>NC_091990.1:165986023-166323528 GCF_044704955.1 Pristiophorus japonicus | reverse complement strand
GAGAATGGAGGGGGGGGAAAGAGAAGGGAGGGGGGGAAAGAGAAGGGAGGGGGGGAAAGAGAAGGGAGGGGGGGAAAGAGAAGGGAGGGGGGGAAAGAGAAGGGAGGGGGGGAAAGAGAAGGGAGGGGGGGAAAGAGAAGGGAGGGGGGGAAAGAGAGGGGGGGGAAAGAGAAGGGAGGGGGGGAAAGAGAAGGAAGGGGGAGGAAGAGGGGAAAGAGAAGGGAGGGGGGAAAGAGAAAGGAGGGGGGAAAGAGAAGGGAGGGGGGAAAGAGAAGGGAGGGGGTGAAGGAGAAGAGAGGGGGAAAGAAAAGGGGTGACACGGGGGGGAGTGACAGGGGGGGGCGGGGCGACACCTGAGGGAGGAGGGAGGAGGGCGACACGGGGGGGGGGGGGGGGGGTGGCAACGCGACACGGTGGGAGGGGAAGAGAACAAGGAACGGGGGGGGGGAGAAAGCTGGGGGGGGGGAAGAGAAGGCGGGGGGGGCGGAGGCAGAGAGAAGGGGGGGGAGAGAGAGAGAAGGCAGGTGGGGGAAGGAGGCGGGGGGGGAAAGAAGGCGGGGGGGGGAAGGCGGGTGGGGAGAGCAGGCGGGTGGGGAAAGAAGGCGGGGGGGAAAGAAGGCGGGGGGGAAAGAAGGCGGGGGGAGGGAAAGAAGGCGGGGGGGGAAAGAAGGCGGGGGGGGAAAGAAGGCGGGGGGGGAAAGAAGGCGGGGGGGGAAAGAAGGCGGGGGGGGAAAGAAGGCGGGGGGGGGAAGAAGGCGGGGGGGGAAAGAAGGCGGGGGGGAAAGAAGGCGGGGGGGGGGAAAGAAGGCGGGGGGGGGGAAAGAAGGCGGGGGGGGAAAGAAGGCGGGGGGGGAAAGAAGGCGGGGGGGGGAAAGAAGGCGGGGGGGGGAAAGAAGGCGGGGGGGGGAAAGAAGGCGGGGGGGGGAAAGAAGGCGGGGGGGGGAAGAAGGCGGGGGGGGGGAAGAAGGCGGGGCGAAAGAAGGCGGGGGGGAAAGAAGGCGGGGGGGAAAGAAGGCGGGGGGAAAGAAGGCGGGGGGGGAAAGAAGGCGGGGGGGGGAAAGAAGGCGGGGGGGAAAGAAGGCGGGGGGGAAAGAAGGCGGGGGGGGAAAGAAGGCGGGGGGGGAAAGAAGGCGGGGGGGGAAAGAAGGCGGGGGGGAAAGAAGGCGGGGGGGGGAAGAAGGCGGGGGGGGAAAGAAGGCGGGGGGGGGGAAAGAAGGCGGGGGGGGAAAGAAGGCGGGGGGGGGGAAAGAAGGCGGGGGGGGGGAAAGAAGGCGGGGGGGGAAAGAAGGCGGGGGGGGAAAGAAGGCGGGGGGGGGAAAGAAGGCGGGGGGGGGAAAGAAGGCGGGGGGGGGAAAGAAGGCGGGGGGGGGAAAGAAGGCGGGGGGGGGAAGAAGGCGGGGGGGGGGAAGAAGGCGGGGGCGAAAGAAGGCGGGGGGGAAAGAAGGCGGGGGGGAAAGAAGGCGGGGGGGAAAGAAGGCGGGGGGGAAAGAAGGCGGGGGGGAAAGAAGGCGGGGGGGGAAAGAAGGCGGGGGGGGAAAGAAGGCGGGGGGGGAAAGAAGGCGGGGGGGGAAAGAAGGCGGGGGGGGAAAGAAGGCGGGGGGGGAAAGAAGGCGGGGGGGGAAAGAAGGCGGGGGGGGAAAGAAGGCGGGGGGGGAAAGAAGGCGGGGGGGGAAAGAAGGCGGGGGGGGAAAGAAGGCGGGGGGGGAAAGAAGGCGGGGGGGAAAGAAGGCGGGGGGGAAAGAAGGCGGGGGGGAAAGAAGGCGGGGGGGAAAGAAGGCGGGGGGGGAAAGAAGGCGGGGGGGAAAGAAGGCGGGGGGGAAAGAAGGCGGGGGGGAAAGAAGGCGGGGGGGAAAGAAGGCGGGGGGGAAAGAAGGCGGGGGGGGAAAGAAGGCGGGGGGGAAAGAAGGCGGGGGGGAAAGAAGGCGGGGGGGAAAGAAGGCGGGGGGGGGAAAGAAGGCGGGGGGGGGAAAGAAGGCGGGGGGGGAAAGAAGGCGGGGGGGGGAAAGAAGGCGGGGGGGGGAAAGAAGGCGGGGGGGGGAAAGAAGGCGGGGGGGGAAAGAAGGCGGGGGGGGAAAGAAGGCGGGGGGGGAAAGAAGGCGGGGGGGGAAAGAAGGCGGGGGGGGGAAGGCGGCGGGGGGGGGAAGGCGGCGGGGGGGGGAAGGCGGCGGGGGGGGGGAAGAAGGCGGGGGGTGGGAAGAAGGCGGGGGGTAAAAGAAGGCGGGGGGTAAAAGAAGGCGGGGGGTAAAAGAAGGCGGGGGGTAAAAGAAGGCGGGGGGTAAAAGAAGGCGGGGGGTAAAAGAAGGCGGGGGGTAAAAGAAGGCGGGGGGTAAAAGAAGGCGGGGGGTTAAAAGAAGGCGGGGGGTTAAAAGAAGGCGGGGGGTTAAAAGAAGGCGGGGGGTTAAAAGAAGGCGGGGGTAAAAGGCGGCGGGGGGGTAAAAGAAGGCGGGGGAAGACGGCGGGGGGGGGGGAAGACGGCGGGGGGGAAGGCGGCGGGGGGGAAGGCGGCGGGGGGGAAGGCGGCGGGGGGGGGGAAGGCGGCGGGGGGGAAGAGAGAAGGCGGGGGGGAAGAGAGAAGGCGGGGGGGGAAGAGAGAAGGCGGGGGGGAAGAGAGAAGGCGGGGGGGGGGAAGAGAGAAGGCGGGGGGGGAGAGAGAAGGCGGGGGGGGAGAGAGAAGGCGGGGCGGGGGAGAGAGAAGGCGGGGCGGGGGAGAGAGAAGGCGGGGCGGGGGAGAGAGAAGGCGGGGCGGGGGAGAGAGAAGGCGGGGCGGGGGAGAGAGAAGGTGCGGCGGGGGAGAGAGAAGGCGGGGCGGGGGATAGAGAAGGCGAGGCGGGGGAGAGAGAAGGCGGGGCGGGGGAGAGAGAAGGCGGGGGTGGAAGAGAAGGCGGGGGTGGAAGAGAAGGCGGGGGGTGGGGGGAAGAGAAGGCGGGGGGGGGAAAGAGAAGGCGGGGGGGAGAAAGTGAAGGCGGGGGGGGGGGGGGGGGAGGGGAAGAGAAGCCGGGATGGGAGGGGAAGAGAAGGCGGGGGGGAGGGGAAGAGAAGCGGGGGGAAGGCGGGGTGGGGGGAAGAGAGAGAAGGCGGGGGGGGGGGGGGGGGGAGTGAAGGGCGGGGCGGGAGGAGAGAGAACGCCGGGGGGGGAGGTGGCAGGGAGAGAAGGCGGGGGGGGAGAGAAGGCAGGGGGTGGGGGGGAGAGAAGGCAGGGGGTGGGGGGGAGAGAAGGCAGGGGGTGGGGGGGGGGGAGAGAGAATGCGGGAGGTGGGGTTGAAGAGGCCGAGGAAATTAAAATAAATTACCAATATTCAATTGCAATTAGATGCCAGGAGTGATAGACAAGAATCGATTAGTAACACCAACAGTCAGGTCAGCAACATCCCAAACCAGAAATATCCTTATTTTCTGGAGTATAAAGACCAAAGATTTATTTCACACTAAAAGGAAAAGAGGATCCAACTGGATCCCAGTCAGGTCACTCTCCGCTGCTTGGCACAATGAAAGAGGATACAAAGACCTCACAATGCAGGACAGGTTGGAATAACTTCAAATTTGACAACAAAAGTTACAAACTTCTGCCAGTTTTATCATCAACCAAAATTCCTGTCCTGAGCCCATCTGATGTTAAGATGACTAAGGTATAGGATGCAGATTTTAAAAAATCACATTTTCACTGATAATATTTTAACCAGCTGCATGTCGATGCTTTTCTCAACTTACCAGAATTTCCAGAATCACAGATGGAACGTTGCAAAGTAAAATCATAGAGGGTGTTTTTATGACATTAGTGCATCATCAGGCCTCATTAAAGATTGGTGTGATCAACGTGTTTTATTTTAAAGATACAACAGTTATCACACACGGGTACAAACATAGTCTGAAAGGCAAGTACGTTATTGGTGCTAGGGGATAAAATTTGTTCAGTACTCCAAAACTGACAGAGACTGAGCCTGACAGTGTGAGGGAGCTGAATTAACACAATGACAAATATTATCAGTATCTTTGCCTTCAGTAACTTTGTAATG
The DNA here is from genome assembly GCF_044704955.1 of Pristiophorus japonicus. NCBI lineage: Eukaryota > Metazoa > Chordata > Chondrichthyes > Pristiophoridae > Pristiophorus > Pristiophorus japonicus. Next base: position 166,319,515 of record NC_091990.1, on the reverse strand, counting down.
GTGTCCGAGGGCAAGGCTTTGCTGCAGACTGATGGTTTCATTCAGAAAGGCCCATGTTACAGGACACCACCAAGGTTGAAAAAAGTGGGAATCAGGAAATAGCGGTTAAATGTCAAATTTGGGTTTTAAAAACCTGCAGGTTTTAGGAGGAAAGAAAGACCGAAGGAGATGAAGAGTTCCACGTTTCTGAAGTGCTGGGAAAGAACCGAGTTAGAATTGGAGACGGTGCAATAATCTTGATTTAGACACAATATAGACGCGGCGAGGGAGAGCGTGCAAGATGGGGCGTTGCAAATTAGCGGAGCAAAAGGGAAAGTTCAGAGGAGCACTGATCATAGTAGCATCGATAAAATAGATTAAAATAAATTAACCGCAGGCTAATTTAGTCTCCTCACACAGTTGAACCCAGTAACTCTACCGAGCCAGTTCCCAATGTCAACAGCACTCGCCATTCAAAAATATTACAAAATTTTACAGAAACCATTAATAATAGATTAACGTGATTTATAAAGAGGCTCCAATCAGGATTCTGACCCTTTAAGGGATTATATTTACAAAGTAGTATTATCTTTCAAAGTGCGTAAGAAAGACGAGGCTAATCCTGCTGAAAGCATTAGGAATGTGGCAGACATTGAAGTGGAGTAGACAAATAAAACCATTGAACTGACAAGCAGCTCTGAAGCCTGTGGGTTGATACACAGAAATGCAAAGTCAGCATGTTTTAGAGTGGTGCAAAAGGTGTTTGGGGAAGGACATACCCCCAACCGTTGAAGGGGTAAAGAGAAATGATGCACAACATGCAAGACGTCACCCGTCGATCAGTTTGAAGTCTCAACAGTTGTCATAATGAAGTGCTTTGTTTCTCTTGCCCCTCAAACGCACAGGACAGATAGACCTTATTGTGCAGTGAATTGCACGAACACAAGATTTTATTGCAACACAACATGCAGGAGATCTTGGACTCTGGGAACACTGATGGCAATGGGCAACACGGTCACATCACAACAAGAAATCTCGTGAAAAAAAAATACGATATTACGCTCTGTTCCTTCCATCATATTTCCAATAAGATCAATTTAAAAACACGTTTACAGTTCACAAATATGAAAATAGAAGCATTTGTCATATTAAACTATTGGGGGACTTGGCAATGACAACAGTAGCGAGTCCAGGAGTTACTACCCCCAGACATATTCCCTCGGAGCACAAATGGCCAGCCCAATTGTGTAGCATATCCCACAACTAAAGTAATTCTCTTAAACCACCTGGTTGCTTTTGCATCTTCTATATCCAGTGCTGCAAATTTGGTGGAAACAATTTGTCATGAAAAATTTTGGCCTTTTGGTTTCCCATTGGTCATTAGGTGTTTCAGAACCATATATTTTTTCCTGCCCCTGTAAAACTTAATGTGACAAAGGCATAGAGCTGAATTTAGTATCCATTGAACTTGATCAGTTCATTACCTAATGACAATACTTCCACTTAATTTTTTGTGTGCTAGATTAACCAAATGGAAACATATTGTGCCGCATAAAGCCAGTGTTAGTAACTGGCTTACTAGCGAGTAACCAGCGTAATTCCTGACATAACAGAATGTGAAGCAGTTATCCACCATTCCACTGCTACAGGTATTACTCTGGCTCACAAACATACAGGTCTGCAAAGAGGTTAATGAAGATCTAATGAAGTGTAGAATTTCCAAAGATTTACTTTTCTTGGATTGCGCTTCAAACTGGTTGAGATTCTGTTTGTTGCAAGGCATGACCTCCGGTCTCTGGCCATGAAGTTCTCTTTGCGGAAGTAGCTCCATGAGGCGTCGGACGGAACTTTCAGAGCCCAGATATACTTCAGCAAACCTGGTCAGCAAATAGAGGAAGACAAAAAGAAACAAAAACAGACAGATCTGTTACTCATCACAGCACAGGAATTCAGCAAGCCATTTACAGTTTTTTTCCCCCAATCTCTCCTGAAGGCCCGACTCCTGCTAGGTACTGTTTCATGGGTTCCAGCAACCTTGCATTACCGTGGCCCGATGGCCATTCATCATGCACGAGCCCAGACAATGGGTGTCAGTCGACTATTCAACCTTGGATAACATCAGAGCCGAGTTTGATCCTGTTTTGGCGCACCATCCACATATATGCACTTTTTAGCAGAAGGTGTGTCAAATGCAACCCCAGGTGAATCAGTCAGCTCAGCAAAGACAAGGGATCAAGCACAAACCAGGGACCGAACCTGGAACCCTCCGAGTCTGTTTGTCTTTGTGTTATACCATGTGCTGTCTGTACCCACTAAACAGTTTAAGTACCACTGACGCAAGTGCTCATGGGATGGGTAGGGAGGGAGAATAAATAATAATCGGACAACATTCCTGATTCTGACTGCTATCCAATGAAATCCTGATGGAAAGTGCACACGGACAGGGTCAAGTTTGCCATGATGTGCAATTATCCTGCTAACACTCACTGTCCAGACGTGTGCGTGCACGTGTGTAGAGTAGAAGGGGAGCCTCCAGTTCACTTCCACTGCTGCATATCTCCCTATTTAGAGCAAGATGTGCCAGACACCAGGTTTCTTAATTTTGCATCTTGATCTGATTATGAAGTTCAGCTCTTGAATCAACATGCTAGAGTCAGTACAAGTTACCAGTGGATGGAACAACACAAAATAGCTTGTACAGAAATGTATACAACAGTCCTCATTTTAAACTCAGATGCCGCCAAAGCAAAATATGGTTGATATCCATCATCCGCACCGCACCCACCCACCCTCCCCCCGACCCTCCAACCATTCCTTCTCTTCCATTCTTACTTTTTACTGAAGCACTCATTTCCATTATACATTTTAGATAACAGTTCTACAAGTACCAGGCAACCTCTGCTTCCTTACCAAGGTTATTCAATTATGAGGGCATCACAACGGAGTCCAATTCCATCCTCTGAATTGTCGACCCCTTCTATTGCCCTAGCACACCCCAGACATTGGCCCTGGGACCTTCTGGTCTGCATGGCTTAGTATTACAACAGGTGGTACTATACTGTTATCCACTTGGTCACCGAGGACCTCATTTTCTCAACTTTCTATTGTCGCTTTATTCAACAGTTGATATCTTCTGTTTTGTTCACAGAATCTGCCTAACCGCCTGAGCCTTTCTAGCATTTTCTGTCTTTTTATAAAGCACCTGTTTAATCTAATGGTCGTATTTTCACAGGTTAAACATTCATATACTTATTGCACTGCAAATCTCAGTTCGAAGTGCATTTGGCATCTTGCTCAGAAACAGATCCACATTCACTGATGTCAGTCCACAGGCGTGACTCCCTCATGTAAAAACAGATTCTTAAGAGCAGATTGTCTTTTCCACAAAATATTTTGGATTTTTCAAAATTCTTCTTGAATGAACTGCAATTTGCCACTTTAATAACTGAGCCACGACTTGGCAAGTGCTATTTCAAGTGGCAAAAATACCTGGCTTTCAGGACAATGAACCTCTAAAACACAATGCTGCATCTGGCAAAAGAGAGATAAATAAGAAATAAAACCAGTCAACGTTAGAAATATGAAATAAAACCAAAAATGCACAAATGCAGAGCAGATCCTTAAGCAACTGGAAAGAGAAGATGGGTTTGTGCTCTGATAAAAGAATCTCTATCCAAAATACTAACTTGCCTTTTCTCTTTACAAATGCTGCTGAACCTGTTCTGAAATTCCAACTTTTATGATGCCTATTAAATTAATTGGACATCACAACATCGGTGACAGACTCCACTTTGGGGACCTGCTGTTCATGGGCATGTAGGCTGTGGTAGCAAGCTGATGTCTTCCCCTTTTTTGAATGGTTATCTACAACTTGATGTGTGAAGAACTGAATGCACGAGCTGCTAGCGTCTGGCACAACTCACCATGTTAACGGTCTGCTGAGTTAACACAATGCTGAACTCCATCTTCCCTTACACTGATGTTAGCCATGCTCGTGGCACTTCCCCCCACTATTACACATTAATATGGTTTGGCTTTATTTGTATTCAATGTAAATAAGAGATTGAACCATGATGATCCTGCCGACGATAGATTAATAATCTGTGCTAAACGCTTGTATTGCAAGAACAAATGCACTAGTACAATCATTGACTACAAACAAATACTGCTCTAGCTCTACATCCTTTATTTCTACACGACGTAACCACTACACCAGCCAATTTAAGATGAAAAGCACAACTGAAATGAATGGTGCTCAGATCCCCAGCCATCACATTGAACAAATCACACTAGCTTAACTATTGCTTTGTTAGAGTAACCTGAAGCAATGCAAGAATGATTGAACTGAATAGCATTGTACTAGCAAGGACAGAATGCCCTGGCTCATCAAAATGTATTATACAAACTCTAGCAACCAAACAGTATAACTAACCAAACAGTATAACTGTAATGACAAATTATGAAGTCATACATACAGACTAGGTTGAAACCTGTGGCCTCTTCCTGAGCATAACACAACTGATTGGCACTGAATGGGATATTGAATTTTTTTTTAAACTTTCCAATTTTCTTGCTGTGGTATAATTTCCTGCATCCGAACGACCATTCTTCATGTGTGACCCGAGTGGCTGACAGGCTATTCAATCACAGTCAAGCCTGGCCCTATCCTTATTTGATAGCCACACAAATATCCGTTTTCAGAAGGACATGCTGTGTCACAATGAGGAGTGGGAATTCTGGCTGATTATCCCTTTTATCAGTTTAAAGGCGATTTGAGAAATTTAAAAACTATTGACATTGTAACCTTGGGGTCTTTGCCATGTAGGACACATTGGAAGCAACAGTAAAGTAAGTTTGCTTTTCTCAGAGAATCACTCTGTTTGCTAGCTTCATAAAACTAGGCATATACGGGTTGTTATGATCCTGAACCACAATGAATGTTCATTTTCACAAACCTCAAGCCACACAGAACATGGCCACCAGACCTATCTGTCTCATAGAGATCATCTCAAAATGGCCACCAGCCCCGATCCACACTAAACAGAAAGCATCTGCACCATTCAAAACAAACCAGTACGGACAGAACCAAATAGTCATCTAGGGTCATTTAAAATCTAAGCGAGAGACATGGGCCAGAATTTTCTTTACCTTGGCGGATCCGGTGCAGGTGGGGGCCAAGTCGGATCCCAAACCCGCTGCTGGCTCATCCCGCTGTTAAAAATGAACTTACCTGAATGGGGCCTATTAAGCTCGCCCAGTGCGTTACCCGGCCCAATGACATGGAGTGGGTCTGGTGACGTCATTCATGACGGGTTTTCAGCCTGGATCTTTAAAAGGACCATGGCCACATTACATTTGAAGTTTCATCTAACATAGTGCTGTCAGTGCATTACAACATTGGAGTGCTGCAAACACTGACGATGACTGCACCCAGGTTCTCTGGTGACTTGCTCCATACGCTTAAGAAAGGGAGTCAGAGGACACAGGAAGCTCTTCCCTTCCGATGGGCAGAGGAGACCTCCCCAGAAGACCAGGACAGCCTGGTTGCAGATTGCAGAGGAGGGATTTGGGCAGGAGGATCCGAGTTCAGTGCTGCAAACATTTCAATTATCTCATTAGATCAGGAAACATTAATACAAAGCCACACTCAACCTCATCCTGCTGTGCTTCTCATCACATCCCCATCACTCTGTCTTCCCCACCCTACTCCTGCACATCCTTACTCACACCAAAATACCTTGCACCTCCACCCACCCCACTCTCTCGATTGACATTAGTACATCCTCAAATCACTAGCCACCCCTCACATGCACCCTCATCCCAGTGCAATCATACCAACTAACAACACACAAGGTTAGCCAATGTTTATGTAAAGTTTCTGTTAATGTGGTGTTAAACATAAAAATCTTTATTTTCAACACTTTCCGGTCTTGAACAGATTTGTGTGCACCTTTGGTAGTGGCTTAGTGAGTTGCAGTGAACAGCGAGACATAACGATACCCCCTGCAATGGTAATGAGTGTGAAAGGCATGGCTTGGTCATTGTAGGGATGCTTTATTGTGCTGGTGTGGGTTAGTGCCAACCTGGCACATCATGTGGCAGCCATATGGGTGTACAGCGTAAAGGTAACTAAATCTGGCCATGACAAGGCTAACCCTGGCCTCCCGGGCAGCAATATGTGCTCATGTGTTGATGCTTTTTGTCCTGTGCAGCATTAGGTGATTGCGGAGAAGGTTGATGGTGTTGTTGTTGGTGCTGCTGGTGCTGATCGTGGTCCAATTCTGAGGACCAAGGTGAGACGGTATAAACGGCACCCGTGTTGATGGACTAGATGACAAGGTGAAGTACAGATGACAGAAGGATTCTGTCAATCGTGAGAGAGAGTTCTTCCAATGAGGTGACAGTGGATGGCGACTTTACTAGAAACACTTGCAGCCTGCAGAATCTGTGCTGGCAATGGGCTGAGTAACAGCTTCTGCCTGAGGAAAGTGATCATCTGTCAGGTGGGAGCTTTTACTGTACATTTCATGTTGTCAAGTAATCAGCTGGAGCAATGGCCACGGATCTCCCGCCTCAGGTTGACGGATGTGGTTCTTGAACTGCGTGAATCCCATGACCATGCAGGGAAATTAAAAAGCATGAAAAAATGCTCTTTAGTGCCTGTAAACTACCTGATAATCATTTAAATTGGCTCCCCCATCGCTGCCATCGGGTCGGCTCCGCAATGTCAGATGCGCCTGGGGGAATGGCGAGTGGGAGTGAGATGACAGCGGATTCCTGACCCGTTGTCAAAAATAACAATTTTCCCACCTGACCCGCCAAGAATCCCGCCCGCCACCAACCTGAAACATTCTAGCCATGTTTTTTTTTTTAAAACACACACAGGGTCACAATGACCTACTCTTAAAATCATGCAAATATAATCAAAGTCACTTCAGAAGGAAGAGTAAAATCAAAACCAGCCCAATGCTTCAATATTATTGCCCAATTGTGCTTTAATTAATGTTTACTGCTTTTTTTGATGAGAACACATTGGCCAATTTTCATAAAAGTTCACTAGTGGAGCCGGTTATGAGAAACAATGATGAAGTTCGCTATCATTTGGGGAGGGCAGCAATGCCGCTACGCTGTACTAGAAAAATAAAAACACTAATATAGCCTGACACATTCCAAATGTTAATTCTTCCACCAAAAGCCAAATACCAGCAGTATTACAAAGTAACATTGTAATGTTTTAGACAGAAGACCATTGATCCATCTTGTCTACTCCTCCAAACTTCCCATCAGTTTCCTTATTGTGGTTCTGGAAGTAATATTACTGAAATGGAATATTCCTAATAGAAATCATCCAGACCTGGTATAAACCTGATTTTTGTTCCTACTGACCCCCCTCCCCCCCGCCAACTTCGAATCTGTTCCACAATTTAATCACCCTCTTACTAAAAAAAGTATTGCCTAAATTTCCTATGACTCCAGTATCTTCTTATTGTGTCACCTAGTCCTTTAATCTTGTGCTGACAGTAGAACTTTGCTCAATCTAATTTCTCCACATTAGTGAAAATCTTGAAGGCCTCCATTAAGTACCCCTTCATCCTCCTTTTCCTAGAAGATAAAAGTCTATAGTCGACATTTTTTTCTCATAACTCAGCCCTCTTAGTACAGGAATCAGCCCCCCTCAAGACTCCCTCCAATAATTCTGCATCTTTCCCGTAATATGGAGATCACAACTGAACACTGTACCTCATATGCAACTTGAACATCACCTCCTAGACTTATAAAACACTCAGCCATACATCAAACAATTTATCTGATTTTTTTTAACCATCTGCGAACATAAACAACGGTTTTAATGGCCTATCCACCAAAGAGACCCTAATCTCTTGTCTGCTGTTATCTCAAGCACATGGACATTTGGTACACAATTCACATTCTTATTCCTTCAACCCAACTTTGCCTGCATGACAGTGGCTATAGTTCAAAAAAGCAATTCAATGGCCATGAAGCATTTTGGGATATCCTGAGGATGTGAAAGATGCTCTTTAAATGCAGGTTCTAATGCCATGACTTTATACTTATCGGTGTTGAATTCAATCTGCCATCTCTCTGCTCACTGACATGGCCTATCCATATCCTTTTGGATTGGTTAGCACATTCCTTAGCATCACTGGCCACTGCACCCAATTTGGTGTGATCTGTAAGCTTGAACAATATTCTGTCTTCCAAGTGATTTAGAAAAATTAAATATGCTTTCTGCGTGCTCAACCCACGTTTGGAAGTTCAGAATCTATAATTGTATCACTGGATATTTTTATAGTTCCACAGGACACATCCATCATTACACAACTGAACCTTGGGGGCAGCACTGTAGAGTTCCATTCCTATTTTTACATATATTTGTCTTAAATGTGGTGTCACCAAGGAAAATTAGTTCGGAGAAGATAGCAAGACCAACAATGGGAGGAAACAATCAACATGCAGTTGAAATGGGCGGAGTTTCAATCTGCAGATGAAAGGAAGTTGAAGTAATTTAGCCAGAATGACAGAACCCCCTAAGATACAGTGTATTAGTCTCAAATCCAGAAGGCCTTTTTGGACCATCGCTGAAGCCCTTCAGCGATCTCCCCTCAGCCTCGATGATCGATGACAAAATGTTTGGAAGAACTGCGACATACGGAATGGATTTCTTATAGAGGACCCCACAGAACAACCTGAAGGATCAAACCTTCCTCACAAACAGTGGACAACCATCAACCGCCTCAGAACTGGTCATGGTCGATGCTGCCAACTTCTCTATAGGAGGAAGATTAAAGCATCCCCATCATGTGACTGTGGAACTCCTAATCAGACCCTGGAACACATCATTGAGCACTGCCCTCAGAGGAAATTTGCAGGCAGCCTACAAGATATCCACGTTGTTACACCGGGAGCTTTGGTCTGGATATCCATCTTGGATATTGACGTTTGATTTGCTACTACCGTTCGAAAGAAGAAGTGTATTAGTGACATTGAATTTATGGGCTGTAACCTAACTGCCTTCTGCCCAAGTTCTGGGGCTCTTTCAGCCAGCTTCCCATGTCACAAGCACCCACTTTAAACTGAACAGGAAGATTAAAATAAACAAAAAGGATATTAAAGTTAAATCACAATTCCTTGTCCACAGCCATTCTTACACCAGAAATAAATCCAAGTAATTATTTTTCTGAGTTGGATAGCTCGAAGCTGATATAGTGCATATGTCTGCTCTCGAAAGAGTTGACCCAGGTTTGATCTCCGTCCATTATTTCGAAGCATTTATTCTAGCGTCACCTTAGCTTAAACAATTGTGAGTTCAAATCCATGCCAGGATTTCAGCAGGTAAATAACACTGATGTACACTGCAGTGGACACTCCAACTCAATACTGCTGCATTGTCTGAGATGCTGTCTGCTTATGATTTCACTGCACTATTCAAATAACAGTAGTGAGTTAACTGGTTGCTTATTTTGTTGTTAGATTTTGCTGTGTGTAAAATGGCTGCTATGTTTGTCTACATCACAACAGTCATTGCATTTAAATTTGGTTCACTATTTGAAGCACTGAAATATTTCTGAAGGACATAATCGGATGCTATATAAACAAAAGACTTTCTTTTATGTTTAGTACCTCAAGGAGAAGATATGGATGTTCATTGTATCCCATTAGCTCAGTTTGGTTTCACATGCACTCACCCTTTAGACTGCCCATTGGCCCTGTTTTCATAGAACTTGATCTCCAACAAATCTTGCACACCCACTGAATGGACCGCATCAGCCACGTCCTGGTCTGTCGTCCACTGAATGAAACAAAACACATGAGGTTAGAAAGCCACTAGCAAATCAAGACAACAAAAGGATAAGGCTTTTAAATCACCCCAAATTACTTTCAAACCCAGAAGTTGTGCCATTTTGATTAAGATTGTGTGCATCACAGCATTTGAAGTGCAAACATTTGTGCATTGGTTTATTTTATAAATTGGTGGGTGGGTGGGAGGGGGGGGGGGGCGCGGAGGTTCTCAAAGGCAATTCTTGGGATCATCAGCAGATTTCAGTATATGCTGACTTACTAGCACATTATTGTTGTTATATAACATTCGTGCTCCCACTACCTGCCTTGGCAGTACATTCCATACATCCATCAAGCTCTTGTGTAAAGTAGTTAGATATAAACTTTCCTTTTACCCTCCTGTTGTATAATCGGTAGCAATGTGAGATATATTAATACTTATCTTGTCGCTACACTTCAGGATCTTGATTACTTCTAAGATCACCTTTGAGCCTTCTTTCCTCCAGTGTAAATGTTCCAGGCATTGATGTCCTTACTTGGGTTACAAGTTGGATTTGCTTTTTGTGTTCCAACCAGCTGGATACAAGTGCTCTGACTTCAAAATTCTTGCATCAAAGCCAGGAGGTGCAAATGTTTAATAACTTCACAGTTTACACCTGACTCATTGAAGTAATTTTGCAGATGCAGCATACAGAGAATACCCACAAAACTGATTTTACAACAAAGACTACACAACAGACCAGAACAAAGGCTTGATGAGCGGGAATGGAGGCAGAACAGCAGAGTCCTCTATTCAGATACTGATAAAAAAATAAACTGCAAGGACACCCCTAGGTCCCAGTGGTGAATGCACTACCCTGTACAACACTAAGACAATGCAGCCTAGAGGATCCCAGGTCCGAACCCTACTTTGTGTTGACTTAGTTAATCTCAACTGGGTATGACAATAGCCCTCTCTCCTCAACTCCCATGAATTTTTCTGCATCCCTCTCCTTTTTCTCTCTTTATGGCTTGCACTTGCTTTTGTCATCTCTGTATCTGTTTCTAACTTTTTTCCTATTGTTTCTTCCACTTCCCTCTGTTTTCCCTCTCTCTCCTTCACTGAGATGCTTATAAACTATAAAGTAAAACTGTAGAGTTTATAAATACTTACACCCTGGACGTTGATAGTCCCTGACAGAAATATAACTTACTGCAGTTATCTCCATTAACAGCCGTCGTTTTGAAAACTTCTAGTTTTCAAGATAGAAGAAGCAAAGAAAACCGACTTCTGTAGAAACACTTGGAGAACCTCCTTCACAATTGCCTTTGGAGATTTTCAAAACTCCTCACAATAATGTCAGAATGTTCTCATTTAAACAATCAGTACTGAGGGCAAATAATTATCGTTTAATTAAGACAAAGAATTCATATGGAATCTTTCCAAATCACTTTCAGCACTTGCCCAATAATAAACACACAATAAACATCTCCTGTTGCAGAAGTTTTAAAGCACATGGTAGCCTGGCTAGTCTGGAAGATTGGTGTGTAAATGTACTACATCATAGACTTGCACGCAGTCACGATTCCTTACCCCACTCCACTGTCCCTTAATTTCAGTAGTCACTGTAGCACCTCCCAAATCCACATCCCTTACCACCTAGAAGGAAGCAGGCGGGTGGGAACACCATCATCTCCGAGACACACACCATCCTGACTTGGAAATATATTGCCATTCGTTCATCGTCGCTGGGTCAAAGTCCTGGAACTCCCTCCCTAACAGCACTGTGGGAGCACCTTCACCACACGGACTGCAGAGGTTCAAGAAGGCGGCTCACCTTCTCAAGGGCAATTAGGGATGGGCAATAAATACTGGGCTTGCCAACGATGCCCACATCCCAGGAACGAATAAAATAAAAGCAAGGGAAAGAGAAGCAATGTTGGGAGAAGTTCATCTGTATATTCTCAGTAGAATACTGGCTGAGACACAGTGTGTGGCAGAAGAGGGTGTGCAGAGAACAAAGGCAAATCGTAGACCTACTTCAATAAACTCCAGACTGACTTAGTTCATTTTTAAGTAACAGCCTGTCAGCAGCCCTGAAGGTTCAGTAGGTAAATGGACCAGTAAGGATTCCTGCATCTAAGTGCTCTCTGGTGATCGGTCCCTATACATTTATGGACAGACACCCAAGGCTTGCCTGCTCACCAGCCCGTGATTTTCCTGTCCATTGAAACAAATGGGGGCATGTGCACAAACAGAAAACCCCAGCCATTATTTCTTGTCTTTTTGGTTTATTTTTGCCCCGATCGTTGTTAATATTCTCAGTCTCTCCTTTTTAGTTCATATAACACATTTCTTCTCTTTTTTTCCTTCTTTGTCCCTCAAAACATTATTTCACTGCTATTCCTGTAAATTTGCTTTGAGCACTAAGCCTTAGTGCTCCCATTACCAGTTAGGGCTGCTACCACTGGCCCAGTCCACACCATGATTGGGGCAGGTCCACTTGCGCAAGTGCACTTTTTTGCTTTTGAATGAGACATTAAACCGAGGCCCCGCCTGCCCTCTCAGGTGGACGTAAATGTTCCGTGGTACTATTCAAAGATGATCAGGGCGGTTCTCTCAGTGTCCTGGTCAATATTTATTCCTAAAAAAAAGATTATCCGGTCATGTATCTTATTGCTGTTTGTAGAACTTTGCTGTGTGCAAATTGGCTGCCTAGTTTCCCTACATTACAACTGTGACAACATTTCAAAAAGTACTTAATTGGCCATAAAACACTTTGGGACAGTGAGGTCATGAAAGACGCTATATAAATGCAAGTCCTTTCCTACAAAGACAGCAATCAAAAATGGAACTTTCCTGTCATAGTTCCAAACAGAATCACAGCACAGTCTGAAATTAAACCTTCCAGTTCTTAATGAAGGAAATAATCATCATATTAGATCTGTCATACTTCTGCTACATGGGATCATTAGAGATATTCTAGATGACCACCAACACAGAGCAGAAGTTATAGACAGCGTTCTCTCTAAGCTGCACGGCCTTGCGAGACCGACTTTTCCCATGTTAAATTCTGCATATGCACAAAACTGTGAATGGGCTGCGCACCTAAAAAAAAATTAGGGGGAATATTGGTTATGAAACTCTCAACATGGCACCTGGTAAAGCGTGTCATGTCTTTTCAACTTAGTTGAATTTTTTGAGCAAATTATTAGGTTGGTGGAGGTGGGTAGCCTGGTTAACATTGTATACCTGGATTTTCAGGAAGCTTTTGTTAAGGTGTCACAAAATAATCTCTTAAAAAAGGTTAATCCTGTGGGAGTAGTGGGAAGATCTTGGAATGGATGAGGAATTGGTTGTATGCTTGTAGGCAGAAAGCTGTTATTAATGGCAGTGGTTCTGCTCAGGGACTGGTTACCGGTGAAGTCCCGCAGGGATCGTGTTAGGACCGTTGCTTTTCATCTTTACCAATGGTCTGGATTAAAGTGTCGGGGTAACTTGAGGTCCGCGAATGATACAAATGTCAGTGTAGGCTTCAGGACCGTAGATAAGAAAAATAGACTAGGTGTGATGGGGAAATGGGCCCATGTCTGGCAGATGTCATTTAATATAAATAAATGTAGTGTTATGCACATGGGTAGAAGTAACACCATGCACTGAAAGCTTGTGAACTGAAGATCGTTGAGCGGGAGAAAGACCCGGGTGTTATAGTGCATGAATCTCTAAAGATTCACAACCAGTGCCATGAGGCTATAGCAAAGACAAATAGATTACCAGGTTGTATTGCAAAGACAATCTAATACAAAACAAAAAACATTATACCGTGCTTGTATAGGATCTTAATTAGGCCTCATTTAGAATACCGTGCCTATTTTTCGTCCCCTCACAGGCTGAGTGATATAGAGACCCTGGAAAAGGTTGAGAGAAGGGCCATTAGATTGATAACTAGTTTAAGATAGATTAGAGAGCAGGCTATATAAGCATGGACTTTGAGGAGATTTGATTGTCATAATCAAAAATAATGAAAGGATTAGATCTGTCCACATGGATATACCAATTGCGTTAGATAGGTTAGGGAGGACCAGGGGATATTTGTGTAAGTTACGTGAACATAGAACTAGCTTAGATATCAGGAGGTTTTACTTTTTGCAGAGACATCGACCTTTGAAATGAATTGCCGGCTCATGAAATATACGGATTTACTGTGATTTCTTGGAACTTGTTTGATCGCCTTCGGGGTTGAAGAGAAATTTCCCAAGATTTTTTTTGCCCGACGGTTTTTTTTGTCCGTTTCTTGCCTCTCTGTGGAGTTTACAAAGTTGTTGATGGGGAGGGGCAATGGTGGTTGTGGTGTTAAGTTGCACCATGATAATATAGGACAGGCTCAATGGACCAATTGGTCCTTTTCTGTCTGTCATTTTTGTTTGTTCATATGCACTCAACAGACTTAATTTCAGGATGAGAAGCAGAGTTTACACATAATTCTCAGTGAGTGAAACCATTCTATCACATGTAGGCATGACTGAGCAACCTTACTCACCCAGCATGACTCTTAACTTGTAGAGGCAATGGGCAAGTGGCAGACAACAGGATTCGCGGAATGGTTGGGAGCCAGCAAGGTTCAGTCCTCTCCAACAGTAGGGAAAACTGACAGAAGTTATACTTTGGCAGTTTCCCAAAGCAGGACAAACACTTTTCCCCACATCGACATTGGATTGTCCCAGGCAATTTAGCCAATACGCTCAGAAAAGGAGGGATAACAATAACATTACACGTTGTCCCTTGGAAGTTTCTCAGTGTTTGCTAGTTGCAGTTGCCAGCCATTGGACATGGCTAGGTACATCAGAGTAACACTAACCAGGCTCAGAGTCACTCACCCATGTCAGGTTCCCCACATAGACAGCTTGCCGTTTGCCTCCGTACGTGTAGACTATGGTTGGCCTGGCACTATTGTCCGTTTTCTGTGGCTCACCAGGAGTCCGTGGTAATATCTCATCATAACTTTGATCTTCATGGTTATTACCATCGGCAGCTGCTATTACATCGTCATAAAGGTCAACTTGATCATTTGCAACATAATCAGTCTCCTGAAAGAAAAGCACACATTTCATTTAGGACAGTGTCTTTTTCCATGTAAAATTCAATGGGCTGGATAACAATATTTATGATGTATTGTGCAATTACATGATATAACACCCACATAATCCTCAGCACACTGTATGTATTATCCTCTGCCCCTAGTTGTCTCCTCTCTTGAAGGTGCCGGGCATACTGAGACATGGTTCCAAAGACATTGGGTGCCCTCCAAAACCAAACCCAAGTAATCATTCTTCTTGTGTGAGCCTAGACAGTATTTGTAGGTTTTTCAACGGCGAAAGCATCACGGCCAACCACAATTCTCTCCTCACCGGACATCCACACGTACTTTCCAGCAGGTGTTACTGGATAGTATTAAAAATGAGAAACCTGACTGATTTTCCCCGGTCCAGGAATACTGAGGATAATTGTACCACCCTAACTGTTGACCTAGATGAAATCAGCTAATAGATATAACCTGAAACTCTCTGCTAAGGGATAATTAGATACAACATCGTATCCCATTAAGGGGTGCATTACCCACGAAGCCAATGGTGTTTATCATGGATTGAGGAGGGAAAGCCCTGCTTGACAAACATTGTCAACTTCTTTGAAGATGGTGGAGGTGCCGCCTTTTGGTTAAACCGGGACCCCGTCTGCTCTCTCAGGTGGACATAAAAGATCCCACGGCACTATTTCAAAGAAAAACAGGGGAGTTATCCCGGAGTCCTGCCCAATATTTATCCCTCAACCAACATAACAAAGAAACAGATTATCCGGTCATTATCACATTGCTGTTTGTGGGAGTTTGCTGTGTGCAAGTTGGCTGCCATGTTTCCCACATTACAACGGTGACTACACTCCAAAAGTATTTCACTGGCTTACATCCTAGGGTCTTAAAAGCGGTTGCAGAGATAGTGGGTGCACTGGTTATAATCTACCAAAATTCTCTGGATTCTGAGGTGGACCCAGCGGATTGAAAAAACGCAAATGTAATGCCCCTATTTTAAAAAGTAGGCAGACAAAAAACAGGAAACTATAGACCAGTTAGCCTGCCATTGGGAAAATGCTGGTGTCCATTATTATGTAAGCAGTAGTGGGACATTTGGAAAAGCATAATTCAATCAAGCAGAGTCAGCGTGGTTTTATGAAAGGGAAATCATGTTTGACAAATTTGCTGGAGTTCTTTGAGGATGTGATGAGCAGGGTGGATAAGGGGGAACCAGTGGATGTGGCGTATTTGGATTTCCAGAAGGCATTCGATAAGGTGCCACATAAAAGGTTACTGCACAAGATAAAAGTTCATGGAGTTGGGGGTAATATATTAGCATGGATAGAGAATAGAACGCAGAGAGTTGGGATAAATGGGTCATTTTCTGGTTGGCAAACAGTGACTAGTGGGGTGCCGCAGGGATCGGTGCTGGGTCCTCAACTATTTACAATCTATATTAATGACTTGGATGAAGAGACTGAGTGTAATGTAGCCAAGTTTGCTGATGATACAAAGATGGGTGGGAAAGCAAATTGTGAGGAGGATACAAAAAATCTGCAAAGTGATATAGACAGGCTAAGTGAGTGGGTAAACATTTGGCAGATGGAGTATGATGTGGGAAAATGTGAGGTTATCCACTTTGATAGAAATAATAGAAAAGCAAATTATAATTTAAATGGAGAAAAATTGCAAAGTGCTGCAGTACAGAGGGACCTGGGGGTCCTTTTGCATGAAAAACAAGAAGTTAGTATGCAGGTACAGCATGTAATCAGGAAGGCAAATGGAATGATGGCCTTTATTTCAAGGGGAATAGAGTATAAAAGCAGAAGTCCTGCTACAACTGTACAGGGTATTGGTGAGGCCACACCTAGAGTACTGCGTACAGTTTTGGTCTCCATATTTAAGAAAGGATATACATACTTGCATTGGAGGCTGTTCAGAGAAGGTTCACTAGATTGATTCCGGAGATGAGAGGATTGACTTATGAAGATAGTTTAAGTAGGTTGGGCCTATACACATTGGAGTTCAGAAGAATGAGAGGTGATCTTATTGAAACATATAAGATAATGAGGGGGCTCGACAAGGTGGATGCAGAGAGGATATTTCCAGTCATAGAGGAAACTAAAAGTAGGGGACATAGTCTCAGAATAAGGGGCCGCCCATTTAAAACTGAGATGAGGAGGAATTTCTTCTCTCAGAGGGTTGTAAATCTATGGAATTCTCTGCCCCAGAGAGCTGTGGAGGCTGGGTCATTGAATATATTTAAGGCAGAGATAGACAGATTTTTGATCGATAAGGGAATAAAGCGTTATGGGGAGCGGGCAGGGAAGTGGAGCTGAGTGCATGATCAGATCAGCCATGATCGTATTGAATGGCGGAGCAGGCTCGAGGGGCCAGGTGGCCTACTCCTGCTCCTATTTCTTATGAGACGTCCGGTGGTCGTGAAAGGCGCTGTATAAATGCAATTCTTTCTTTCTTATTACTGTATCACATATAAATAAAATAGATCCAAGAATCATAGCATTCAAAGCACAAGTTCATCATTCTGTAGATCATGCCTGTACAATGCCTATAATTCATTTTATTTGGACTTCCAGAAGCTTTTTGACAAAGTTCTACACAAAATTCTCTTAATTAAACTAAACTTCCTCGGAATTCAGGGTAGACGATGGGACTACAAAAAAAATGTAGATTCTTTAGTAGGAATGGAGGATGCAGTTAATATTTTAAAGGATTTAAGCTCATTATACAACAGGGTAGATGAATGGTAAATTAAATTTAAAACTGAAAAATGCAAAGTACTGTATATTGGAAGAAAGAATGAGCAACATCGGTGAAGGTATAAAAATGGCAGGGGAAAAGTTTGAAAGTGACAAAAGATGTCAGTATCGGTGTTGTGACAATGTGCAGGAGCAATTAAAAAGCAAATGGAATATTGGGACAACAGTGCAGGATAAATCTAGAGATTCTGCTGGGTCAGATCCCACTTACTACGCACAATTCTGGTCGCCATACTTAGAATTATCCCATGCAAACAGGGTGAGCTGTGTGAACAACAACTGCATTTATATAGTGCCTTAACATAGAAAAATATCCTCAAGTGCTTCATAGAGGTGTAATCAAACAAAAATGATTAGATGGGCTGACAAAAATGTGGGTTTGAAGGAGGATCTTAAAGGAGAGGGAGGTGGAGAGTGTAGGATCTAGATGGCTGAAGGCACGGGCGCCAATAGGGCAATGAAATGAGTGGAGCAATGCACAAGAGGCCAGTATCAGAGGAATACATTTCTAGAGGAGATAGGGCTAACAGACCTTGGTGTTCTTATATAGGTTTATTCACCAGAGAGGCCACAACAAACCTTCAGGCTCAGAAAGTTCAAACAGGACAAAACGACAAATAAAAAATATAAGTGAAAGAACCGAGTTGCCTGGGCTTCAAGGGATGGATTAGCAGGATCTGGGAGCGAGCTGGCGCCTCAGGGCTGCAGATTGGATCCAAGCGAGGAAAACTCTCCGTCCATCCAAAGGGCTAGAAACAGTTTAATTCTTCCCTAGAAAGGAGCTGACTATTTATTAATTTTAAGTTTCCTGACCTACCAAAGAGATGCAGGTGATGGCCCAGGCCAGTAAGTATCATGTAGATTTTTGACAGCCCAATAAAATGGTCAGAAATACATATTTTGATTTCCTTGGTCCTTGTTTGAACCCCAAAGGGGCCAGAATGTATAATCTGAGAGACCATGCTATCAGGTCGCTAGATCTTCCAGTTCACTAGTTTCTGAAATCTGAAAAGCCATGACGGTTCATGTCCTATCCAGTAAACTAAATACAGGAAGGAGGATTTATGTTCAACATTAGACAATGCTGCACTAGCAGCTACTGAACATATAAAGACACACTACGTTATACTGGGAGCGCGTGCTTGCTTACCAGAATGGTTTTAGGTGCACCAACGACAGTACGGCAATCCCTCAGTACTGCATTGAAGTGCCAGCCTAGATTTTGTGCTCAAGTCTGGAGTGGGGCTTGAACCCACAACCTTCCGTTACTGTGCCATGGATTTGTTTCACAAGGGTCACCGAACAAAGAAACATACAGGTCTGATTCTCGGTGAATTTTATCGTTACACATTTAACTATCACTAATGACAGTTTTTTTGGGGTGGGAGATGAAGGAGTACCAAAGAAGACAACTTGCGGCTATGGAAGCAATTTGTGGCGATGAATTAGATGTATCACAGAAGATATTAAAGTTTATTTTCTCTAATGCTCTTTTGTTTAACGCTTATTGGTAGCATCACACTAAATAAAAAATCTGTGCACAGACTGACTTGTCACAAGATTGCTCAGCCTGGCTGTATAATTTAACCATATGGACTTGGGGCACTAAACCTGTCAAACCTCACTATTCACCCCCAAGGACTAGAAAGAGATACTCAAATTGTAGATTATGTTTCCTTCATATATACCAACGAACCATCTATTTTCAGGACTCTCAATAATCAGGGTTTTCCCCTGGTTTATAGTATTTGACAGAGAGGCTTATTAGAAAAGTCACAAAAATTAAGACCATTTAAAACTCAAATAGCCTCCTCAGTTTTGCATATAATTTGTTAATCCAACAGTTACTGCCGAGGACCATTCAGCTTCACACAATTTTCTTGCAAACATCGTGTCTGCCATATCTTACTACAGAGTATTACAATTGTTCTCCTCCGGTCACCAGCCCAGATTCAAAGGCAAATTATAGTGCCCTACTAATGCTGAATGAGATCAGCTGAGCATAGACCTGGAACATTCTGGTTTACAACTCTCAGTAGTACATCAGGTGGCATTTTTACCCACTGTGCCACTGGGGCAGCCAAAAAATATTATGTGAAGTTACACAATTAAATTTCAATGTAGGTCACATCTCCATTCTACCTGCAGGTGTTACCCTAGCATCCCTCTGGCTTGTCTCTTCAATTTCCACTCTGACCCCTCAGTCTTCGGCCTTTTACACTGTCCCAATGAGTGCAAGCTTTAGGAACTCTCTCATCTCTCTGCTGGCCACTTGCAGTTCTCTGCCTTGAAAACTGATTTGACTCATTTCAGACCTCGGCTATGCCTTCCATTTTCTTTGTAATAGGAGGCACTGGTCATGCGGAGTCAGTGTTCAAGGGGTGGGAAGGCGGATTAACATTTGAGGTGTAGAACCTTTATCAAAACACAGTGCGGGCGAGAGAGTGTGTTAATGGCACTGACGTTTTTTTCCTTTTCTCAGGACTGACAGACCAACTTTTAATTTCAGCGTGTTCTTTCCCCAGTTTCTTCATTCCCGTCCCATTTTTTTGCTTTTTTGTTTGTGCGAATTCCTCCCAGTTCTTTTCACCCTCCACTATATTCCCATTTTATTGTCCCTTTTATGTTTCTCTACCACCTCTCTGGCAATCTTTTACACCATCTAACAATCCATTAACTCATTCTCTATGATTGGTGAAACTGTTGATTCTTTCTTCTCACCTATTTTTCAAACCTTACTAAAGTGCCTTTTTATCTTTTAGTCTCCAGTTCTGATGCAAGGTACACCCCTAACCAGAAACCTGTATTTTCTATTTACAAATGCTGACTGATCTGGTGTGTATTTCCAACTTCTTCTGTTTTTATTGCAATGTAAGATTTCCAGCAATGGGCAGAAACTATTTAATCTGCTACTGTCAGCAATTTATTAATTAAACCAGTCAGACAACTGAAGACTTCCAGACAGAGGAGAGGGAGGTGCCATGTGTACAAAAGGCACT
This sequence comes from Pristiophorus japonicus, assembly GCF_044704955.1. Lineage (NCBI taxonomy): Eukaryota > Metazoa > Chordata > Chondrichthyes > Pristiophoridae > Pristiophorus > Pristiophorus japonicus. The sequence continues at coordinate 166,298,908 of NC_091990.1, read as the reverse complement.
GGCCCGAAAGGCATGATAATGCTGCATTATATTAACATTTACTTTGTTGCATTTGAGGCTACTGAAATATACAGGTTGCGATCATTAGAATGCATTGTCAATGACTGTAATCAATCCAGCCTTTCAGCTTTGGGTCCTGGGTTCAAATCCAGGACAGATTGTCTCCTCTCACTACTGGCTGTGTATTCCACTACAGGAAATGAGTTCAGGGCATTCTCAGCTTTCTTGCAGATACAGACCAGCAGCTTGAAATCGCCCCATATTCAATATTAACTGGGAATCTGCCATGTGTGGGAAATGGAAAAATGTCACATTGGTGCAGTCGAGGTTGGGTTTGAAGCTGAGTGGCAAGAGCTGTATTCTGCATCTAACCTGGAGTGCCACATTAGTGAATTGAAGAGGATTTACTGTGACTGAAAGGCTGCATTAGAGGGAGTAGCGTGCGGCGGCCCGGCCTGGAAATCGGAGACCATCAGCAGGCCGGGGCCATCAAAGGGAGCAGCGTGCGGCAGCATACCACTGCAGAAGGGCGACGGCTACGAAGTCAGGTCGCTGATTGCAGTGCAGGCAGGCACAGCAGGAGGGGCGAAGGAGCGGCAAGAGTTTGTAGAAGGAAGTGATCGGGGCCCAGAAGAGGTGGGAGCCCAGGGGCAGCATGGGCCAGCCCACACTACGATGTGTGTGTGCGCACTAGGTCCGTGCAGCAGAGCTGGTCTCCAGTCGTCTTGGGTAATCCTCGCCACTGGACCAAGACTTAGCTCTGTCAAGCCCGTGTGGTGATTGGTGTGCAACGGCCACCACATGTTAAAAAAATACACGCAGAGTCATCTTCCACCCTTCAAGATGTAGTTCGGGACCTGGAATATTAGGTCCTTCATTGAAACACCTGTGAACTTATCCCTTTTTGGCGTGGAAGCAAGTCATCCTCGCTTCGAGGGGCCGCCTATGATGATGATGATGATGATGATGATGGTGTGCTCAATACCGATAGTAGGCACACTATCACTCACCTAATGAGCACAACATTTGTTTTTAAAAATCCTGTGCAAAACACATTTATATTTTGGTTTGTACACATTGCACAGCTAACTGTGACTTCCCTGAACTTTATGAACAAGGTTATTTTATTCTCCAGAGGTGTAATGTTTCCAACTTCCAGGTAAAACTTGGAATTTTGAGAACTGGAAGGACTGGGGTTGGTTCAGCGAAGCACAACCAGGTGTGTATCCGGCATAGGATCTATCAGGTCACTGAAGGAGTGGTAATTCATAGTAATTCATATTAACCCAACCCAGTCCTAGAATATCAACGTCTGTTATTCTGCTTATAGTGCCAAATTGGCATTCCCCCCTACCTCACTATGGAAATTAGTAAAGGCATGTTTAAAATACTCAATGCTGTTATCAGGTTAATTTAATATAGAAGTACCAATATATTACGGGGAAAAGAACTCAAAGCCAACACATTTTTATACTTTGTTGCATGCTGTGTGCAATATTTTTGATTCATCACTTCAAACTGTTCCTACTGCCTGTGACGGGCATGTAAATTATCAGTACTTCATCCCAGTGTTACACAGCTCAAAATGCTCCCTCCAGACACAACCCACATGTAGAAGGATAGAATCTCTAATTGTACCAATGGATATTTTAACAGTTCAAATGTTGCACACACACATTACACTTTAGTGAAGTACCAGAAACAGGGAGCAATCCTGCTGTAGAAGAGCCTCCAATCATCAAGATCCACGGCACGGCCCTGGACAACATGGACCATTTCCCATATCTCGGGAGCCTCTTATCAACAAAGGCAGACATTGATGCGGAGATTCAGCATCGCCTCCAGTGCGCCAGTGCAGCCTTCGGCCGCCTGCAGAAAAGAGTGTTTGTAAACCAGGCCCTCAAATCTACTACCAAGCTCGTGGTCTACAGGGCTGTAGTAATACCCGCCCTCCTGTATGGGTCTGAGGCATGGACCATGTACAGAAAGCACTTCAAATCGCTGGAGATATATCACTAACGATGTCTCCGCAAGATCCTGCAAATCTCCTGGGAGGACAGGCGCACCAACATCAGTGTCCTCGACCAGTAACATCCCCAGTATTGAAGCAGTGACCACACTCGATCAGCTTCACTGGGCAGGCCACATAGTTCGCATGCCAGATATGAGACTCCCTAAGCAAATGCTTTATGCGGAGTTCCTTCACGGTAAACGAGCCAAAGGAGGACAGCGGAAACATTATAAAGACACCCTCAAAGCCTCCCTGGTAAAGTGCAACATCACTACTGACACCTGGGAGACCCTGGCCACAGACTGCCCGAGGTGGAGAAAGTGCATCCGGGAGGGCATTGAGCTCTTTGAGTCTCGACGCAAAGAGCAATAAGAGGTCAGGCGCAGGCAGCGGAAGGAGCGCGCGGCAAACCAGCCCCACCGACCCCTTCCCTCGACGAATGTCTGTCCCATCCGTAGCAGGGTCTGTGGCTCTCGTATCGGACTGTTCAGTCATCAAAGAACTCACTTTGGGAGTGCAAGCAAGTCCTCCTCGATTCCAAGGCACTGCCTATGATGATGAGAAGAGCCCAGCTTCACTAACCCATCCGGGAGGCTAGATTGCTGAGGTCGGATTCTCAGCAAGAAAAGGGGCATCAAGGCTGAGGGGGGGAAATGGAGAATCGGAGCACGGTGCAAAGCAATATGGAAAATCCAGGGACTTAAGTGACAGAATCTGTTGCTGTCCAAGTACAATCTGTACACTTTCCACACAGTGAGTAGAAATCGCTTTCTCCTTCAGGCAGAACAATTTATTCAAAGTTTTCTTGCGTCAACATTTCAAAGATCTACTAAGTCATCAACAAGCTCAACATGGCACAAGACAAATAGCACTCTTACAAAGACAAGGTCAAACGTATCATCTACACATCTGAAGTTATACAACACCGGACATACTCGCCACCCTGCAGGGAAATCCCAACCATCACCAGATACAAAAATACAATCAAAACTGTTCATTATTAGCTAACACTGCTTCCTGCACAAACCACAAACAAATATTTACGTCAGCTACAGATTTTATAGAAACACTACTGAAATATATTCAAAAAGGGAGTTAGATGTGGCCCTTACGGCTAAAGGGATCAAAGGGTATGGAGAGAAAGCAGGAATGGGGTACTGAAGTTGCATGATCAGCCATGGTCATATTGAATGGTGGTGCAGGCTCGAAGGGCCTACTCCTGCATCTATTTTCTATGTTTCTATGTTAATGTAAAAATAAATCTAGCATCTTAAATCACACCCATTTCAAGCTCATCTCATCCCACCCCCGCCAACCAAGGCAAAGTGGGTAAATACATTGCATGGTTGTGGGATTGAGTCGTACAGACCAAGATCCTAGGTTCAATCCCTATGCTGAGTTAGCTGATCTGTACCAGATAAGCAATTGGGCTGGCATGACTGGGCTCAGAGTGTCCTTGGGCTAGGGAAGAATGGAAAATCTGCCAGAGTTCCCATTCATGATCGCTATCTACTTATTCCTGCTGGAAAGTGGGACTGGATCACGATGTCATGCTCAAACCACCTGGGGTTCTCAAGAGGGCACTGATTAGCCAATGATAGAAGTCATTTTTAATCATCAATTCACTTGGGCAATCAGGATCGTGTCTAAGTACCACTCGTCTAATCCGAGACCTCCATTTACAAAAACTTGCTGCCCGACTGCATTTACTAAAGTAAATAAAATTATTTGAGCAATTCAAGAATAACTAAAAACATTGTTATATAATTTCATAAAGCTCCAGAATTAAATGGTGACATTCAAGTTTGAGAAATTACAGGAAGATAGCACTAAATTATGAGGAACTCAAACCTGTAACAGGCAGCAAAACACAGCATTCTGCCAGACAACAGTGATCAGGATGTTACAGTCCTTCTTCCAGCTTTCCCATTCAAAACAGACGGTATAACCCAGTAATAAAATTATTTCCATTAAATACTAGCAGATCTCCTGTAGCATTGCTCAGAGAATACTCTCTTTTCTAATAGCAGCAGCACAGAACAGCATTTTAATTAAACTAGCAGAGACCCGCAAAACATTTGCGGTCAAATTAGTATCTTTATTGCAACAGTGCTTATTTAGACTGTTATCATCTTCTTCGGGTATAGAATCAATGTTGATGTTCCCTTTCTCTCCCTCCTTCCCCACCATCTCGCTCCGTCCTTCCTACCCTCATGACTAGTTGGGCCGAATGGCCTGTTTTAGTACTGTAAATTCTAGGTAATTATAACTATATAACAGACATACTTCTACTATGGTGGAGCTGTGTTTAATCTAGCTGTGTTTGAGGACACAAAGTTTAATTGCTGTAAATAGGTACACCTGACATAAATTAGAATGTAAGTCCTGTCAGCGAGGAAAATTTGTGGCTCTCCAGCTGCTTATAAATTTCCAGCTCAATCTGCAAACTTCCCTCACCAACAGAAATCAATCTATAATAAACCTCAGAATAAAATGGCAACCTTTATTTTTTAAATATACATTTGACACCTGGGACATTGAAGTGTGACGCACTCTCAAATGTTTTATATAGAAAGAATAAATTAATTTATGAAAGAGCTTTCAAGCCTAAAAATGTCTTAATCTCAGCACTGATTCTGGGTCCACAGCCCTGCTCACCGAGCAGGCATTACAGGCAGTACTTCACCGGGCCAATCAAACTGGAGACAGGGATGTCCAACCTGCAGGCTAGAGTAAAGTGTGCCCAACCATCCCTGGCACCCGGTAATCGGGACCTTGAAGCCCAGCTAACTAAGTCCTATTTGCCATTATATTTCTTATTTGGTTTGTCCTGGTTGAATTTTGAGAGGCTGGAAGTTTCTAACAGGTTGTTGCAAATTGGTGGACAAATTCTAAACCTGAACACCAAGATGTATCAGCAACTTTAGATATATACAATGGGAACATGAATTTAAATTCATACTTGACTCCTGAGGCTTCATGATACATTTCTCTGCAGCCCAAGAAGATACAAGCTAGGATACTCCTGCTGTGAGCAACTGAAAAGGTACGTAATAAGTTGGCTTGATCTTAAAATAAGTACAAAATTCTGTTAGCATTCGCTAATTAGTTCATTACTGAAGCACCTATTGCATGCCCAGATTCCAATTTCCTGCTGAGAAAACAGCGAGAATATTTAAAGGGAAGAGGAGGTCCCAGATCATCTATTGCATTTAAGAATGTTTGTATTTCAGTTAATGCAAGTCTTCGGGCATAGCAATATACAGGACTGGAAAAAAAACCATTGCAAGCCATCTGGCTGATCCGAAAGTTCAAAAATTACCATCAGATACTCGCTCTCTGAAAACCCTCATTTGCTTCTTTCATTGTAGAACTATACAACTCCTTATGAATGGGGATAGACTCTTTGCTTCCACTGTTTCTCAATATAATTGTTTCTCTAAAAACAAAATTACTGATTTTTAAAAAATCTTTTTGAATGGAACCATTTTTTGATCTATCATTACTTATCACTTTTTTAAAAATTCATCCACCATGTTTTGCCCACAATCTTACTTTCAAGGGACCAGTATTGAGATGTACAATATAAAGTGTCCTTAACTTCCCCACTGCCACGAAGGCAGCCATATAGAACAGAAAAAACAGGGTCAACAAAATATATTCAAAGATAAAGGGTGATCAAAACACTTCAATCCTGCAAAGAACAAAATAGAATGTGAATAGGAGTATCTGGCCAACTGCTAAAGTTGCAAAGAGTATTTTCAGAGTTACAGAGCATCTATGGGAAAGAAATACTGTTCTCAGAAGTTTACATTGACATTGGTTGAAACAATGTTGGAGGCTTTTGCTTTCCATGACTGATAAAAGGTCTCCATCCAAACCTAGAGCGCAGGTCCCGAGGGCTGTGTTGCCTGTCAGGGTTAAGGACATCTCCTCGGGGCTAGAGAGGATCTTGGAGTGGGAGGGGTAAGATTCAGCTGTCGTGATCCACGTAGGTACCAACGACATAGGTAGGACTAAGAAAGTAGTTCTACTGAGGGAGTATGAGCAGCTAGGGTCTAAACTCAAAATCAGAACCACAAAGGTAATTGTAATGTATACACTTGTGAGTATGCTAACAGTTTGTGGAGCTGTTGCATTGTGAGTGGCTTAACCAGTCACGTGATGTTCACAAGACTCAATAATAACCACCTCTGGATTACTACCCGAACCACGAGCAAATTGGCATGGGTAAATAAGATCAGAGTTGAACGCATGGCTCAAACATTGGTGTGGGAGAAATGGGTTTCAATTCATGGGGCACTGGCACCAGTACTGGGGAAAGAGGGAGCTGTTCCATTGGGACGGGCTTCACTTGAACCGTGCCGGGACCAGTGTCCAGGGGAATCGAATAACTAGAGCTTTAAACTAAATGGGGGGGGCGGGTAGAGACATGGTTACAAGGTTACCAAGGCTGGGAACTGAATATTCAAGGTTTACTGACATTTCGGAAGAGTAGGCAGAAAGGAAAAGGAGGTAGGGTAGCTCTGTTATTAAAGGATGAGATCAGTTCAGTAGTGAGAAATGATCTTGGCTCGGAAGATCAAGATGTAGAATCAGTTCGGGTGGAGATAAGAAATAGCAGGGGAAAGAAGTCACTGGTGGGAATAGTCTATAGGACCCCTAACAGTAACTACACTGACAGGCAGAGTATAAATCAAGAAATAATGGGGGCACATAAGAGAGGTACTGCAATAATCGTGGGCGACTTTAATCTTATAGATTGGACAAATCAAATTGACAAAGGTAGCCTTGAGGACGAGCTCATAGGGAGTTTCTTAGAACAATATATTGTGGAACCAACCAGGAAGCAGGCTATTTTTGATCTGGTAATGTGTAATGAGACAGGATTAATTAATGATCTCACAGTAAAGGATCCTCTCGGGAAGAGTGATCATAGCATAATAGAATTTCATTCAGTTTGAGGGTGAGAAATTTGGGTCTGAAACTAGTGACTTAAACCTAAATAAAGGCAATTACAAATAGATGAAGACAGAGATGCCTAAAGTGGACTGGGAAAATACATTAAAAGGTAAGATGGTAGATAAGCAGTGGCGGACATTTAAGGAGATATTTCATAACTCTCAACAAAGATATATTCCACTGAGAAAGAAAGACTCTACGAGAAGGATGAATCATCCATGGCTAACTAAGGAAGTTAAGGATGATATCAAATTGAAAGAAAAGGCATACAATGTTGCGAAGATTAGTGGTAGGCCAGAAGATTGGGAACATTTTAGAAACCAGCAAAAGATGACTAAAAAAATAATAAATAGGAGAACATAGATTGAAAGTAAACTAGCAAGAAATATTAAAACAAAGAGTAAGAGCTTCTACAAGTATAGAAAAATGAAGGGAGTAGCTAAAGTAAATGTTGGTTCCTTAGAGGATGAGACGGGAATTAATAATGGGAAACAAGGAAAGAGAGACTTTGAACAAATATTTTGTATCTGTCTTCACAGTAAAAGACATGAAAAGCATCCCGATAATAGTAGAAAATCAGGGGGGCAAAAGGGAGGGAGGAACTTAAAACAATCACGATCACTAGAGAACAAGTACTAGGCAAACTAATGGGACTAAAGGCTGACAAGTCCCCTTGACCTGTTGGCCTGCATCCTACGATCTTAAATGAAGCGGCTGCAGAGATAGTGGATGCATTGGTTGTAATCTTCCAAAATTTCCTAAATTCTGCAAAGGTCCCAGCGGATTGGAAAACCGCAAATGTAACGCTCCAATTCAAGAAAGGAGGGAGACAGAAAGCAGGCCAGTTAGCCTAAAATCGGTCATTGGGAAAATGCTGGAATCCATTAAGGAAGTAGTAGCAGGACATTTAGAAAATCATAATACAATCAAACAGAGTCAACATGGTTTCATGAAAGGGAAATCGTGTTTGACAAATTTATGAGTTCTTTCAGGATGTAAGGAGCAGGGTAGATAAGGGGGAACCAGTAGATGTAGCGCATTTGGATTTCCAAAAGGCATTCGATAAGGTGCCACATAAAAGGATGCTACATGTGATAAGAGTGAGCTCATGGTGTTGGGGGTAATATATTAGCATGGATAGAGGATTGGCTAACTAACAGAAAATAGAGAGTCGGGATAAATGGGTCATTTTCAGGTTGGCAAACTGTAACTAGTGGGATGCCACAGGGATCAGTGCTGGGGCCTCAACTATTTACAATCTATATTAATGACTTGGATGAAGGGACTGAGTGCATTGTAGCCAAGTTTGCTGATGATACAAAGATAGGTGGGGAAGCAAGTTGTAAGGATGACAGAGTCTGCAAAGGGATATAGACAGGCTAAGTGAGTGGACAAATATCTTGCAGATGGAGTATAATGTGGGAAAATGTGAGGTTAGCCACTTTGGTAGGAAGAATAGAAAAGCTAAATATTATTTAAATGGAGAGAGACGACAGAATGTTGTGGTACAAAGGGATCAGGGTGTCCTCGTACATGAAACAAAGTTATCATGCAGGTACAGCAAGTAATTAGGAAGGCAAATGGAATGTTGGCCTTTGTTGCAAGAGTATAAAAGGACTATAAAAGTAGGTAAGTCCTGCTACAATAGGGCATTAGTGAGACCACACTTCAGAGTACTGCGTACAGTTTTGGTCTCCTTATTTAAGGAAGGATATACTTGCATTGGAGGCCATTCAGAGAAGGTTCACTAGGTTGATTCGTGAGATGAGGAGATTGCCTTATGAGGAAAGGTTGAGCAGGTTGGGCCAATACTCATTGAAGTTTAGAAGAATGAGAGGTGATCTTATTGAAACATAAGATTCTGAGGGGGCTTGACAGGCTTGATGCCAAGAGGATGTTTCAGAATAAGGGATCGCCCATTTAAGACGGAGATGAGGAGGAATTTCTTCTCCGAGGGTCGTGAATCTTTGGAATTCTCTACCCCAGAGAGCTGTGGAGGCTGGGTCATTGAATATATTAAAGGCTGCGACTTGAACTATAGGCGAGTCCAGGGTTTATAGGGAACAGGCAAGAAAGTAGAGTTGAGGCCAAGATCAGAGCAGCCATGATCTTATTGAATGGCAGAGCAGGCTCGGAAGGCCATATAGCCAACTCTTGCTCCTATTTCTTATGTTCTTATTAACTTTCTTTTCTCTTCTCAGATACTGTATGAATGTGTGAAATGTCAAGTTTGCACTTTTCTGGTTTTATTGCAGATTTGCAATTTTTACATTTTCCCCTTTTTAATCTTTACAAAGATTTTTTTCCCTCAAAGAATGATAAATGTTTGGAATAATCGGTCAGGGACAACTGTTTGCTGCAATGAAAACGTGCTAGCAGGGACATAGAGAAGCTAACAAACTATATAAACGTTCAATAAACACATCAGCAAATAATTCAGATCTCAAGGAAGAAAATCCAAACCATTAACCTGCCTTTCCCCTTTCCAAGATGTCGGCGTACCGGTTGTGCATTGCCAGCATTTTATCTTCAATTTCAGATTTGCAGTAAGTCATTTTATTTATTTTTTAAATTGGCTTTCAGCAATCTGCACCCATCGATTGTCGTTTCTGAACCTTAACAGGTCAATGGTTTTTTATTTCACAAATCTAATTGGTAAATATTGTTTCTATAAATATTTTAAAACTTCTCAATATAAAAAGGTCCAGGGCCAACCCCCACTGCCCGGATTTAAGTTCGGTAAAAGTGGATTCCAAAGATTTATTTCATCATTTGATTTATTTTCTGCTCTGAAAAGGCCCCAGAGCTCAAGTTGCAGCCGATGTGAGGCTGCAGGCTGTCGGGCAGCGGCTCTCTCAGCTGCCGGGCCCGGGGAAGGAGGTCCACCCGGCTCTCCCCAACTCGAGCCACGACCCGAGGCCTGCAGCGCCGGCTCCAGCTTCCCCCGGCCCCCCAAGGCACGCTCTCCTTCCCTTCCCCGGCCTCGACTCAATCTCTCGGCCGGCTCCGAGGCCCGACCCCCCGCGCTCGCCCACCTGGTTAAACTCCTCGTCCGCGTAAATGTCGATCAGATCGGCTCCCTCGGCCATTCCGCCCGCCAACTGCGCCGCGCGCACACGGCCGATTCAACAGCCGGACACTTTTCGGGGACGGGACGGACCGGGCCGCGTCGGGGACCCGGACCCACCTCCCCCGCGGACACGGCCATACTTCCGCCCCGCTCCTGACAACCCCGGAGCCGACTTCCGCCCCGCTCATTCTGCCGACGGAGAACAAGCGGGGCCTCCCGTCACATTACCGGCCGATAGTTCGCTCTCCTGCTCCCCGCAGGGCCGCGGGGAATCGGGGAAAGGACCCCGACCCGGACTCGGGGCCTTCGGGGGGCGTCGCTCTGCAGCCACGGCCTGCAGGGTCTCCTATTCTGCAGCCCGGGAGAAGGTGCAGGATGTCGGCGCTGCGGAATGTGAGTGAAAGCGGCGGGGAGACCCTAGGAGCCGAGCTTACATTCACCTCTCGGGGAGAATGTTTTGGCCTTTGGAGAGGCGCAGGTTGACCAGCATGGTACCGGGGTTAAATGGGTCAAAGTATGAGGCCTGGTTGCATTATCACTGGAGAACAAGTACTAGGCAAAAGTAAAGGCTGGTCAGTGTTGTGGGTTGATCTGACCAAGGTCTTTAACATGACTAAGAGATTCAGTAGGAGAGATAGAGAAAAACTGTGTCTTCTGGTGAGGAAGAGGCAAAATCTGAAAATTCCAACTATAACATTCATAACACTTTTTTTGGTACAAATGGGTAGTGGAAATCTGGAACACTCCCTCAAAAAAGGCAGGGTCAATTGAAAATGTCAAAAGTACGATTGATAGTTCTTTATTAGGCAAGGCTTTTTTTTTGAAATTCGTAGCCAATCGTTCCAATTCTTTGTCAAATCACAAACGCCAGAGGTCACCTTGGGCCCATTCAAGGATCACTCTGCGCCAATGCTCTTAGCCAAAAGGCCTAGAGCCACTGGCTATATTAAGGGTTACACAACCAAGGCAGGTGGATGGAGTTAAGATACAGGATTAGCCATTGAGTGGTGATACAGGCTACAGGGGCTGAATGGCCTGCTCCTGTTCCCATGCAGTGAATGAAAGGTCAAAAGCTAAATCTCGGCGCTCCCCGATTTAATTCTGCCTTCATTATGCGCGACTCTGGGATTTGGGGATCACAAGCTACGATTCATTCTGTTTTTCTATGAAAGCTGTAAGCCAGTTGCCTTGAACATGCCAATTTAATATCACGATAAAAAGAAAATAATAGTAAAACTAAAAATCTGAAATGAGATAAAATGTTGGAAATACACAGATCAGCTGTGGGAAGAATTTTAGTTTTAATCAGAGCCCCGTGTGTTTAAAGTGGTTCATGACCCCATGTGTTAAAAGTGGTTCATGACCTGGAATGCATTGCCTAAAAGGGAGGTAGAGACAGATTCAATAGTACTTTCAAAAGGGAATGGGCTAAATACTTTTAGGGGAGAAAAGTACCGGCCTCTGAGAGGGAAAGAGTGGGACTAATTGGATAGCTCTTTCAAATTGTCAGCACAGGCACGATGGGCTGAATGGCCTCCTTCTGTGCTGTAAGATTCTATGATCAAAATCTATATTATTGTTCATCCAGCTGTGATCTACAATGTGTTCACCCTTCATTCTACCATTCAGCTACCTTGTACCCACACTCTGGAACGCTTTCACGGAACTCCTCATTCCAACCCTCCCTACCATGAAAAGCCGCTTTTTAAAATCTGCTTCAAGCATGCTATTTCACAGCTGGCTCATCAAGTTTTATTTATGCAACTTGAATGGCTGTAGCCTGTGGATGTTTTTTAAACCTGTGTAAATTCATTTTGTTTTAAAACATAACCCATTCATAGATCATTTCCATGATTAATAATTCCAAAATGTGACAGTAGGTTTGTGAAATTCTGAAGGGGTTTGATTGGAGTGAATAGAGAGAGGCTGTTTCTTTTGTTTGGGGAGTCGGTGACAAGAAGTCATCAGTTGAATATGGAATGCAGAGACTGTAACATCTTTTGAGTGAAAAAGTGATAAATATTTGAAGCCGAAGATACGGAGCTACAGGGAGAGCGCAGTGCAGCAGGGTTCTTTTTGGACTGCTGTAGCAAAGAGCTGACGGACACAATGGCCAAGTGGCCTTCCTCTGTGCTGTAAAGTTGTATGGTTCTAAACACTGGCTGAGATCAATTTACGTTCTTCAGGCAACAGGTCAGTTGCAAATGATATCCTCCACGACTGTGGTACATTACCCCTCCTTGACCTCTCAATAGCCTTTTGATGTGGCAAACCATCCAACACCTTTCCTCAGTTGTACAGGTTAGTGGGATTGCTACCCTTGTCATACCGTAGCCAAAGCATTTTCAGCAATAGCTTCTCATTCCAATCCTGCATCTTTATCTCCAGAGTTGCACAAGGATCTATCCTTAACCCCCCTCCTTGTCCTCATCTACATGTTTCCCCTTGCTGATATCATCCACAGACAATGGGATCAGCTTCCAGATCTACGCTGCCGACGCCCGTCTCTACATCACATCTCTCGACCCCTTCACTGTTTGTGTTGTCAGTCTGTTGCCTGATACCCAAACATGGGTGAGCCGCAACATTTTTCAGTTAAACATTTGGAAGATATCGTCCTCTGCCCCAACTACAAATACTGTGCCCTCTCCACGGATTCCAACTTCCTCAGGTAGAACTAGACTGTTTGCAATTTCTGCCGTCCGTATCCTATCCCACACCAAGTCTGTCTCACCTATCACCCCTGTTCTTGCTGACTAATGTTGGTTCCCAGTTCCTCAATGCTCCAATTTAAAATTCTCATCCTTGTGTTTAAATCCCTCATGATTTTGTCCCTCCTTATCCACAAACCCTACAACCTCCTCCCCTAAACTCTGTTGTCTTGGCCCCATGTTCAGGAATTTCCTCCCTAAACTTCTCCATTCTCACCTGCTTTACGACTGTCCTTAAAATCTCTCCTTTCCACCAAGCTTTTAGTCAACACTTCCTAATATCCCCTTCTTTGGCTTAGCAATCATTTTTGTCTGATTGTGCCTCTGAAGCACCTTGGAATGTGTTTCTATGTTAAATGCAAATTGTTATTTAAAGCTGTGCTTGAAAAATCTGTTTGTTAAAATAGTGAGCCATACATAACCTGTTACATATACTTTTGTTTATTGAAACAGGTGAGCAAAATGGTAGCTTTTTAAAATATATATCTGACTTTTTGTTGATTTGTATTGTTACTGGCTGTAATGGGCTGGGCTCGTTGAACCCACCACAGCTGAATAAAAGGACAGGCAACTCTCAATTATCCGTACACGGATCTAACGGAGAACCCGCTGCAACAGCACTGTGATTCTGTAGTTGTTTTAACTGCACCCAACCAACATCTGTGCCTAAACATGTGTGAGGTAGAGAGATATGCTTGTAACAGTGCAATTTCGAACTCGAGAAGAGAAATATGCGAGCATACATCTATTTCCATCTGCAATATCTTATGTATGGTGTATTACAATTTGTAGGTGGCTCACTTAGCACTGGTAATACAATCAGGCAGACTACTCAATGCATCATCAGAGTAACTAACTTGGACAAAAATAATAATGGTGGAATTTTGTTGACTATGGCTCCAATTTCAGTTTATTTGACACTCACGAACTTGATGATCAAGAGATATACAAGTGGTCAGGAAGGGATTAATATACAGAGGCTTGACAGAATCTCCACCTTGTTCCTGTACAGGTTCTGAGCCTCTCCAGACAAAGGGTTACACGGGCCATACTTGGTGCTTGCTCTGTCCGAGCATATCGTGGAGATACACCTGATGACGATATGAAAGATGTTATTCGGATACCGCTGCCTCCATGGGAAGAACGAACCAATGAGCCGCTGGATACAAAGCGAGCACGTCTGCTGTATGAGAGCCGCAAGCGAGGAATGTTAGAGAACTGCATCATACTGAGGTAAAAGTGGACCTTAAATTTGAAGCTGGACTGGAACATAGGAATAGGAGTAGGCCATTCAGCCCCTCAAGCCTGTTCCGCCATTCTGGGATCATGGCTGATCAGTGACCTAACTCCATATATCCACCTTTGGCCCATATCCCTTAATACCTTTGGTTAACAAAAAGCTATTAATCTCAGATATAAAATTAACAATTGATCTAGCATCAATTGGCATTTGCGGAAGAGAGTTCCAAACTTCTAAAGAAAGAGTTGTATTTATTTAGCACCTTTCACATCACCGGACATCTCAAATTGCGTTACAGCCAATTAAGTACTTTTGGAGTGTAGTCACTGTTGTAATGTGGGAAACGTGGCAGCCAACTTGCGCACAGCAAACTCCCACAATGTGGTGACCAGATAATCTATTTGTTTATTCCTCAATCAACATAACAAAGAGTAAATTGCTTGAACTGCCTCAAAGTCTCCTCTTTTTGAATAACTATGAATGAGAAAAGCTATGGCGCAAATCTTTAACTAAAATGTGCATGCTTTTAAATATTACTAATAACAAAAGTAAGCGTAGAATACATCACAGAAGAAATTAGTTGAAGAACATTGTGCAGGTTGGACCTCTCTGGTCCAGAAACATCCGTGGTTTGGTATTCGCTGGGCCTGAGGGAGAGGAGGGTTTATTTTGTTTTTTAAGTTTTGATTGGCTGGAAGGGCCATCAGTCAATGAGTGTGGTCGGCGATTAGCTGAGGGAGCCACCCACAGGCTGCCAGCATGGACGCACACACAGGAGCCCGGGCACTGTCAACAGGTACCGACTGGTAAGCGTGACCTCCCGTGGTTCGGAAAATTCTCTGTTCCGGCACAGGTCAGGTCGCGAGGGTGCCGGACCAGAGAGGTCCAACCTGTACTGATTTACTTCAACAGAACTTTATTTGTAAAACATAAAACAGACATAAATTCAGCTGACTTTAAGCTGACAATAGACTGAAATTCTGCTGAAAGCTATGCAGTATGGTGAACATAAAAACAGAAAATGCTGGAAATCTCAGCAGGTCAGGCAGCATCCGAGGAGAGAAACTGAGCCAACGTTTGTGTTTCGAAGTGTTTCCTAATTTCACTCTCGAAAGGTCTGGCTCTAATTTTTAGACTATGCCCTCTAGTCCTAGAATCCCCAACCAGTGGATATAGTTTCTCTCTATCCACTCTATCTGTTCCCCTTAATATCTTGCAAACTTCAATCAGATCACCCCATAACCTTCCACATTCTACGGAATACAACCCTAATTTGTGTAACCTCTCCTCCTAACTTAACCCTCGCAGTCCAGGCACTGACCCTCTGACATGAGAGTGCTATTTGGGACAGTGTAAAGGGGGTTTTATCACCTGACCTGAGAATATTTGGTACCGGTGCTGATGCTCGAAAGAGAAAATAGTCCCCCAGATGACACTAAGCTGGGGGGCGGTGTGAGCTGTGTGGAGGACGCTAAAAGGCTGCAGGGTGACTTGGACAGGTTAGGTGAGTGGGCAAACGCATAACAGATGCAATATAATGTGGATAAATGTGAGGTTATCCACTTTGGTGACAAAAACACAAAGGCAGAATATTATCTGAATGGTGACAGATTAGGAAAAGGGGAGGCACAACGAGGCCTGGGTGTCATGGTACATCAGTCATTGAAAGTTGGCATGCAGGTACAGCAGGCGGTGAAGAAGGCAAATGGTGTGTTGGCCTTCATAGCTCGAGTATTTGAGTATAGGAGCAGGGAGGTCTTACTGCAGTTGTACAGGGCCTTGGTGAGGCCTCACCTGGAATATTGTGTTCAGTTTTGGTCTCCTAATCTGAGGAAGGACGTTCTTGCTATTGAGGGAGTGCAGCGAAGGTTCACAGACTGATTCCCGGGATGGCAAGACTGACATATGAGGAAAGACTGGATCGATTCAGCCTGTATTCACTGGAGTTTAGAAGGATGAGGGGGGTATCTCATAGAAACACATAAAATTCTGACGGGACTGGACAGGTTAGATGCAGGAAGAATGTTCTCAATGTTGGGGAAGTCCAGACCAGGGGACATAGTCTAAGGATAAGGGATGAGGCCACTTAGGAATGAGATGAGGAGAAACTTCTTCACCCAGAGTTATTAACCTGTGGAATTCCCCACCGCAGAGAGTTGTAGATGCCAGTTCATTGGATATATTCAAGAGGGGGTTCGATACGGCCCTTATGGCTAAAAGGATCAAGGGGTATGGAGAGAAAGCAGGAAAGGGGTACTGAGGTGAATGATCAGCCATGTTCTTATTGAATGGTGGTGCAGGCTCGAATTGTCAAATGGCCTACTCCTGCACCTATTTTCTATGTTTCTACTACTGACAAAAATGAGTTAGTGATGTATGACATTGAATGAGAACAAATGGCTTAAATGTGAAGCTGAATAATCCCTGGATGGTGCTGTGCTGTAATATTCAATGTATCACTACTAATGCAGCATTTGGAGCTATTCTGCACCATTTATGTACTGATGTGCTTGTGACATTATGAATGAAATCCTCAATAAACTGGTATTCGCAACATAACAATTGTGATAAATTTCCTCAAACATTCAGACAAATTCAAGAAGGTCGTTTATCCAGAACAAAATAGGTTTAATCTGCTGGAACCAAAAGGATTAATTCAATTATAAATTATCCCAAAGAATCCCATTGTTGATTCATTATTGCAGTTGCAGTTTTTTCTTGCTTTTTATTAGGGGAGGGTGTTGGATAGGTCGGTATGATTTATGTCAAAAGAATTTGGTATGCCACAGTTAGCTTAGGTCAGTAGGTCAGTTGGTATCAATCTCGCCCCTGGGTTAGAAGGTTGTGGGCTGAAGTCTAACACCAAGAGTTAACTATAAAATCAAATAATGCACTCCAGTCTAGTACTGAAGGTGTGCTGCATTTTAGATATGTTGTTCTCAAGTTGTTAAAATGGGCATTACAGATATGTCCATACCTGCCTTCACCAAGTACAAACATGAATATTGATCAAAACTGGAAACCTTGGCCAATTTCCCCTACCTCTGTACTGTGGCACTGACACCAATTATTGTGTCCCATTCTAGCCAGGCTGAGATACACAAACTCAGTCAAATCTGGGTGCATCTTGCTCTGTGCCACATGATACATTGGCCACTGAATCATTCAGCGAGAAATGATAACAGTATTTTGCTTACAACATATTATACGTGGTAACTTTGTTATTTCAGCTTCTTTGCCAATAAATACCTGAATAAAATGACAGAAAAGCAGCTGAGCTTGTACGATAAAGTGATCAATCAACCAAGCAATGACTGGGACATTTACTATTGGATAACTGGTATGTACAGAAACAACTGTTCTCCCTCCTCTTTTCTCTCCCCCACCCCTCCAATTAGAAGGCAACTAATTGTTGCATGGTAAATAATGGTTTTTTGAATTTCTCTTACATTTTAACTTTTCAACAAAAGTAAATCCCAACTTCTGATGGTTCAGTGGGTTAAATGTTTCATGTGTATGTGGTACTAACATGTACAGAACAGAAAGATCCCTGGTCTACACTGTTACCTGATCTCAACCGGGACATCAATAAGAGCATTATAATTAGTCTCACTGTCTCTGAGCTCAAGAGGAAAAAACTGATGCCGTTGTTGACATGGGCACTTATGAACAGGAATAACGGCACAGTACTAAAGAGCAAGAATCCTTTATCTCACTGGCACTGAAGCTAATTGTGACAGCTATACCACTATCCCAGCTGAGATCAAGTAACTCAGCACATGCTGTGAATCAATTATTTGTAAATAGCTTTCAATTTGTATTTTTTCCTTATTGGCCTTGGTTATACAGTGTCAGTCTCATTAGATGAGTTGCTGTTCAGGTGAGCAGTTGATTTATGATTAAAAAAAATAATCGACATTGGCTTTGGAAGTACAGGTTGCACTTCTCCAGTCCGAGATGCTTTTTTTAGTCCGGAAACAACATCCCTAGTCTGGCATCATTCCTGGAGGGGTGGCATCCCGCATTGTTCAAGGAGGTAAGCGGGCCGGACAAGGAAAGAGAAGGGAAAGCGGCTGACTGAAGCACCAAGGATTGAGAAAAACAGAGATTCTGAGCGACTAAATGCTGCGCAGTGGGCTTCTGCGCATGTGCAGAATGCGGCCGGATCGTTGTCAGCAGTTGCCTCCAGAAAAAGAATGCCAAACCAGCACCGCGAGAGAGGGAGGCCCGAGATTTCAGAGTGGTGTTTTCCCGTGCTTCCTGGCTCTGTGCAGAACTGCTTTGTGTAAGTGGTGTCCTGGTTTGCCGTGTTTCCTGGCTCTCAGCGCACGGAGAGGGAGGAAGGCCGGAGCATGGCGGAGACGTTCAGGGGCCCAAGCACTGTCATCAACCCAGTAAGTCTAGGGTCGGCGTGATATCCCGTGGTCCAGAAAATTCTCTGGTCCGGCACCAAGGGTGCTGGACTGAAAAGATACAACCTGTACAATGAGGATACAGTGTTGGAGGTGAAGTTTAGCTGATTTAAGGTCACATATATGACTTTAAAAGGCATACATGATCATTGGCTTTATAAATAGAGGTATAGAGTACAAAAGCAAGGAAGTTATGTTAAACCTTTAGAGAAACATAGAAAATAGGTGCAGGAGTAGGCCATTCGGCCCTTCTAGCCTGCACTGCCATTCATTGAGTTCATGGCTGAACATGCAACTTCAGTACCTCATTCCTGCTTTCTCGCCATACCCCTTGATCCCCCTAGTAGTAATGACTACATCTAACTCCTTTTTGAATATATTTAGTGAATTGGCCTCAACAACTTTCTGTGGTAGAGAATTCCACAGGTTCACCACTCTCTGGGTGAAGAAGTTTCTCCTCATCTCAGTCCTAAATGGCTTACCCCTTATCCTTAGACTGTGATCCCTGGTTCTGGACTTCCCCAACATTGGGAACATTCTTCCTGCATCTAACCTGTCTAAACCCATCAGAATTTTAAACATTTCTATGAGATCCCCTCTCATTCTTCTGAACTCCAGTGAATACAAGCCTGGTTGATCCAGTCTTTCTTGATATGTCAGTCCTGCCATCCCAGGAATCAGTCTGGTGAACCTTCGCTGCACTTCCTCAATAGCAAGAATGTCCTTCCTCAAGTTAGGAGATCAAAACTGTACACAATACTCCAGGTGTGGCCTCACCAAGGCCCTGTACAACTGTAGTAACACCTCACTGCCCCTGTACTCAAATCCCCTCGCTATGAAGGCCAACATGCCATTTGCTTTCTTAACCGCCTGCTGTACCTGCATGCCAAACTTCAATGACTGATGTACCATGACACCCAGGTCTCGTTGCACTTCCCCTTTTCCTAATCTGTCACCATTCAGATAATAGTTTGTCTCTCTGTTTTTACCACCAAAGTGGATAACCTCACATTTATCCACATTATACTTCATCTGCCATGCATTTGCCCACTCACCTAACCTATCCAAGTCACTCTGCAGCCTCATAGCATCCTCCTCGCAGCTCACACTGCCACCCAACTTAGTGTCATCCGCAAATTTGGAGATACTACATTTAATCCCCTCGTCTAAATCATTAATGTACAATGTAAACAGCTGGGGCCCCACTAGTCACTGCCTGCCATTCTGAAAAGTACCCATTTACTACTCCTACTCTTTGCTTCCTGTCTACCAACCAGTTCTCAATCCACGTCAGCACACTACCCCCAATCCCATGTGCTTTAACTTTGCACATTAATCTCTTGTGTGGGACCTTGTCGAAAGCCTTCTGAAAGTCAAAATACACCACATCAACTGGTTCTCCCTTGTCCACTCTGCTGGAAACATCCTCAAAAAATTCCAGAAGATTTGTCAAGCATGATTTCCCTTTCACAAATCCATGCTGACTTGGACCTATCATGTCACCTCTTTCCAAATGCGCTGCTATGACATCCTTAATAATTGATTCCATCATTTTACCCACTACCGATGTCAGGCTGACCGGTCTATAATTCCCTATTTTCTCTCCCTATTTTTTTTTTAAAAGTGGGGTTACATTGGCTACCCTCCACTCCATAGGAACTGATCCAGAGTCTATGGAATGTTGGAAAATGACCGTCAATGCATCCGCTATTTCCAAGGCCACCTCCTTAAGTACTCTGGGATGCAGTCCATCAGGCCCTGGGGATTTATCGGCCTTCAATCCCATCAATTTCCCCAACACAATTTCCCGGCTAATAAGGATTTCCCTCAGTTCCTCCTCCTTACTAGACCCTCTGACCCCTTTTATATCCGGAAGGTTGTTTGTGTCCTCCTTAGTGAATACCGAACCAAAGTACTTGTTCAATTGGTCTGCCATTTCTTTGTTCCCCGTTATGACTTCCCCTGATTCTGACTGCAGGGGACCTACGTTTGTCTTTACTAACCTTTTTCTCTTTACATATCTCTTTTGCAGTCCGTCTTAATGTTCCTTGCAAGTTCCCTCTCCTCTTCTATTTTCCATGCCCTAATCAAACCCTTTGTCCTCCTCTGCTGAGTTCTAAATTTCTCCCAGTCCCTGGGTTCGCTGCTATTTCTGGCCAATTTGTATGCCACTTCCTTGGCTTTAATATTATCCCTGATTTCCCTAGATAGCCACGGTTGAGCCACCTTCCCTTTTTTATTTTTATGCCAGACAGGGATGTACAATTGTTGTAGTTCATCCATGCGGTCTCTAAATGTCTGCCATTGCCCATCCACAGTCAACCCCTGAAGTATCATTCGCCAATCTATCCTAGCCAATTCACGCCTCATACCTTCAAAGTTACCTTTCTTTCAGTTTTGGACCATGGTCTCTGAATTAACTGTTTCATTCTCCATCCTAACGTAGAATTCCACCATATTATGGTCACTCTTCCCCAAGGAGCCTTGCACAACGAGATTGCTAATTAATCCTCTCTCATTACACAACACCCAGTCTTAGATGGCCTCCCCCCTAGTTGGTTCCTCGACATATTGGTCTAGAAAACCATCCCTTATGCACTCCAGGAAATCCTCCTCCACCGTATTGCTTCCAGTTTGGTTAGCCCAATCCCATGATAACTGCTGTACCTTTATTGCATGCACCCCTAATTTCCTGTTTGATGTCCTCCCCAACATCACTACTACTGTTTGGAGGTCTGTACACAACTCCCACTAACGTTTTTTGCCCTTTGGTGTTCTGCAGCTCTACCCATATAAATTCCACATCATCCAAGCTAATGTCCTTCCTAACTATTGCATTAATCTCCTCTTTAACCAGTAATGCTACCCCACCTCCTTTTCCTTTTATTCTATCCTTCCTGAATGTTGAACACCCTTGGATGTTGAGTTCCCTGCCCTGATCATCCTGGAGCCACGTCTCTGTAATCCTAATCACATCATATCTGTTAACATCTATTTGCACAGTTAATTCATCCACCTTATTACGGATACTCCTTGCATTAAGACACAAAGCCTTCAGGCTTGTTTTTTTTAACACCCTTTGTCCTTTTAGAATTATAATGTAGTGGCCCTTTTTGTTTCTTGCCTTTGTTTACTCGGCCTTCCACTATTGCTTTTTACCTTTCTACAATCTGTTTCCATATTACTTCGTCCTGTCTCACTGCATAGGTTCCCATCCCCCTGCCATATTAGTTTAAACACTCCCGAACTGCATTCGCAAATGTTACCCCCAGGACATCAGTTCCAGTCTTGCCCAAGTGCAAACCGTCCCTTTTGTACAGGTCCCACTTACCCCAGAACTGGTTCCAATGTCCCAGGAATTTGAATCCCTCCCTCTTGCACCACTGCTCAAGCCACGTATTTATTCTAACTATCTTGCTCCCTCTACTCTGATTAGCACGTGGCACTGGTAGCAATCCAGAGATTACTACCTTTTGAGGTCCTACTTTTTAATTTAACTCCAAGCTCCCTAAATTCAGCTTGTAGGACCTCTTCCCGCTTCTTACCTATATCGTTGGTACCTACATGTACCACGACAACTGGCTGTTCACCCTCCCGCTCCAGAATGCTCTGCAGCCGCTCCGAGACATCCTTGACCCTTGCACCAGGGAGGCAACATACCATCCTGGAGTCTCTGTTGCGGCTGCAGAAACTCCTATCTATTCCCCTTACAATAGATTCCCCTTACAATAGAGTCCCCTATCACTAGCTCTCCCACTCTTTTTCCCGCCCTTCTGTGCAACAGAGCCACCCATGGTGCCATGAACCTGGCTGCTGGTGCCTTCCCCTGGTAAGTCATCTCCCCCAACAGTATCCAAAACGGTATATCTGTTTTGGAGGGAGATGACCGCAAGGGACTCCTGTACTCCCTTCCTGCTCTTGCCTTGTCTCTTGGTCACCCATTCACTATCTGTCCTTACCCTTACCTGCGGTGTGACCAACTCACTTAATGTGCTATCCACAACATTCTCAGCATCGCGCATGCTCCAGAGTGAGTCCATCCGCAGCTCCAGTGCCGTCATGCGGTCTGTCAGGAGCTGCAGCTGGACACACTTCCCGCACACATCGTAGTCAGGGAAACTGGAAGTGTCCCTGATTTCCCACATAGCACAGGAGGAGCTTGACACGGGTCCGAGTTCTCCTGCCATGACTTAACCCTTAAATTAATTTACTTACTAAAATTTACTTAAACATCAAACAGCTACTTAGTAGTTCGCTGCCAATTAAACCAATCTAAAAGTCAGTCTAAAAGAGAGTTGTACTTACCAGTCGAACAGCCAACCACTTACCAGCTTGGCTGTGACGTCACTTCTCGATTTCGCACCCCTCTATCTTTGTCTGCAGCTGGTTGGGCTGGTCTCTGGGCCTCCGTCTCCTACTCTCGCACTCCTTATCAGCTGCTCTAGTGTCAGCACTGGTAGGAAAAACAAGACAAAACAGCACCTGCCACCCCCACTTACCCTTAAAACTCACCCACTTACAAAACTCACGAATGCCACTCTATGCTGCTGCACTCCGTGCTCTGCATGAGCTGCCTCTTTTTAAATGTATCTAGGTCAGATGACTCACTACTAGTCAGTCGTTTACAGAATTGGTTTTAACTAGCTGCTAATTGCCTCCTACTGGAGTTAACTTGTTTTTCTCTGCCTAAGCCTGAAAGATTCCGAACTATTTAACTTTTCCCCTTTAAACTGCTACTTACTTAGAAGCTACTGGCAATTGCCACTAACAATTTACTCCAGCCTCCAAATGGTTTAAAGAGAATAACCCTTAAAACTCACCCACTTACCAAACTCACAAATGCCACTCTGTGCTGCTGCACACATGATCATGGCTGATCATTCCTTCAGTACCCCTTTCCTGCTTTCTCTCCATACCCCTTGATCCCCTTAACCGTAAGGGCCATATCTAACTCCCTCTTGAATACATCCAGTGAACTGGCATCAACAACTCTCTGCGGCAGGGAATTCCACAGGTTAGTAATTCACTGAGTGAAGAAGTTTCTCCTCATCTCAGTCCTAAATGGCCTACCCCTTATCCTAAGACTATGTCCACTGGTTCTGGACTTCCCCAACATCGGGAACATTCTTCCCGCATCTATCCTGTCCAGTCCCGTCAGAATCTTATATGTTTCTATGAGATTCCCTCTCATCCTTCTAAACTCCAGTGAATAAAGGCCCAGTTGATCCAGTCTCCTCATATGACAGCCCAACCATTCCTGGAATCAGTCTGGTGAACCTTCGCTGCACTGCCTCAATAGCAAGAATGAGCTTCCTCAGACTAGGAGACCAAAACTGAACACAATATTCCAGGTGAGACCTCACTAAAGCCCTGTACAACTGCATTAAGACCTCCCTGCTTCTATATTCAAATCCCCGAGCAATGAAGGCCAACATACCATTTGCCTTCTTTACCGCCTGCTGTACCTGCATGCCCACTTTGTGACTGATGAACCATGACACCCAGGTCTCGTTGCACCTCCCCTTTTCCTAGTCTGCCACCGTTCAGATAATATTCTGCCTTCGTGTTTTTGCCCCCAAAATAGATAACCTCACATTTATCCACATTATACTGCATCTGCCATGTATTTGCTCATCTAACCTGTCCAAGTCACCCTGCAGCCTCTTAGCGTCCTCCTCACAGCTCTCACCGCCACCCAGTTTAGTGTCATCTGCAAACTTGGAGATTTTACACTCTATTCCTTCATCTAAATCATTTAATGTACATTGTAAAGAGCTGGGGTCCCAGCACTGAGCCCTGCGGCACTCCACTATGAAAAGGACCCGTTTTTCCCGACTCTCTGCTTCCTGTCTGCTAATCAGTTCCCTATCCACGTCAGTATATTACCCCCAATACCATGTGCTTTGATTTTGCACACCAATCTCTTGTGTGGGACCTTGTCAAAAGCCTTTTGAAAGTCCAAATACACCACATCCACTGGTTCTCCCTTGTCCACTCTGCTCGTTGCATCCTCAAAAAATTGCAGAAGATTCGTCAAGCATGATTTCCCTTTCATAAATCCATGTTGACTTGGTCCGATCCTGTCACTGCTTTCCAAATGCGCTGCTATTTCAGCCTTAATGATTGATTCCAACATTTTCTCCATTACTGATGTCAGGCTAACCGGTCTATAGTTACCCGTTTTCTCTCTTCCCTCCTTTTTTAAAAAAAGTGGTGTTACATTAGCTACTCTCCAGTCCATAGGAGCTGATCCAGAGTCGATAGACTGTTGGAAAATGATCACCAATGCATCCACTATTTCTCGGGCCACTTCCTTGAGTACTCTGGGATGCAGACTATCAGGCCCCGGGGATTTAACGGCCTTCAATCCCATCAATTTCCCGAACACAATTTCCTGCCTAATAAGGATATCCTTCAGTTCCTCCTTCTCACTAGACCCACTGTCCCCTAGTACCTTCGGAAGGATATTTGTGTCTTCCTTCGTGAAGACAGAACCGAAGTATTGGTTCAATTGGTCTGCCATTTCTTTGTTCCCCATTATAAATTCACCTGAATCCGACTGCAAGGGACCTATGTTTGTCTTTACTCATCTTTTTCTCTTCACATATTTATAGAAGCTTTTGCAGTCAGTTTTTATATTCCCTGCAAGCTTCCTCTCATACTCTATTTTCCCCCTCCTAATTAAACCCTTAGTCCTCCTCTGTTGAATTCTAAATTTCTCCCAGTCCTCAGGTTTGTTGCTTTTTCTAGCCAATTTATATGCCTCTTCCTTGGCTTTAACACTATCCTTAATTTCCTTTGTTAGCCATGGTTGAGCCACCTTCCCAGTTTTATTTTTACTCCAGACAGGGATGAACAATTGCTGAAGTTCATCCATGTGATCTTTAAATGCTTGCCACTGCTTATCCACAGTCAACCTTTTGAGTATCCTTTGCCAGTCAATTCCAGCCAATTCACGCCTCATATCGTCAAAGTTACCTTTCCTTAAGTTCAGGACCCTACTTTCCGAATTAACTTCGTCACTCTCCATCTTAATAAGGAATTCTACCATATTATGGTCTCTTTTCCTCAAGGGCCTCGCACAACAAGATTGCCAATTAGTCCTTCTCATTACACATCACCCAGTCTCGGCTGGCCAGCTCCCTGGTTGGTTCCTCGACATATTGGTCTGGAAAACCATCCCTAATACACTCCAGGAAATCCTCTTCCACCGCATTGCTACCAGTTAGGTTAGCCCAATCAATATGTAGATTAAAGTTGCCCATGATTACTGCTGTACCTTTATTGCACACATCCCTTATTTCTTGTTTGATGCTGTCCCCAACCTCACTACTACTATTTGGTGGTCTATACACAACTCCCACTAGCGTTTTCTGCCCTTTGGAATTCCGCAGCTCCACCCATACCGATTCCACATCATCCAGGCTAATGTCCTTCCTTACAATTGCATTGATTTCTTCTTTAACCAGCAACGCCACCCCACCTCCTTTTCCTTTCTGTCTATCCTTCTGTCTCTCTAAATGCTGAATACCCTTGGATGTTGAGTTCCCAGCCTTGGTCACCCTGGAGCCATGTCTCTGTGATGCCAATCACATCGTATCCGTTAACTGCTATCTGCGCAGTTAATTCATCCACCTTATTCCGAATACTCCTCGCATTGAGGCACAGAGCCTTCAGGCTTGTTTTTTTAACACACTTTGTCCCTTTAGAATTTTGCTGTAATGTGGCCCTTTGTTTTTTGCCTTGGGTTTCTCTGCCCTCCACTTTTACTATTCTCCTTTCTATATTTTGCTTGAGACTCCATTTTATTTCCCTCTGTCTCCCTGCACAGGTTTCCACCCCCCTGCCATATCAGTTTACCAACAGCACTAGCAAATACTCCCCCTAGGGAGTTATAAAACTTTGGGGAGTGGAACTAATTGGATAGCTCTTTCAAAGAGCTGGCATAGGCACGATGGACCGAATAGTGTTCTTCTGTGTTGTTTCATTCTATGATTTCTGTCTGGCTGTTACACAAGTGTCAGCCATTAAGCAAGTTGAGAGAGTTTGTTTTAAAACAGCCATGATTATTGCATCATTTTGTGCTTGAATCTGCAGCTTGTTTTTTATAACTTTTTTCCAGGTCCTTTATATTAGCAATTTACCCTTGATCATTATCCAGTGTCTCCTCGTGGAAGATGTTCTTGGGGGTCCAGCTCGGCTGTAATGTCTCTAACAGTCAAATAGATGCACATTGTCTAGGCTCACAGTTAAGATGGAAAGTTTTGATGAGGTATGTAGGGTTGCTGGAGATCATGGAGATGTACCCCAAATGTCAATGCCTTCAGGAAAGGAAGGGAGGGAGGAAATTCGTCCTTACCACTACACAAATCCCCATTTAATTTTCTTTACAGAATTTAATCAATAGGTAGGAACTGTGCTGTTTGTGGGTTGAAGTGGGTATTGGGTTTGATCCACTGTGTCTCGTAGTCATTCTGGAACTTAGCCACACCATACCATCGAGGGGATCTCATAGAAACGTATAAAATTCTGACGGGACTGGACAGGTTAGATGCAGGAAGAATGTTCCCGATGTTGGGGAAGTCCAGAACCAGTGGACACAGTCAAAGGATAAGGGGTAAGCCATATCGGACCGAGATGAGGAGAAACTTTTTCACCCAGAAAGTTGTGAACTTGTGGAATTCCCTGCCACAGAAAGTTGTTGAGTCCAGTTCGTTGGACATATTCAAAAGGGAGTTAGATGTGGCCCTTATGGCTAAAGGGGGTATGGAGAGAAGGCAGGGGTGGGGTACTGAGGTTGCATGATCAGCCACGATCATATTGAATGGCGGTGCAGGCTCGAAGGGCCTACTCCTGCACCTATTGTCTATGTTTCTATGTTTATGTGATTGTTGTGACATGTGTTTTTTTCCTTCTTCAACCAAACAGAAACCAAGCCAACTCCTCCAGAATTTGATAATGAAGTAATGACCTTGCTGAAGGAGTTCACCAAAAACCGCAACATGGAGCAGAGAATAGGGCAGCCTGCCCTTGATTATTTCTTTGAGAACAAAAACTAAAATGGGTTTATATTGTTCCATACAAGGACTTGCTGATACTGGATGGATTTATTCAAGTGATCTCGAGTAAAAATAATGTGGATACAGTATATTGTGTACATTCAACAGCTTCTAGAAATTCATACATTCAAATATTACCTAGTTTATTGCCATTAAAAAAAGGTTGAAGTTCCACTGGGTTTTTTTTTGAAGTGAGTGAACCACAATCTTTTTATACATAGGAATGCTGGGCTGATGGGATCTTATCCAGCAAAATTCCATCCCCTGAAATATGAATGGGTCTGTGTCAGAACTGATTGGCTTCTATCAACATCTGTCACTGAATTGGATCCATGTATGACTTTGTATTTTAAAAAAAAAAGGATTTAAGCTGGTGCCTTAAAAATAAATAAGCCTGTTTTCTGAAAGATGGTATGATCGTTTCAAACTAAATATTTTGCCAGCTCAATGATTAGGTGCAGCATGTGTCTGGTGTGGTAATGAGTTACTCAGGATCAACCCATGGTCTGTGTTGAGTTAGCTGATCTCAGCAGGGGGCTATAATTGGTATCAATTTACCCCCCCCCCCCAACAATTAATAAGGGTGAGAAAGAAAAAGTAGCGGTGAGATCTCTTGCTCCAGATCACTGATGAATTTCAGATCAGCCATGATCTTATTGAATGGCGGAGCAGACTCGAGGGGCCAAATGGCCTACTCCTGCTCCTATTTCTTATGTTATGTTCTTATTCAGAAAGCGGAGAGGATTGAGTTAATCATACTTGAATAGCCCACCAGATGTCTGTGCTTAGGCGCTTAAAAAGGACCTGTGAGGTACTAGAAGACCATAGCCGCCAACAGAACTGCATAACTGGAGGAAAAAGTATTTGCCAATACAACTCTACAGTAACCAGTGATATTTGTCTAATTATACCTACCTGAAATCTGCTGGAAAGTCACAGCAATATTTTACCAAGTTTATTTAGTGTGACAGTACTAGTAAGGGAAAACTGTATTTAACTTATCACCTCAAATTACTCCCACCACCACCAGTGACGGTGCTTCACCTGCTTACAATCCAGGTTTGTGTACAGAATCTAGAATTGTATTGCTGGGTGTTTGTCCACCGTTCAAGTGGGATTTAGTGCATCCTGATAGCTGTAAAAAAAAAAAGCACAGCATACTATAGAACAGCCAGAATTTAATCCAGATTTGCTTATTTTAAAAATGCCTTTATTGTGACACAAATTATATTATAAAACTGCTACACCTCATGATCTGAAAAATCCTTAAGGTTTACAACATATCCCTTCAGGAAATTCCATTTTCCTCCATCAGGGCTGAATGTAGGAAAAGTCATGTGCTCAATCTTCTCCGCCAATTGACAGCACAATGATTTGTCATTCCATACGGAACACAAAGCTTGGGCAGATGCAGGTTCAACTTGCTCCGCACAGCTCCCAATCGAGCAACACTGAGTGCAGGCTGCATTGCCTCTCAGCAGAGGACAGTGCAATTCAGAGAGTAGTATATTAATGTAGAGTCGTCTCTGCACCTCTTGGCGGTGGACCACAGGGGACACTGGCGGTGGACCACAGGGGGCACTAGCTGTGGCACAAGGGCAGCCTGTGGCTGCAGGCATCAGATAAGATCGATAAAGTGGGACAGAAATACAAAGGAGAAACTTACCCAAAATACCCCCACAAAAATAAAGTTTCATTTATAAAATAGTTGTTTTGATCCTATTTTGACACAAACTGCAAAGAACTCCAGCTGGTGGGAATGTCTTGGTGACCCAAACAAAAGATGCATCATTCCAGTCACTTCATGCGTAGATCCTGGGCAAAATATAAGATGATAAATACTATAATATGCCTGCCTTTTCACACCACTGCCACTATCAAACAGAATAGCGAGTCTAGTTCAAGACACTGAAGAATAATTTCTGCTAGCCTAAAGTGAAGTCAATACATAAAATAAGAGTTCTATTCAGTGACAGCTATTCCACAAATCTGGGCTGGATTCAAATCTAGATCCCAGCAATGAAAGGATAGTGTCTAATACTGAACCGCCTAGTCTCCAGTCAATAGTTATTTTTTTGCTAATGTCCTCCTCTGCTGAAGGTTTGACTCCTGTTGGTAAGGTTCCATGGCAATCATCTAATAACTCATCCAAGATGGCTCACCGAGTATTATGTGGATCAGGGGGTTAGACTGAGCAGTTACTAACTGGGGTGCGTTTTAATCCAGCCGACAAGGAATGAATTTCTCTAGCTGTAAGGGTTCTATGTAAAATGAGTTTGGGTGGTCACAATCCAACTCCGAGTCGACCCGTCGAAAACTGCACCTAATTCAGTACGAATTGGTACTTTCACTCCAAGAGGCCAACGGTTAGTTGATGTGTGAAATAGGAATATGTTAGTCAGGGATGCTTGCTTCTGAGGCTGAAGCACATTTCTGGGCTGAAGTAGGGGTTTTGTCTTGTATCTAACCTATCTTAAAGCTATCGTAGGCATGCCTGATATATTATTGAGGGAGCTTTAATCTGCATATAAACCATTCTGTACACAACCTTGGGGTCTATGCAAAGCAGTGTTGAGGGTTTTTAGTCTACATCTACCAATGCTATAACTGACAAGATGCTGAGATTGGATACTCAAAATGGAAGCTTTCTATTCAGCACCACATCCCTCGCCTAAAGTACAAAAAAGTAATCAACTACATTTTTAAAAGGTTGGCAGGGTATTCAACCAGATGTGCAGTTTCCAACAGGGATCACGATCAGGAGTGGGAATCCTGGCTGATGTCAATTATAATACTTAGAAACTGCCCTTAATGAGATAAACATGCAAGAGGGATCAAACCTAGTCTGAATTACACACTGCCTTTACTAACTGAGCCAACAGTTAGAGGGTTCCAATAGATACTTTAACAACAACTTGTATTTATATGGTGCCTTTAACGTAGTGAAATGTCCCAAGGCGCTTCACAGGAGTATTATGCAATTTGACACCAGGCCACATAAGTAGAAATTAGTGCAGGTAATGGTCAAAGAGATATGTTTTAAGGAGTGTCTTGAAGGAGGAAAGAGAGGTTCAGGCAGGGAGTTCGAGAGCTTGGGGCCTAGGCAGCAGAAGGCACAGCCACCAATGGCTGAGCAATTATAATCAGAGATGTTCAGGAGGCCATGGAGGGATTTGAAAATAAGGATGAGAATTTTGAAATCGAGGCATTGCTTAACCGGAAGCCAATGTAGGTTAACGAGCACAGGGGTGATGGGTGAGTGGAACTTGGTGCGAGTTAGGACACGGGCAGCCTTGTTTATGTAGGGTAGAACGTGGGAGGCCAGCCAGGAGCACGTTGGAATAGTCAAGTCTAGAGGTAACAAAGGCACGGATGAGGGCTTCAGCGGCGGATGAGCTGAGGCAAGGGTGGAGACGGGCAATGTTACGGAGATGGAAGTGGCGGTCTTAGGCTGCGGATATGTGGTTGAAAGCTCATTTCAGGGTCAAATATGACACCAAGGTTGCGAACAGTGTGGTTCAGCTTCAGACAGGAGTTGGGGAGACGGATGGAGGCAGTGGCTAGGGAACGGAGTTTGTGGCGGGGACCGAAAACAATGTCTTCGATCTTCCCAATATTCAATTGGAGAAAATTTCCACTCATCCAGAACTGGATGTCGGACAAGCAGTCTGACAATTGGAAGAGTCGAGAGAAGTGGTGGTGAGGTAGAGTTGGGTGCCATCAGCGTACACGTGGAAACTGACGCCGTGTTTCCGGATGATGTTGCCAAGGGGCAACATGTAGATGAGAAATAGGAGGGGACCAAATGGTGTATCCTTGGACAAAAGATGAGCAGGTAATATGTATCAATGCTGTATCAGTGTCAGAGACATCAGGGCTTAAGAGCCAAGGCAAATAGATGAAATTACCTGGCAAAAGCTGAAACAGCAATCACGTCCAATATCCCCTCCAATCCATAGGTTACCAGAAGGATCGCATTGATTATTACATCTGCTTTCAGCACATAGGTCTGCCACAACAAGAAGTACAGGGAAAGCATCACACTTCCAATTGTCAGGACCAGGCTAATTACAACTGGAACAGCCTCTTCGGTCAAATTACCTTTAAAACCTGGGGAAAAGATCGAGAATCAAACCAGCTTTAACACTTACATTTAAGGTCACACACACACAAAAACCTTTATTGAATACCTGAAGCAGCCCAAAAGCCTCATGTAGTACTAAGCCATAAAGACCAGAAGGTCTTGGGTTCAAGTCATGTTTGTGCTAACTTGGCTGATTTCAACCAGGGCAGTATTTGGGACACAACTGGCCGCCACACAGCTGGGCTAGGAAAGGAAAGAATTCCCACTCCTGATCACTATCAGGAACGGGCAGCTTTATGGATATTGGTTTGACAGACCC
The DNA here is from genome assembly GCF_044704955.1 of Pristiophorus japonicus. NCBI lineage: Eukaryota > Metazoa > Chordata > Chondrichthyes > Pristiophoridae > Pristiophorus > Pristiophorus japonicus. The sequence goes on along the minus strand of NC_091990.1, from coordinate 166,267,040 downwards.
GCTGGTCTTGTTCTTGGGTTTCATGTTTGTAAATCATTCAAAAAAAAATCAAAATCTTTCAGGCCACCATGTTTTTTTCTCTGTAACTAAATTTTCTAAAGTCAAAAGTGTTAAGATTATCAGCCGACTTAACTGATGCCATAGTCCTGTTATATATTTTCAACCGTAAGGTGGATGCAAGGAGCTACCCTAGCTTGGCACTCTGTTTGCAACTGAGAATCTTTTCAGCATCTGTGGATAATATACTGTATAGTTTCCTTCTAACCAAAATCAGAGCCCATTTAATCTGTTTGATGCCTCCTCTATTGGGGTTCTAAGTCTGCTTTCTTTTGTTCTAGATCTTTCCTTTGTATCTCCTGGCAGCGGTGAAGTAATAATGTGATTCCTCAGGACTACTTTGTAGTTTTCCACAGTTGTACCCCTCCCCTAGCTAGGGACTGCACTGTGACATGGTGCCTGCTTCTATGACCGTAGAGGGAGGTCTATGCCCTCTACCCATCTGCCAAAATGGAAAGCTCCCAGAAGGACTGACCTCCAGTCGACAAGCTCAGCTCCTCTAGGAGGGCCAAATAAGATCCTTCCACCAGTTAGCCAACAAATTTCACCTCTGCCAGCATAGCCTATAACCTGATGAGGCACTACCTCCAGATTCCTGCAATACTTTGCGGACTACAACTTCAGTCAACCCCTCTGGAATGCTTCCCCCTCTCGCCAACAGTCTCCTAGAGACAAATGTTCTTCCTGTGCACCATGCTCACCTCCATGACCAAAGAGAGGACAGAAAACCTAAGGAAAGTAGGTAACAAGATCGAGGCTATCCATTAAAGGAGGAATGGGAACAGGTCCTGAACACTACCAGCTGAAGCAAAATGCACAAAGGCAAGATGGAGGGGCTGCGTCCAGAATAGCACCCTCCTACACGAATTCTGTTCATGCATTAAGCCATTCAGCATTGTTCAGACCAGAAGGACTATGGCTGGTCTTAAAATTCAACAGGACGAAGTGTAGTGCTTGCTGGGTCTACCCAAAAGAGAGCAGGCTAGCACAACTCGCACTACCAGTGCAAGAAGATAAATCACTTCCCGCAACCCTCCCAAAACAAACATGGCTGCAGAACATGTGGGATAAAATGAGTAAGGATCAGGTCGCTGAGCATCAAGGGCAATGACCTGAACCAACATAACCATTTGTTCGCAGGGACTTTTTTTCCCCTGTTCTGAGACCTAACTAATCCCCAGAAGCTAAGACTATACGAATTGCTTCAATTCTTGTCCGCATTTCTCCAAGTGCAAGCAGAATCATGCCAAGAAACCTGGATATATCAATGCACTCCACCTGCTAGTATTGTGCAATCAAATGTACAATGGCTTCAGAAAATATTAATGTAAAAGTACACTTTTGAAAGTTCAATTAAGAAAAATATTTTTTTAAACAGTATTCTTTTGACTGTTGGATGTTAAATGCTTGATTGTTTTCCTGTTTGAATTTATAATGTATTTATAAAACTGGCCGCTTGGAATAAAGTTATTTTTTAAGTAAAAATTGAGTACTTAGTTAAGGAATGTACAATGATAATCAAAGCCACTGATGTACAGTTTCCACAGAAAATTGAATAAAGTTATGGAACTTGACCCAAAACACTAGTAAAACCCCCCCAGAGCAACATGTAACAAAAACACAATTTGACTTATTCAATTACTGTAGCCCTGATAATCCACAGTGTTACATGGTATAACAACCATTATAAATATTGAACAATGCAATAGTAAATCTGCTAATATTTATATTTAGTGTATATCTATCACATCGCAAAGCATCACACTTGGTCACACATGCAAATATGTTTCAAACTTGTACCCGATTGGTTCAAATGTAATATTTATGAAATAGTAACAGTTCACGTTTTAAAAGAAAAAGTATTTTTAAAAAACTGAATCTTGCTGTCCTTCAAACACAGATAACCGAGACTCTCCCCAGGGGAAGGAGCCAATATAGGGAAACTTTCTTCAGCAATAACAACTAGCCCCAAAATTACCTCAGAATTCCCGAGCAGTGGCCTGAAAAGACAGGTCAGGTGAAACACTGACATCATAATGAAACATCATAACTGTGCCCAAATTGTGGGCTACCCATAGTAACACTACAGAGGTCAGATAGCATGGTGCAATATAATTTAATGCAGCATCTTACCATGGTATAGCCTTGTCACTTCCAGGGTTACCATGAGAATCAGAAGAACCAGATCGAGGGTCAGATTGCCAGCTGGGAAACTGAACACCTGACCTAAAACATCAAAAAACATTAATTTCTGGACTCAATGTTTTAAATATCAGGGTTATAAAGTTATAGTAAAATAGTTAGAAGTGTAAAACTTACTTTTGTATATGACCATTAGAAAAGTGGCGAGAAAATAAAAAGTATAATAAAACACATTGAAATAGTGAACCATCTGCAGAGGGATGGAGGAAAGCTGTTGCAATTCTGGTTAAGGAATGAAGCTGCACTGATTTCATCATCCGGGACAATTTTAGAGGATCAAGTGACCCGAGTTCCCATCCAGGGTTTCTGAGCGGGCACCTGAAATTATTAAGAGATAAACTGGATCCTGAAAGTCTAATTGTTAAAATAGAAGTCAATTTTTTCAACTAATTTCTGTGTCTCATGAGAAGGGGAAAATTTCTGCTGTGCATTGAAATCGTAAATGTGAGTATAGAGAATGAATTTATGATTTCACATCACGTAAGATAAAGAAATCGCGCCCCATGCAGGGTTCATGGTTCACCAAAAGGCAAAAATCATAAGTCATGTAAAGCCATGATTCCATCCTAAGCTCTGTCTCTGTCCTACTGCCTATCCATGTTCTGAACTTGCTGCATTTTCAGGATCGCTGGGTCAAAGTCTTGGAGCTCCCCTGTCTAACAGCACTGTGGCAATACCTTCACAAACACGGACTGCAGTGGTTCAAGAAGGCGGCTCACCACCACCTTCTCGAGGGTAACTAGGGATGGGCAATAAATGCTGGCCTTACTAGTGACGGACATTTAGCAAGAATCCATTTTTTTAAATTCGCGAAACATGGCACCCTCACTTGCTAACAATTATAAACTGCTGTAAGTATCCACAACAGCAGTCTCCACTCTGTGCAAGACACAGCCGAGAACCGCCAGAGTGACTGAAAAATATCTCCGTTCTTTTCTCTTTGTATCTGAGTTACAGCGATAAAATCTTACACTAACGAAATGCCTCCTTGCAGTTTAGCCTAAAACACCGCTGAGAGTCCAATTCTGCATTCCTGGTGATGGGATTTAAAATAGCAAATGCTCATTCCCAGAGGGGAGATTGTTCATGTGACCTACTTCGGAGTATTAAAAAGGTTTCCTGCATTACTAGATTTTTTAAAATAATTTTGAGAGGCGACTTGATAGCTTAGTGGGTAAATGCAGCTCCTAGTGTGGGTACCTAATGCAGCAGACAACTCCAGGTTCAATCTCAGGTCTGTGCGTAGTTCTCAACTCAGATGGCAGAAGTGCTTCTACAATTGATCTTAGCATTTCTTGTGTAGGGAGGGGCAAATCAGCCACAATTCCCACTCCCGATACATCAAATGACCTTGCTGGAAAATGCATCAGTAAAGGACAGAATTGGGTTTCACTGTGATACCCTCTACAGTCTGCTGCCACTCACCACCAAGGATCAATAACTTGCATTTATATAGCTCCTTTAAGTAAATGTCCCAAGGTGCTTCCCAGAGATGAAACAAATGACAAGCAGTGAATATTAGAAGAGGTAACAAAAGAAATGGGTAAAATGATAGATTTAGAGGAGGCTGTTAAAGGCAGGAATGGCTTTGGGAGGGTGTTCTAGAGAGCTGGGCTGAGACAGCTAAAGGTTCTATCATCGATGGTGGACCAGAGGAAGGATGGGATACACAGACAGACGACCAGAGTTGGAGGACTGAATGGTTGGGGGGGGCATCAGGCTACAGGAGGTTGCAGAGATGGGGTGGAGGTTGTCAGAGGAGGATGTAAACAAGGACAAGGATTTTGAATTTGAATGCATTGGAGGACAAAGAGCCAATAGATGTCAACGAAGACAAGGCGATAAGAAAGGGGGCCTTAGTGCGAGGCAAGATGCGGGTGGCAACGTTTTAAACAAGCTTTAGGTGTGTAGGTTGGAGGTTGAGACCAGTGAGGGGGACATTGGAAAGTTGTGTCTGGAGCTAACAAAAATCTTAGTAAGGGTTTCATTTATATTGTGGCTGAGTTAAAGAAGGGCAGAGGTCAGCAATGTTGTAGAAATGGAAGTAAGCAGTGTTGAAAGTAGATAAGATATGGGATTTGAACATAAGAACATAAGAAATAGGAACAGGAGTAGGCCATACGGCCCCTCGAGCCTGCTCCGCCATTTAATAAGATCATGGCTGATCTGATCATGGACTCAGCTCCACTTCCCCGCCGGCTCCCCATAACCCCTTATCGTTTAAGAAACTGTTTATTTCTGTATTAAATTTATTCAATGTCCCAGCTTCCACAGCTCTCTGAGGCAGCGAATTCCACAGATTCACAACCCTCTGAGAGAAGACATTTCTCCTCATCTCAGTTTTAAATGGGTGGTGCCTTATTCTAAGGTCATGCCCTCTAGTTCTAGTCTCTCCCATCAGTGGAAATATCCTCTCTGCATCCACATTGTCAAGCCCCCTCATAATCTTATACGTTTTGATAAGATCACCTCTCATTCTTCTGAATTCCAATGAGTAGAGGCCCAACCTACTCAACCTTTCCTCATAAGTCAACTCCCTCATCCCCAGATTCAACCTGGTGAACCTTCTCTGAACTGCCTCCAAAGCAAGTATGAAGCTCAGTTCAAAATCAAACAGGATACTGAGGTTGCTCACAAATGGAAAATAATCTACATGCTGGAGGACAGCCTTCGCAGGAGTTAGCAATGACCGACAACTGAGAGAAAAAAACACCTTTGTACTATTTAAAGATGTGTTGAATCAAGAAAATACAAAGCGGAAGACTGGATTGCAGAATGTATTACCTCTGAAGAAGTCCTCCTTCACTCACAGGTAGAGTCCTCAACCCCCAAATGTTAACTGCCCTTTGTACATTGTGGAATACATTTTGTATTAAAATTCCTGGCTTTCAGAGAGCTCAACTGGGCTGGACTGAAAGTTGACAGCTCCTAAAACGGTAAATGTTATTCCGAAAGGATACAACAGCATTGGATTTCACTGTAAAGGAAAATAGACTATTAGTGATAGTACAGTAAAGGATTACATTTCATTTACTTCGTACTAATGCACTAAAAGGGAAAATAAATAACTTAAGCTAATATGCTTTAATTTTATCCAGCACATTTCTTGTGTAATGCTTTTAATTCATCATCTCAAATTATTCATCCCTTTACAGCATTAGTGGTAGATCTATAATCATTAGACGTCACCTTAATGTTGTTCAGCTCGAAATAATCTCTCCAGATGCAGCCTAAGTTTGGATGTGCAGATTCCTTAATTGCACGACCTGATGTTTTTTTACAATTCAAGTCAATGTGGTACAAAAATCTTGTGAAACTCTTTTGGTTTTTTTCTTGAGCTTTTTCACACATTTTCTTCATCTAAATCAGTGCTGAGGCAAATTATTCCGAGGCTTCTTTCAGTGGCACTTTGTAAATATCCTGAGCAATTTTTTCTGAATTTTCCTTTTTGCATATTGAGAAACAGTTCATCTCTGCTAGCAACTTCCTTCCATTTGCTAGGCTCAGATCAGAAACTTACGGGAGAAGAGGATATGGAGTACTCAATGTGTGTGAATCCTGCCCTTCAATACCTCGCCTTGGAACAGCACCTCAGAGAGGCAATGCATTCCACAACCCGGCCTTAATCCACGTTATTTTATAAATAAAAAGTTGATTCTAGATTGGAGCTTTCTTTTTATCTTCTCCTCTGTCTATTTCATCTCAATTGCTATCTCCAAAGGTATTAACTCTTGCTGGGACAAATTTATAAATGTCTGCCTAACTTCTGATACCTCATCCAAGTGGCCATTTGTGTAAGCATTCCTCGTGTAAGCCTAGAGAGTGAATATTCAACCATAGGGACATCACAACTGAGTTCAATTATATCCTCAACCAACATCTATTACAGGCATACTTTTCAACAGAGGTTGCTGGATAACAATCCAAAGCATGTATCCTGGTAAATTCTGTTTCTCTCCTTAACCCAGGGGCTTAATGCAAGTTGTAGAGCTTTCACTGTAGTTCTTCGCGAGATAAAAGGAAAACCCAAGTCACAGCTCGAGCATGGAATCTTGGGGCGTGCGTGTGGAACATTTTTTCTCAATCAGCTCGTTGAAAAGGGGACTGCCACGGTCTGTTTTTTGTCATGAAAATTACCAGCTGCCTTGTCTGGTTAATAACAGGATGTGCAACTACTTTAGTTATCAGATTTAAAAGCTACATTTTAATGAGAATATGCCTGATAAACCTTCCCTGGAGCTCTATGAATCAGAAGAGCCATACACCAATTTCAAGGTAATTTTACATACAGTCAATATTTTGTGTTTGCTGTTTGGCAAAAAAAGCTTGCAAAACACTCCATTGAGGCAAGTCCCATTAATGTCCGAGATGAGGAGAAACTTTTTCACTCAGAGAATTGTGAGCATGTGAAATTGTCTACAGAAAGTTGTTAAGGCCAATTTGTTAGATATATTCAAAAGGGAGTTAGATGTGACCCTTACGGCTAAAGGGATCAAGGGGTATGGAGAGAAAGCAGGAATGGGGTACTGAAGTTGCATGATCTGCCATGACCATATTGAATGGCGGTGCAGGCTCGAAGGGCTGAATGGCCTACTCCTGCACCTATTTTCTATGTTTCTATGTCAAGTTGCATTTGCAGTCTGTCATGCACTGGCTCCTTTAATGCAGGGTACGAAATTCATTGAGTAAAACACAAAAACTACAAATGACTTAAATACAGCTAGAGCTTGCTCAGATGGCTCAGCTGGAAAAGGCAAAAAAGTAACTGAGCATTAAATCTCCTAAGATCCCAAATTCAATTCTCAGTCTGGACTGAGTTGAGTTGTGATTCTGCAACCTGGGCTGGGAGAAAGGAACAAACATTAGTCAGGATTCCCCATTCTCGTTCGCTATCCTATGACTCCTGGTGCAATATGTGGATATTGGGTAAATTATGAACCCTGAGGAAACGCAGTATGGAGACTCACACCTTGGGGAGGTACCTGTGGAACTATACCCAGCAAGGTTCAGTGTCTCCGGGATACGATAGGATTGGGAGATTTGAGGGAGAAATATACAGGTGTCCGCTTTAAAATGAGTCTCAATTAAGAATAAGCGAAACTCACAGAGCTGACATTTACAGAGTCTTGAGGCGCGTCCAATTTTACGACGTGCAGCTAGCGAACTTTCCACTCCATAAAACGACTGGCCCTTTCTCTGACGGTGCGACTCTCACTCAGACTCAATGGATGAACTCAAGCTTACTATTGTAAAATTATTTGGGGGCGACGGAAAAATAAACACTTCGGTTGCGATAGCAACGCGCCCACTGCTACCTCACCTTTCACCATCTCGTCCTCCAAGTGGCTCCTCCAACGTCCCGTCAGCCCCCGCGCCTTCAATTGGCGGCCCTGCGGAGTACCGGGAGAAGAGCGCCCCCTGGCGCCTGGGCGGGCAATACCTCACACTACAACAACAACAACTTAGATTTATCTATAGAAGACTTGCATTTATCATCATCAGCATAGGCAGTCCCTCGGAATCGAGGAAGACTTGCTTCCACTCTAAAAATGAGTCCGTAGGTGGCTGGACAGTCCAATACAAGAGCCACAGTCCCTGTCACAGTTGAGGGAAATCTCCGCAAGATCCTGCAACTCCCCTGGGAGGACAGGCGCACCAACATCAGCGTCCTTGCCCAGGCCAACATCCCCAGCATTGAAGCACTGACCACGCTAGATCAGCTTCACTGGGCAGGCCACTTAGTTCGCATGCCAGACACGAGACTCCCTAAACAACTGCTCTATGCGGAGCTCCTTCGTGGCAAACGAGCCAAAGGTGGGCAGCGGAAACGTTACAAGGACACCCTCAAAGCCTCCCTGGTGAAGTGCGGCATCACCACTGACGCCTGGGAGACCCTGGCCGAAGACTGCCCTAGGTGGAGAAAGTGTATCCGGGAGGGCGTTGAGCTCTTTGAATCTCAACGCTGTGAGCGTGAAGAGATCAGGCGCAGGCAGCGGAAGGAGTGTGTGGTAAATCAGTGCCACGCCCCCCTTCCCCCGACGAATATCTGTCCCACCTGTGACAGGGTCTGTGGCTCTCATGTTGGACTGTTCAACCACCTAAGGACTCACTTTCGGAGTGGAAGCAAGTCTTCCTCGATTTCGAGGGACTGCCTATGAATGAAAAGCCTATGGAGGGTAAGAGTGGGTGGGACAGATTTGCCGCACACTCCTTCCGCTGCCTGCGCTTGGTTTCTGCATGCTCTCGGCGATGAGACTTGAGGTGCTCAGCGCCCTCCCGGATGCACTTCCTCCAATTAGGGCGGTCTTTGGCCAGGGACTCTCTTGCATTTATATAACGCCTTTCATGACCACCAGACACTTCAAAGCGCATTACAGCCAATTAAGTACTTTTGGAGTGTAGTCACTGTTGTAATGTGGGAAACATCCCAAGGTGCTTCACAGGACTATTATGAGACAAAAAAATTTACATTGAGCCACATAAGGAGAAATTAGGGCAGGTGACCAAAAGCTTGGTCAAAGAGATAGGTTTTAAGGAGCATCTTGAAAGAGGAAAGAGAGGTGGAGAAATGTAAGCAGGGAATTTCCAGAGGAGTATAGAAAGTCCAGGGGTGAAATTAAAAGGGATATTAGGAAAGCAAAGAGAGTGCATGAAAAATTCTTGGCAAGTAAAATCAAGGAAGACCCAAAGATATTTTATAAATATATAAAGAGCAAAAGGAAACTAAAGAAAGGGTAGGGCATATTAGAGACCATGAGGGTAATCTGTGTGTGGAGGTGGGAGATGTGGGTATGGTTCTTAATTAATACTTTGCGTCTGTTTTCACGAAAGAGAGGGGCGATGCAGACACTGCTATTGAGGAGGAGGAGTGTGAAATATTAGATTAAATAAACATAGTGAGTGTGGAGGTATTAAGGGATTTAGCAGCTTTGAAAGTGGATAAGTCCCCAGGCCTGGATGAACTGCATCCCAGGGTGTTAAGCGAAGCAAAAGAGGAAATAGCAGAGGCTTTGACCATCATTTTCCAATCCTCTCTGGCTTCAGGTGTGGTGCCAGAGGACTGGAGGACTGCTAATGTGGTACCTTTCTTTAAGATGGGAGAAAGGGATAGACCGAGTAATTACAGGCCAGTCAGCCTAACCTCAGTGGTGGAAAAATTATTGGAAAAAATCCTGAAGAATATGATAAATCTACATGTAGAAAGACACGGATTAATCAGGGACAGTCAGCACGGGTTTGTCAAGGGGAGATTGTGTCTGACTGACTTGATTGAATTTTTCGAGGAGGCAACCAGGAGAGTCGATGAGGGCAGTGCGTATGATGTAATGTATATAGATTTTGGCAAAGCTTTTGATAAGGTCCCACATGGTAGAGCGTAACGAAAGTAAAAGCCCATGGGATCCAGGGCAAAGTGGCAAGTTGGATCCAAAATTTGTCTCAGAGGTAGGAAGCAAAGGGTAATGGTTGATGGGTGTTTTTGTGACTGGAGGGATGTTTCCAGAGGGGTTCCGCAGGGCTTAGTACTAGGTCCCTTGCTTTTTGTGGTATACATCAATGATCTAGACTTGAATATAGGGAGTATGATTCAGAAGTTTTCAGATGATACTAAAATCGGCTGTGTGAACATAGAACATAAGAATTAGGAACAGGAGTAGGCCATCTAGCCCCTCGAGCCTGCTCCGCCATTCAATAAGATCATGGCTGATCTGGCCATGGACCCAGCTCCACTTACCCGCCCGCTCCCCATAACCCTTAATTCCCTTATTGGTTAAAAATCTATCTATCTGTGACTTGAATACATTCAATGAGCTAGCCTCAACTGCTTCCTTGGGCAGAGAATTCCACAGATTCACAACCCTCTGGGAGAAGAAATAACTTCTCAACTCAGTTTTAAATTGGCTCCCCCGTATTTTGAGGCTGTGCCCCCTAGTTCTAGTCTCCCCGACCAGTGGAAACAACCTCTCTGCCTCTATCTTGTCTATCCATTTCATTATTTTAAATGTTTCTATAAGATCCACCCCTCATCCTTCTGAACTCCAATGAGTAAAGACCCAGTCTACTCAATCTATCATCATAAGGTAACCCCCTCATCTCCGGAATCAGCCTAGTGAATCGTCTCTGTACCCCCTCCAAAGCCAGTATATCCTTCCTTAAGTAAGGCGACCAAAACTGCACGCAGTACTCCAGTTGCGGCCTCACCAATACCCTATACAGTTGCAGAAGAACTGTCGAGGAAATATTTAGCTTAAATTAACTCAGGCGGAGACTTTCAGAACTGCACTTCGAGAGAATTTATTTTAAAAAGCAAGATATATCTCGGAGAGCCTGCTTGGACCGTACCAAGGCAAAACTCTGCCGTACAGGCAAATTGTCCCTATCTTTATACAGAAATTGAATACAGAAATATAAAAGGAATCTTATTCATTAGTCCCGCGAGTACAAAGGTCGTCTCGGGAGGTACACACTCTATCTTTCCTTGCATAGTTTCTCTCTGTTCACAGTCTGATAAGCAGAATAAAAGGAGACTCCCTTTTAATATCAGATGGTCATTTAATTGCTTCTCTAAGTTTCAAGGCAAAAAAAGCGTGGCTATTTTTCTAGTCCTATTATTTCTTTAAGCATATAAAAACAGAATTTAACCCTTTCCTTTTCCATAAGCCATAGATTCATAGATTCTTTCTTCCACAAGAACCTTCCTGCTTTTGTACTCCATCCCTCTCACAATGAAGGCCAACATTCCATTCGCCTTCCTGATTACGTGCTGCACCTGCAAACTAACTTTTTAGGATTCATGCACAAGTTTCATGCACAAGGACCCCCAGGTCCCTCTGCACTGCAGCATATTGTAATTTCTCCCCATTCAAATAGTATTCCCTTTTTTTGTTTTTTTTCCCAAGGTGGATGACCTCACACTTTCCGACATTGTATTCCATCTGCCAAACCTTAGCCCATTCGCTTAACCTATCTAAATCTCTTTGCAGCCTCTCTGTGTCCTCTACATAACCCGCTTTCCCACTAATCTTTGTCATCTGCAAATTTTGTTACACTACACTCTGTCTCCTCTTCCAGGTCATCTATGTATATTGTAAACAGTTGTAGTCCCAGCACCAATCCCTGTGGCACACCACTAACCACCGATTTCCAACCCGAAAAGAACCCATTTATCCCGACTCTCTGCTGTCTGTTAGCCAGCCAATTCTCTATCCATGCTAATACATTTCCACTGACCCCGCGTACCCTTATCCTCTGCAGTAACCTTTTGTGTGGCACCTTATCGAATGCCTTTTGAAAATCTAAATACACCACATCCATCGGTACACCTCTATCCACCATGCTCGTTATATCCTCAAAGAATTCCAGTAAATTAGTTAAACATGATTTCCCCTTCATGAATCCATGCTGCGTCTGCTTGATTGCACTATTCCTATCTAGATGTCCCGCTATTTCTTCCTTAATAATAGCTTCAAGCATTTTCCCCACTACAGATGTTAAACTAACCGGTCTATAGTTACCTGCCTTTTGTCTGCCCCCTTTTTTAAACAGAGGCGTTACATTAGCTGCTTTCCAATCCGCTGGTACCTCCCCAGAGTCCAGAGAATTTTGGTAGATTATAACGAATGCATTTGCTATAACTTCCGCCATCTCTTTTAATACCCTGGGATGCATTTCATCAAGACCAGGGGACTTGTCTACCTTGAGTCCCATTAGCCTGTCCAGCACTACCCCCCTAGTGATAGTGATTGTCTCAAGGTCCTCCCTTCCCACATTCCTATGACCAGCAATTTTTGGCATGGTTTTTGTGTCTTCCACTGTGAAGACCGAAGCAAAATAATTGTTTAAGGTCTCAGCCATTTCCACATTTCCCATTATTAAATCCCCCTTCTCATCTTCGAAGGGACCAACATTTACTTTAGTCACTCTTTTCCATTTTATATATCTGTAAAAGCTTTTACTATCTGTTTTTATGTTTTGCGCAAGTTTACCTTCGTAATCTATCTATCCTTTCTTTATTGCTTTTTTAGTCATTCTTTGCTGTTGTTTAAAATTTTCCCAATCTTCTAGTTTCCCACTAACCTTGGCCACCTTATACGCATTGGTCTTTGATTTGATACTCTCCGTGGTTGATAATGAAGAAGAAAGCTGCGGACTGCAGGAAGATATCAATCAACTGGTCAGGTGGGCAGAACAGTGGCAAATGGAATTTAATTTGGAGAAGTGTGAGGTAATGCATTTGGGGAGTGCTAACAAGGAAAGAGAATGTACATTAAATGGTAGGACACTGAGAAGTGTAGAGGAACAAAGGGACCTTGGAGTACATGTCCACAGATCCCTGAAGGTAGCAGACCAGGTAGATAAAAGGTGATTAAGAAAGCTTACCTTTATTAGCCAAGGCATAGAATATAAGAGCAGGGAGGTTATGCTTGAACTGTATAAAACACTGGTTAGGCCACAGCTGGAGTATTGCGTGCAGTTCTGGTCACCGCATTACAGGAAGGTCGTGATTGCATTGGAGAGGGCACAGAGGAGATTTACGAGGATGTTGCCAGGAGCGGAAAATCTAATCTATAAGGACAGATTGGATAGGCTGGGTTTGTTTTTCTTGGAACAGAGGAGGCTGAGGGGAGACCTTATTGAGGTGTACAAAATTATGAGGGTCCTGGATAGTGTCATGTATCTCACACTACTGTATATAACTATCTTACCATGCTATACATGACTGTAACTAGATATGACCTGTAACCACAAGCATACGTTACCACCAGGGATGCACTTGCAGGAGACACTGCATACCTGTTCCACACAGGTCTATAAAGGGAGGTCTCAGGCAAGTGTGGCACTCGAGAGCTGTGAAATAAAGGTGCAGGTCCAGAGTGACCTTGACTTCAGCATGTGCCTCGTGTAAGTCTGTACTGCAGGGTCAGGACTTTACAGTGGCGACGAGTTACGGGATCACAGAATCCACAGAATGGCTACCAACGGCTCAGATGAGAAATACAATGCTGGAGATAATTGGGAGGACTTTGTAGACAGGCTCCAGCAAAGCTTTGTAACCAAAGACTGGTTGGGCGATGATAAGGCAGACAAGAGAAGAGCCCATCTCTTGACCAGCTGTGGCTCAAAAACATACGCCTTAATGAAGGACCTGCTGGCACCCGAGAAACCAGCAAGCAAGTCATTTGAGGAGTTGAGCACACTGGTGAGAGACCACCTGAAGCCAGCGAGCAGCCTACACATGGCCAGACACAGGTCCTACAACTATAGACGCTGTGTGGGCCAGAGCATATCCGACTTTGTGGCGGAACTTCGGAGGCTGGCTAGTTTATGTGAGTTCTCCGATGAACTAAGGAGAGAAGTACTGAGAGAGTTTTTTATTGAAGGAATAGGCCACGCAGGCATATTCCGAAAGCTTATAGAGACCAAGAACTTGACCCTAGAGGCAGCAGCACTGGTTGCACAGACATTCTTGGCAGGAGAAGAAGAAACGAGGTTGATCTATATTGCGGGTACGACAACTAACGAAACATCGGAACAAGGGGTTCACAGCGTGAAGCAAGCCGTTATCCCCACACACAGACAAAGGCAGGAGAGTAGGCCTTCAACAGCACGCAGTGGCGCCAGAAGCCATCAAGGGCCACATGAACAGCCATTCACATCTCATTAACCCACAATGCGAGCAATCAACTACAAACTGAGAGAAGCTCAAGAGAGATCAGCCAGACGCAGTTCACCCTTCGGAAACAATGGAAGCGGTCTGTGCTGGAGATGTGGGGGAAGGCACTCAACAAGGGGGTGTTGATTTCAGCATGCTGTTTGCAGAAACTGCAACTATACAGGGCATCTGGCTCGCATGTGCAGAAAAACAGCAGCTCGGCTGGTATACAAATCGGAAGGGTCGGAAAGCGGACCAGAAGATGGTGGGGACAGTGCCCAGGACACAGAGGTACAGCGAGTCAACATGATCAATGTCCACTGTTCTTACAATAAGACGCCTCCGATAATGATGAGGGTCCTACTCAATGGGATACCCGTCAACATGGAACTGGACACGGGAGCGAGTCAATCTCTCATGAGTGTCCAACAATTTGAACAGCTGTGGCCGCACAAAAGCAACAGACCAAAACTCACAAGGATCGACACCAAACTAAGGACCTATACCAAAGAAATCGTCCCAGTCCTTGGCAGCGCCATGGTCTCAGTCACACACAAAGGGACGGTGAACCGACTTCCCCTGTGGATTGTCCCCGGAGATCCCCCAGCACTGTTGGGGAGAAGCTGGTTGGCAAAACTAAATTAGAAATGGGATGATGTACACGCCATGTCATCAGAGGAACGGACCTCCTGCTCAACAGTTCTAAGTCGTTTTAAACATCTCTTTCAGCCAGGTGTGGGCACCTTCAAAGGGGCTAAAGTTAAAATCTACATCACACAGGATGCCAGACCGGCCCATCACAAGGCTAGAACTGTGCCTTATGTGATGAGGGAAAAGATTGAACATGAACTGGACCAGCTTCTGCGGGAAGGCATTATCTCACCCGTGGAATTTAGCGACTGGGCAAGTCCCATCGTCCCCGTCATGAAGCCTGATGGATCCGTACGAATCTGTGGGGATTACAAGTCTACCATAAACATAGTCTCCCTACTGGACCAATACCCGCTGCCCAGAGCGGAGGACCTATTTACCACATTGGCTGGAGGAAAACTTTTCTCGAAACTTGATCTTACATCTGCGTATATGACGCAAGAACTGACCGAAGATTCTAAGCTACTCACCACCATCAATGCACATCGAGGCCGTTTTATGTACAATCGATGCCCATTCGGCATCAGGTCGCCAGCTGCTATATTCCAGCGCACCATGGAGAGTCTGCTCAAGTCCATCCCGGGGACGGTTGTGTTTCAAGATGACATACTCATCACGGGCAGGGACACCGACTCCCATCTCCGCAAATTGGAGGAAGTACTAAGTCGATTGGATCGGGTAGGCCGAAGAGTTAAGAAATCCAAGTGTATATAAAGGGAGGTCTCAGGCAAGTGTGGCACTCGAGAGCTGTGAAATAAAGGTGCAAGTCCAGAGTGACCTTGACTTCAGCATGTGCCTCGTGTAAGTCTGTACTGCAGGGTCAGGACTTTACAGATAGAGTGGATAGAAAGTGCCTATTTCCCTTAGCAGAGAGGTCAACAACCAGGGGGCATAAATTTAAAGTAATTGGTAGAAGATTTAGAGGGATTTGAGGGGAAATTTCTTCATGCAGAGGGTTGGGGGGGGTGGGGGGGTTCTGGAACTCACTGCCTGAAAGGGTGGTAGAAGCAGAAACCCTCACAACATTTAAAAAGTAATTGGATGTGCACTTAAAGTGTCATAACCTGCAGGGTTACGGACCTAGAGCTGGAAAATGAGATTAGGCTGGATAGTCTCTTGTTGGCCGGCACGGACACAATGGGCCAAAATGGCTTCCTTCCGTGCTGTAAACTTCTATGATTCTATGAATTCCAGAGTTTAGGGCCAAGGCAACAGAAGGCACGGTCGCCAATGGTTGAGTGATTATAATCAGGGATGCTCAAGAGGGCAGAATTAGTGGAGCGCAGCTACCTCGGAGGGTTGTGGGGCTGGAGGAGATTACAGAGATAGGAAGGGGTGAGGCCATGGAGGGATTTGAAAACAAGGATGAGAATTTTGAAAGCGAGGCGTTGCTTAACCGGGAGCCAATGTAGGTCAGCGAGCACAGGGGTAATGGGTGAGCAGGACTTGGTGCGAGTTAGGACACGGACAGCCGAGTTTACATAGGGTAGAATGTGGGAGGCCAATCAGGAGTGCGTTGGAATAGTCAAGTCTAGAGGTTACAAAGGCACGGATGAGGGTTTCAGCAGTGGATGAGCTGAGGCAAGGGCGGGGACGGGTAATGTTACAGAGCTGGAAATAGGCGGTCTTAGTTATGCTGCAGATATGTGGTCGAAAGCTCATTCAGGGTCAAATATGATACCAAGGTTGCGAACAGTGTGGTTCAGCCTCAGACAGAAGTTGGGGAGAGGGATGGAGTCAGTGGCTAGGGATTAGGAAAATGCATCTATCTTTGCTTCAGGACTTTAAACTCAAGACAGTTTATTGATTGAAACAATTGGATATCTATTAATGATAAAAGACTGGAAATGTGTAATAAGTATAGAATATGCTGGAGATATACATCAGGTTGCTCAGCACCTTCATGTGACCAAGTGTCTCCATGGAAAACTTTGATCTGTTGTGCATTTCCCATAGAATGACATGGAACGTACAACACAGACACAGGCCATTCTTTTTATTAGATCCAAATGTCATCCAAATTAGTCAATTAGAACAGCCATTTAGCCCAACTGTTAGATGCTGGTGTTTTCGCTCCACACAAGCCTTTCCTCACTTTACTTCATTTAACCCTATCAGCATAACCTTATATTCCTTTCTCCCTCATATGTTTATCTAGCTTCCCGTTAAAGGCATCTATTCACATTAACTGCTGTATATGGTAACAAGTTCCACATTCTAATCACTCTTTGGGTAAAGAAGTTTCTCCTGAATTCCTTATTGGATTTATTGGTGAAGATCAAATTTATGAGCCCTAGTGTTGGTATCCCCTTTTTCTGTTTGTTTATTCAAATCCTTATTCAAATAGAAAGTTACCCAGAAGGGGTTTTAATGTATATACACAGTCAATTAAATCAGAAAATGCTCTGCTTGAGATGCTGTATTTACCCATAACATGTCAGGCCAAATTACAATCATGATTTTATTCCTGAACTTTTTCATATGGCCTACCACTGCTTATTATTGTATTTAAAAAATGACAGAAATACTAAGAGATTAGATGACATGCAGGAAAACTATGGAAACTGGCTAAACCCAAGCCAGATGCTTTCCACAAGGTAGAGAGGGGAAAAAATATAGAATGTTGCCCCAAGCCTGTCACAAGCACCTCCGTGGGCTTTTATTCAGAGAACTGATTAAAATATCCTCATCAGGCCACTCCTCTATTGCCATGGAAGGTAAAGGCACAACTTAGTTAGCACTAAACCTTTCAGAGGCTTGAGCACAAAAATCTAGGCTGGCACTTGGAGGTGATGTCTTTCAGATGAGTTGTTAAACTGAGACTCCGTAAAAGTGGAGGGCAGAGAAACCCAAGGCAAAAAGCAAGAAGGGTCACATTACAGCAAAATTCTAAAGGGGCAAAGTGTGTTAAAAAGACAAGCCTGAAGGCTCTGTGTCTCAATGCGAGGAGTATTCATAATAAGGTGGACAAATTAACTGCGCAGATAGCAGTTAGCGGATATGATGTAATTGGCATCACGGAGACATGGCTCCAGGGTGACCAAGGCGGGGAACTCCACATCCAGGGGTATACAACATTCAGGAACGATAGACAGAAAGGAAAAGGAGGTGGGATGGCATTGCTGGTTAAAGAGGAAATTAATGCAACAGTAAGGAAGGACATTAGCTTGGATGGTGTGGAATCGGTATGGGTGGAGCTACGGAATACCAAAGGGCAGAAAACGCTAGTGGGAGTTGTGTACAGACCACCAAACAGTAGTAGTGAGGTTGGGGACAGCATCAAACAAGAAATTAGGGATGTATGCAATAAAGGTACAGCAGTTATCATGGGCGACTTTAATCTACATATAGATTGGGCTAACCAAACTGGTAGCAATGCGGTGGAGGAGGATTTCCTGGAGTTTATTAGGGATGGTTTTCTAGACCAATATGTCGAGGAACAAACTAGAGGGCTGGCCATCCTAGACTGGGTGATGTGTAATGAGAGAGGACTAATTAGCAATCTAGTTGTGCGAGGCCCCTTGGGGAAGAGTGGCCATAATATGGTAGAATTCTTTATTAAGATGGAGAGTGACACAGTTAATTTAGAGACTAGGGTCCTGAACTTAAGGAAAGGTAACTTCGATGGTATGAGCCGTGAATTGGCTAGAATAGACTGGCAAATGATACTTAAAGGGTTCATGGTGGATAGGCAATGGCAAACATTCAAAGATCACATGGATGAACTTCAACAATTGTACAACCCTGTCTGGAGTAAAAATAAAACGGGGAAGGTGGCTCAACCGTGGCTAACAAGAGAAATTAAGGATAGTGTTAAATCCAAGGAAGAGGCATATAAATTGGCCAGAAAAAGCAGCAAACCTGAGGACTGGGAGAAATTTATAATACAGCAGAGGAGGACAAAGGGTTTAATTAGGAGGGGGAAAATAGAGTATGAGAGGAAACTTGCTGGGAACATAAAAACTGACTGCAAAAGCTTCTATCGATATGTGAAGAGAAAAAGATTAGTGAAAACAAACGTAAGTCCCTTCCAGTCAGATTCAGGTGAATTTATAATGGGGAACAAAGAAATGGCGGACCAGTTAAACAAATACTTTGGCTCTGTCTTCAGGAAGGAAGACACAAATAACCTTCCAGAAATACTAGGGGACTGAGGGTCTAGTAAGAAGGAGGAACTGAAGGAAATCCTTATTAGGTGGGAAATTGTGTTAGCGAAATTGATGGGATTGAAGGCCGATAAATCCACGGGGCCTGATAGTCTGAATCCCAGAGTACTTAAGGAAGTAGCCCTAGAAATAGTGGATACATTGGTAATCATTTTCCAACAGTCTATCGACTCGGCATCAGTTCCTATGGACTGGATGGTAGCTAATGTAACACCACTTTTTAAGAAAGGAGGGAGAGAGAAAACGGGTAATTAGAGACCGGTTAGCCTGACATCAGTAGTGGGGAAAATGTTGGAATCAATTATTAAAGATGAAATAGCAGCGCATTTGGAAAGCAGTGACGGGATCGGTCCAAATCAGTATGGATTTATGAAAGGGAAATCCTGCTTGACAAATCTTCTAAAATTTTTGGAGGATGTAACTGGTAGAGTGGACAAGGGAGAACCAGTGAATGTGGTGTATTTAGACTTTCAAAAGGCTTTTGACAAAGTCCCACAAAAGAGACTGGTGTCCAAAATTAAAGCACATGGTATTGGGGGTAATGTACTGACGTGGATAGAGAACTGGTTGGCGGACAGGAATCAGAGAGTCGGGATAAACGGGTCCTTTTCAGAATGGCAGGCAGTGACTAGTGGGGTGCTGCAGGGCTCAGTGCTGGGACCCCAGCTATTTACAATATACATTAATGATTTAGATGAAGGAATTGAGTGTAATATCTCCAAGTTTGCAGATGACACTAAGCTGGGTGGCGGTGTGAGCTGTGAGGAGGACGCTAAGAGGCTGCAGGGTGACTTGGACAGGTGAGGTGAGTGGACAAACGCATGGCAGATGCAGTATAATGTGGATAAATGTGTGGTTATCCACTTTGGTGGCAAAAACACGAAGGCAGAATATTATCTGAATGGCGGCAGATTAGTAAAAGGGGAGGTGCAACGAGACCTGGGTGTCATGGTACATCAGTCATTGAAAGTTGGCATGCAGGTACAGCAGGCGGTGAAGAAGTCAAATGGTATGTTGGCCTTCATAGCTAGGGGATTTGAGTATAGGAGTAGGGAGGTCTTACTGCAATTGTACAGGACCTTAGTGAGGCCTCACCTGGGATATTGTGTTCAGTTTTGGTCTCCTAACCTGAGGAAGGACATTCTTGTTATTGAGGGAGTGCAGAGAAGGTTCACCAGACTGATTCCCGGGATGGCAGGACTGACATATGAGGAGAGACTGGATCGACTGGGCCTGTATTCACTGGAGTTTAGAAGGGTGAGAGGGGATCTCATAGAAACATATAAAATTCTGACGGGACTGGACAGGTTAGAATGTTCCCGATGTTGGGGAAGTCCAGAACCAGGGGACATAATCTAAGGATAAGGGGTAAGCCATTTAGGACGGAGATGAGAAGAAACTTCTTCACTCAGAGAGTTATTAACCTGTGGAATTCCCTACCGCAGGGAGATTTTGATGCCAGTTCATTGGATATATTCAAGAGGGAGTTGTTGATGCCAGTTCATTGGATATATTCAAGAGGGAGTTAGATATGGCCCTTACGGCTAAAGGGATCAAGGGGTATGGAGTGAAAGCAGGAAAGGGGTACTGAGGTGAATGATCAGCCATGATCTTATTGAATGGTGGTGCAGGCTTGAAGGGCCGAATGGCCTACTCCTGCACCTATTTTTCAATATTTTTTTTTCTCTCAGGTGGATGTAAAAGATTCTATGGTGCTATTTTGAAGAAGAGCAGGGGAGTTGTCCCTGGTGTCCTAACCAATATTTATCCTTCATTCAGCATCATAAAAACAGATTATCTGGGTCATTATCACATTGCTGTTTGTGGAGGTTTGCTGTGCACAAATTGGCTGCCGCGTTTCCCACATTACAACAACGACCACACTTCAAAAAGATATTTCACTGGCTGTAAAGCACTTTGGGATGTTCAGTGGTTGTGAAAAGCACTGTATAAAATTTAAGTCTTTTCTAACAGAAGGTTCCATGGTTACTTCCTGGTCTGTTCTGAGTGTGGTTTCTTCTCAGCCTCTTAGCCTCATCTGAAGAGGGGCAAAATCTATTAGAAAATACACTCCTCATGTCACCCATTCTTTGTTGGAAACGACATGTGTGTGGAAGTCGGGTGAGGACAGGATCTGGTTTGGCTGGTGTCTCCACAATAAAACAGCCCGCTTACAGTCCCTGTCTCAGTTCATATGGAACAATGGCAACTGAAGTGAGATTGCTAACATCTGTGGAACCACATCCTAATAAGTAATCATCATCTTGGGCAGGAAAGAGATGCACATTGGAGGGGTTTTAGAAAAAAGTATTGCCTCAGGCCAGTGTCATGCACCACTTTGAGGCTTCATTGAGACAATATCAATCTACATCCAAAGAAAGAACTTGCATTTATATAGTGCATTTCACAACCTCAGGACATCCCAAAGCGGTTTACAGCCAATTAAGTACTTTTAAAGAGTAATAACTTTTGCAATATAAGAAACGCAGCAGACTATTTGCAGACTGCAAGCTCCCACAATCAGCAATGTGAGAATGACTAGATCATCTGTTTTAGCGATCTTGGTTGAAGGATGAATATTGGTCAGAACACTGGGATAGAACTCCCCTGCTCTTCTTCGAACAGTGGCATGGGATGTTTTACGTCCACCTGAAAGGGCAGACAGGGCCTCGGTTTAATGTCTCATCCAAGAGATGGAACCTCCAACAATGCTGCATTCCTTAGTATTGCATTGAAGTGTCGGCCTAGATTATGTGCATCTAGTCTGCGGAGTTGTATCCACTGATCTATTAAAAGTTTTGCATTTGCCATGCACTTCCTGTCTACAAACCTTAGTCACAATTTTCTATCACATTTAATGTTGTTGTTTACAATGGGAAAAACACAGAAGAACGCGCCAACATTTTCTAAATGAAAAACACCAACAATTGTCACATGCCTCTGGCACAATGTAGCACTGTAGTCTCATGGCTTCAGATCAAGCATGGGCATGGGCAAGGAAACCTCCTGCTGATTACCACCTACCGCCCTCCCTCAGCTGATGAATCAGTACTCCTCCATGTTAAACACCACTTGGAAGACGCACTGAGGGTAGCAAGGGCACAGAGAATGTACTCTGGGTGGGGGACTTCAATGTCCATCACCAAGAGTGGCTCGGTAGCACCACTACTGACCGAGCTGGCCGAGTTCTGAAGGACATAGCTGCCAGACTGGACCTGTGGCAGGTGATGAGAGAACCAACACAAGGGACACTTGACCTCGTCCTCACCAATCTACCTGTCGCAGATGCACTGTCCATGACAACATTAGTAGCAGTGACCACTGCACAGTCCTTGTGGAGACAAAGTCCTGTCTTCACACTGAGGACACCATCCATTGTGTTGTGTGGCACTACCACAGTGCTAAATGGGATAGATTCAGAACAGATCTAGCAGCTCAAAACTGGGCATCCATGAGGCGCTGTGGGCCATCTGCAGCAGCAGAATTGTATTCCACCACAATCTGTAACCTCATGGTCCAGCATATCCCTCACTCTACCATTACCATCAAGCCCTGGTTCAATGAGGAGTGCAGAAGAGCATGCCAGGAGCAGCACCAGGCGTACCTAAAAATGAAGTGCCAACCTGGTGAAGCTGCAACAGAGGATTACATGCATGCTAAACAGTGGAAGCAGCATGCCATAGACAGGAGTAAGCGATCCACAATCAACGGATCAGATCAAAGCTCTACAGTCCTGCTACATCCAGTCATGAATGGTGGTGGACCATTAAACAACTAACGGGAGGAGGAGGTTCCATGAACATCCCCAATCCCATCCTCAATGATGGCGGAGCCCAGCACATGAGTGCAAAGGATGAGGCTGAAACGTTTGCAACCACCTTTAGCCAGAAGTGATGAGTGGATGATCTATATCGGCCTTCTCCTGAGGTCCCCACCATCACAGAAGCCAGTCTTCAGCCAATTCAATTCACTCCACATGATATCAAGAAACGGCTGAGCGAACTGAATACAGCAAGGGCTATGGGCCCCAACAACATCCCGGCCATCGTGCTGAAGACTTGTGCTCCAGAACTAGCCGCACCTCTAACCAAGCTGTTCCAGTATAACTACAACACTGGCATCTACCCGACAAAGTGGAAAACTATCCAGGTATGCCTGTCCACAAAAAGGACAAATACAAACCAGCCAATTACCACCCCATCAGTCTACTCTGAATTTATAATGGGGAACAAAGAAATGGCGGACCAGTTAAACAAATACTTTGGCTCTGTCTTCAGGAAGGAAGACACAAATAACCTTCCAGAAATACTAGGGGACTGAGGGTCTAGTAAGAAGGAGGAACTGAAGGAAATCCTTATTAGGTGGGAAATTGTGTTAGCGAAATTGATGGGATTGAAGGCCGATAAATCCACGGGGCCTGATAGTCTGAATCCCAGAGTACTTAAGGAAGTAGCCCTAGAAATAGTGGATACATTGGTAATCATTTTCCAACAGTCTATCGACTCGGCATCAGTTCCTATGGACTGGATGGTAGCTAATGTAACACCACTTTTTAAGAAAGGAGGGAGAGAGAAAACGGGTAATTAGAGACCGGTTAGCCTGACATCAGTAGTGGGGAAAATGTTGGAATCAATTATTAAAGATGAAATAGCAGCGCATTTGGAAAGCAGTGACGGGATCGGTCCAAATCAGTATGGATTTATGAAAGGGAAATCCTGCTTGACAAATCTTCTAAAATTTTTGGAGGATGTAACTGGTAGAGTGGACAAGGGAGAACCAGTGAATGTGGTGTATTTAGACTTTCAAAAGGCTTTTGACAAAGTCCCACAAAAGAGACTGGTGTCCAAAATTAAAGCACATGGTATTGGGGGTAATGTACTGACGTGGATAGAGAACTGGTTGGCGGACAGGAATCAGAGAGTCGGGATAAACGGGTCCTTTTCAGAATGGCAGGCAGTGACTAGTGGGGTGCTGCAGGGCTCAGTGCTGGGACCCCAGCTATTTACAATATACATTAATGATTTAGATGAAGGAATTGAGTGTAATATCTCCAAGTTTGCAGATGACACTAAGCTGGGTGGCGGTGTGAGCTGTGAGGAGGACGCTAAGAGGCTGCAGGGTGACTTGGACAGGTGAGGTGAGTGGACAAACGCATGGCAGATGCAGTATAATGTGGATAAATGTGTGGTTATCCACTTTGGTGGCAAAAACACGAAGGCAGAATATTATCTGAATGGCGGCAGATTAGTAAAAGGGGAGGTGCAACGAGACCTGGGTGTCATGGTACATCAGTCATTGAAAGTTGGCATGCAGGTACAGCAGGCGGTGAAGAAGTCAAATGGTATGTTGGCCTTCATAGCTAGGGGATTTGAGTATAGGAGTAGGGAGGTCTTACTGCAATTGTACAGGACCTTAGTGAGGCCTCACCTGGGATATTGTGTTCAGTTTTGGTCTCCTAACCTGAGGAAGGACATTCTTGTTATTGAGGGAGTGCAGAGAAGGTTCACCAGACTGATTCCCGGGATGGCAGGACTGACATATGAGGAGAGACTGGATCGACTGGGCCTGTATTCACTGGAGTTTAGAAGGGTGAGAGGGGATCTCATAGAAACATATAAAATTCTGACGGGACTGGACAGGTTAGAATGTTCCCGATGTTGGGGAAGTCCAGAACCAGGGGACATAATCTAAGGATAAGGGGTAAGCCATTTAGGACGGAGATGAGAAGAAACTTCTTCACTCAGAGAGTTATTAACCTGTGGAATTCCCTACCGCAGGGAGATTTTGATGCCAGTTCATTGGATATATTCAAGAGGGAGTTGTTGATGCCAGTTCATTGGATATATTCAAGAGGGAGTTAGATATGGCCCTTACGGCTAAAGGGATCAAGGGGTATGGAGTGAAAGCAGGAAAGGGGTACTGAGGTGAATGATCAGCCATGATCTTATTGAATGGTGGTGCAGGCTTGAAGGGCCGAATGGCCTACTCCTGCACCTATTTTTCAATATTTTTTTTTCTCTCAGGTGGATGTAAAAGATTCTATGGTGCTATTTTGAAGAAGAGCAGGGGAGTTGTCCCTGGTGTCCTAACCAATATTTATCCTTCATTCAGCATCATAAAAACAGATTATCTGGGTCATTATCACATTGCTGTTTGTGGAGGTTTGCTGTGCACAAATTGGCTGCCGCGTTTCCCACATTACAACAACGACCACACTTCAAAAAGATATTTCACTGGCTGTAAAGCACTTTGGGATGTTCAGTGGTTGTGAAAAGCACTGTATAAAATTTAAGTCTTTTCTAACAGAAGGTTCCATGGTTACTTCCTGGTCTGTTCTGAGTGTGGTTTCTTCTCAGCCTCTTAGCCTCATCTGAAGAGGGGCAAAATCTATTAGAAAATACACTCCTCATGTCACCCATTCTTTGTTGGAAACGACATGTGTGTGGAAGTCGGGTGAGGACAGGATCTGGTTTGGCTGGTGTCTCCACAATAAAACAGCCCGCTTACAGTCCCTGTCTCAGTTCATATGGAACAATGGCAACTGAAGTGAGATTGCTAACATCTGTGGAACCACATCCTAATAAGTAATCATCATCTTGGGCAGGAAAGAGATGCACATTGGAGGGGTTTTAGAAAAAAGTATTGCCTCAGGCCAGTGTCATGCACCACTTTGAGGCTTCATTGAGACAATATCAATCTACATCCAAAGAAAGAACTTGCATTTATATAGTGCATTTCACAACCTCAGGACATCCCAAAGCGGTTTACAGCCAATTAAGTACTTTTAAAGAGTAATAACTTTTGCAATATAAGAAACGCAGCAGACTATTTGCAGACTGCAAGCTCCCACAATCAGCAATGTGAGAATGACTAGATCATCTGTTTTAGCGATCTTGGTTGAAGGATGAATATTGGTCAGAACACTGGGATAGAACTCCCCTGCTCTTCTTCGAACAGTGGCATGGGATGTTTTACGTCCACCTGAAAGGGCAGACAGGGCCTCGGTTTAATGTCTCATCCAAGAGATGGAACCTCCAACAATGCTGCATTCCTTAGTATTGCATTGAAGTGTCGGCCTAGATTATGTGCATCTAGTCTGCGGAGTTGTATCCACTGATCTATTAAAAGTTTTGCATTTGCCATGCACTTCCTGTCTACAAACCTTAGTCACAATTTTCTATCACATTTAATGTTGTTGTTTACAATGGGAAAAACACAGAAGAACGCGCCAACATTTTCTAAATGAAAAACACCAACAATTGTCACATGCCTCTGGCACAATGTAGCACTGTAGTCTCATGGCTTCAGATCAAGCATGGGCATGGGCAAGGAAACCTCCTGCTGATTACCACCTACCGCCCTCCCTCAGCTGATGAATCAGTACTCCTCCATGTTAAACACCACTTGGAAGACGCACTGAGGGTAGCAAGGGCACAGAGAATGTACTCTGGGTGGGGGACTTCAATGTCCATCACCAAGAGTGGCTCGGTAGCACCACTACTGACCGAGCTGGCCGAGTTCTGAAGGACATAGCTGCCAGACTGGACCTGTGGCAGGTGATGAGAGAACCAACACAAGGGACACTTGACCTCGTCCTCACCAATCTACCTGTCGCAGATGCACTGTCCATGACAACATTAGTAGCAGTGACCACTGCACAGTCCTTGTGGAGACAAAGTCCTGTCTTCACACTGAGGACACCATCCATTGTGTTGTGTGGCACTACCACAGTGCTAAATGGGATAGATTCAGAACAGATCTAGCAGCTCAAAACTGGGCATCCATGAGGCGCTGTGGGCCATCTGCAGCAGCAGAATTGTATTCCACCACAATCTGTAACCTCATGGTCCAGCATATCCCTCACTCTACCATTACCATCAAGCCCTGGTTCAATGAGGAGTGCAGAAGAGCATGCCAGGAGCAGCACCAGGCGTACCTAAAAATGAAGTGCCAACCTGGTGAAGCTGCAACAGAGGATTACATGCATGCTAAACAGTGGAAGCAGCATGCCATAGACAGGAGTAAGCGATCCACAATCAACGGATCAGATCAAAGCTCTACAGTCCTGCTACATCCAGTCATGAATGGTGGTGGACCATTAAACAACTAACGGGAGGAGGAGGTTCCATGAACATCCCCAATCCCATCCTCAATGATGGCGGAGCCCAGCACATGAGTGCAAAGGATGAGGCTGAAACGTTTGCAACCACCTTTAGCCAGAAGTGATGAGTGGATGATCTATATCGGCCTTCTCCTGAGGTCCCCACCATCACAGAAGCCAGTCTTCAGCCAATTCAATTCACTCCACATGATATCAAGAAACGGCTGAGCGAACTGAATACAGCAAGGGCTATGGGCCCCAACAACATCCCGGCCATCGTGCTGAAGACTTGTGCTCCAGAACTAGCCGCACCTCTAACCAAGCTGTTCCAGTATAACTACAACACTGGCATCTACCCGACAAAGTGGAAAACTATCCAGGTATGCCTGTCCACAAAAAGGACAAATACAAACCAGCCAATTACCACCCCATCAGTCTACTCTGAATTTATAATGGGGAACAAAGAAATGGCGGACCAGTTAAACAAATACTTTGGCTCTGTCTTCAGGAAGGAAGACACAAATAACCTTCCAGAAATACTAGGGGACTGAGGGTCTAGTAAGAAGGAGGAACTGAAGGAAATCCTTATTAGGTGGGAAATTGTGTTAGCGAAATTGATGGGATTGAAGGCCGATAAATCCACGGGGCCTGATAGTCTGAATCCCAGAGTACTTAAGGAAGTAGCCCTAGAAATAGTGGATACATTGGTAATCATTTTCCAACAGTCTATCGACTCGGCATCAGTTCCTATGGACTGGATGGTAGCTAATGTAACACCACTTTTTAAGAAAGGAGGGAGAGAGAAAACGGGTAATTAGAGACCGGTTAGCCTGACATCAGTAGTGGGGAAAATGTTGGAATCAATTATTAAAGATGAAATAGCAGCGCATTTGGAAAGCAGTGACGGGATCGGTCCAAATCAGTATGGATTTATGAAAGGGAAATCCTGCTTGACAAATCTTCTAAAATTTTTGGAGGATGTAACTGGTAGAGTGGACAAGGGAGAACCAGTGAATGTGGTGTATTTAGACTTTCAAAAGGCTTTTGACAAAGTCCCACAAAAGAGACTGGTGTCCAAAATTAAAGCACATGGTATTGGGGGTAATGTACTGACGTGGATAGAGAACTGGTTGGCGGACAGGAATCAGAGAGTCGGGATAAACGGGTCCTTTTCAGAATGGCAGGCAGTGACTAGTGGGGTGCTGCAGGGCTCAGTGCTGGGACCCCAGCTATTTACAATATACATTAATGATTTAGATGAAGGAATTGAGTGTAATATCTCCAAGTTTGCAGATGACACTAAGCTGGGTGGCGGTGTGAGCTGTGAGGAGGACGCTAAGAGGCTGCAGGGTGACTTGGACAGGTGAGGTGAGTGGACAAACGCATGGCAGATGCAGTATAATGTGGATAAATGTGTGGTTATCCACTTTGGTGGCAAAAACACGAAGGCAGAATATTATCTGAATGGCGGCAGATTAGTAAAAGGGGAGGTGCAACGAGACCTGGGTGTCATGGTACATCAGTCATTGAAAGTTGGCATGCAGGTACAGCAGGCGGTGAAGAAGTCAAATGGTATGTTGGCCTTCATAGCTAGGGGATTTGAGTATAGGAGTAGGGAGGTCTTACTGCAATTGTACAGGACCTTAGTGAGGCCTCACCTGGGATATTGTGTTCAGTTTTGGTCTCCTAACCTGAGGAAGGACATTCTTGTTATTGAGGGAGTGCAGAGAAGGTTCACCAGACTGATTCCCGGGATGGCAGGACTGACATATGAGGAGAGACTGGATCGACTGGGCCTGTATTCACTGGAGTTTAGAAGGGTGAGAGGGGATCTCATAGAAACATATAAAATTCTGACGGGACTGGACAGGTTAGAATGTTCCCGATGTTGGGGAAGTCCAGAACCAGGGGACATAATCTAAGGATAAGGGGTAAGCCATTTAGGACGGAGATGAGAAGAAACTTCTTCACTCAGAGAGTTATTAACCTGTGGAATTCCCTACCGCAGGGAGATTTTGATGCCAGTTCATTGGATATATTCAAGAGGGAGTTGTTGATGCCAGTTCATTGGATATATTCAAGAGGGAGTTAGATATGGCCCTTACGGCTAAAGGGATCAAGGGGTATGGAGTGAAAGCAGGAAAGGGGTACTGAGGTGAATGATCAGCCATGATCTTATTGAATGGTGGTGCAGGCTTGAAGGGCCGAATGGCCTACTCCTGCACCTATTTTTCAATATTTTTTTTTCTCTCAGGTGGATGTAAAAGATTCTATGGTGCTATTTTGAAGAAGAGCAGGGGAGTTGTCCCTGGTGTCCTAACCAATATTTATCCTTCATTCAGCATCATAAAAACAGATTATCTGGGTCATTATCACATTGCTGTTTGTGGAGGTTTGCTGTGCACAAATTGGCTGCCGCGTTTCCCACATTACAACAACGACCACACTTCAAAAAGATATTTCACTGGCTGTAAAGCACTTTGGGATGTTCAGTGGTTGTGAAAAGCACTGTATAAAATTTAAGTCTTTTCTAACAGAAGGTTCCATGGTTACTTCCTGGTCTGTTCTGAGTGTGGTTTCTTCTCAGCCTCTTAGCCTCATCTGAAGAGGGGCAAAATCTATTAGAAAATACACTCCTCATGTCACCCATTCTTTGTTGGAAACGACATGTGTGTGGAAGTCGGGTGAGGACAGGATCTGGTTTGGCTGGTGTCTCCACAATAAAACAGCCCGCTTACAGTCCCTGTCTCAGTTCATATGGAACAATGGCAACTGAAGTGAGATTGCTAACATCTGTGGAACCACATCCTAATAAGTAATCATCATCTTGGGCAGGAAAGAGATGCACATTGGAGGGGTTTTAGAAAAAAGTATTGCCTCAGGCCAGTGTCATGCACCACTTTGAGGCTTCATTGAGACAATATCAATCTACATCCAAAGAAAGAACTTGCATTTATATAGTGCATTTCACAACCTCAGGACATCCCAAAGCGGTTTACAGCCAATTAAGTACTTTTAAAGAGTAATAACTTTTGCAATATAAGAAACGCAGCAGACTATTTGCAGACTGCAAGCTCCCACAATCAGCAATGTGAGAATGACTAGATCATCTGTTTTAGCGATCTTGGTTGAAGGATGAATATTGGTCAGAACACTGGGATAGAACTCCCCTGCTCTTCTTCGAACAGTGGCATGGGATGTTTTACGTCCACCTGAAAGGGCAGACAGGGCCTCGGTTTAATGTCTCATCCAAGAGATGGAACCTCCAACAATGCTGCATTCCTTAGTATTGCATTGAAGTGTCGGCCTAGATTATGTGCATCTAGTCTGCGGAGTTGTATCCACTGATCTATTAAAAGTTTTGCATTTGCCATGCACTTCCTGTCTACAAACCTTAGTCACAATTTTCTATCACATTTAATGTTGTTGTTTACAATGGGAAAAACACAGAAGAACGCGCCAACATTTTCTAAATGAAAAACACCAACAATTGTCACATGCCTCTGGCACAATGTAGCACTGTAGTCTCATGGCTTCAGATCAAGCATGGGCATGGGCAAGGAAACCTCCTGCTGATTACCACCTACCGCCCTCCCTCAGCTGATGAATCAGTACTCCTCCATGTTAAACACCACTTGGAAGACGCACTGAGGGTAGCAAGGGCACAGAGAATGTACTCTGGGTGGGGGACTTCAATGTCCATCACCAAGAGTGGCTCGGTAGCACCACTACTGACCGAGCTGGCCGAGTTCTGAAGGACATAGCTGCCAGACTGGACCTGTGGCAGGTGATGAGAGAACCAACACAAGGGACACTTGACCTCGTCCTCACCAATCTACCTGTCGCAGATGCACTGTCCATGACAACATTAGTAGCAGTGACCACTGCACAGTCCTTGTGGAGACAAAGTCCTGTCTTCACACTGAGGACACCATCCATTGTGTTGTGTGGCACTACCACAGTGCTAAATGGGATAGATTCAGAACAGATCTAGCAGCTCAAAACTGGGCATCCATGAGGCGCTGTGGGCCATCTGCAGCAGCAGAATTGTATTCCACCACAATCTGTAACCTCATGGTCCAGCATATCCCTCACTCTACCATTACCATCAAGCCCTGGTTCAATGAGGAGTGCAGAAGAGCATGCCAGGAGCAGCACCAGGCGTACCTAAAAATGAAGTGCCAACCTGGTGAAGCTGCAACAGAGGATTACATGCATGCTAAACAGTGGAAGCAGCATGCCATAGACAGGAGTAAGCGATCCACAATCAATGGATCAGATCAAAGCTCTACAGTCCTGCTACATCCAGTCATGAATGGTGGTGGACCATTAAACAACTAACGGGAGGAGGAGGTTCCATGAACATCCCCAATCCCATCCTCAATGATGGCGGAGCCCAGCACATGAGTGCAAAGGATGAGGCTGAAACGTTTGCAACCACCTTTAGCCAGAAGTGATGAGTGGATGATCTATATCGGCCTTCTCCTGAGGTCCCCACCATCACAGAAGCCAGTCTTCAGCCAATTCAATTCACTCCACATGATATCAAAAAACGGCTGAGCGAACTGAATACAGCAAGGGCTATGGGCCCCAACAACATCCCGGCCATCGTGCTGAAGACTTGTGCTCCAGAACTAGCCGCACCTCTAACCAAGCTGTTCCAGTATAACTACAACACTGGCATCTACCCGACAAAGTGGAAAACTATCCAGGTATGCCTGTCCACAAAAAGGACAAATACAAACCAGCCAATTACCACCCCATCAGTCTACTCTCAATCATCAGCAAACTGATGGAAGGGGTCGTCAACAGTGCTATCAAATGGCACTTACTCACCAATAACCTGCTCACCGATGCTCAGTTTGGGTTCCGCCAGGACCACTTGGCTCCAGACCTCATTACAGCCTTGGTTCAAGCATGGACAAAAGAGCTGAATTCCAAAGGTGAGTTGAGAGTGACTGCCCTTGACACAAAGCAGCATTTGCCTGAGTGTGGCATCAAGGAGCCCGAGTAAAACTGATCAATGGGAATCAGGGGGAAAACTCTCCACTGGCTGGAGTCATACCTGGCACAAAGGAAGATGGTTGTGGTGGTTGAAGGTCAATCATCAAAGCCCCAGGACATCGCTGCAGGAGTTCCTCAGGGCAGTGCCCTAGGCCCAACCATCTTCAGCTGCTTCATCAATGACCTTGCCTCTGTCAGAAGTGGGGATGTTCACTGATGATTGCACGGTGTTCAGTTCCATTCGCAACTCCTCATATAATGAAGCAGTCCATGCCCGCATGCAGCAATACTTGGATGACTTTCAGGCTTGGGTTGATAAGTGGCAAGTAACATTTGCGCCACACAAGTGCCAGGCAATGACTATCTCCAACAAGCGAGAGTCTAACCACCCCCCTTGACATTCAACGTCATTACCATCGGCGAATCCCCCACCATCAACATCCTGGGGGTCACCATTGACCAGAAACTTAACTGGACCAGCCACATAAATACTGTGTCGACAAGAGCGGGTCAGAGGCTGGGTATTCTGCGGCGAGTATCTCACCTCCTGACTCCCCAAAGCCTTTCCACCATCTTCAAGGCACAAGTCAGGAGTGTGATGGAATACTCTCCACTTGCCTGGATGAATGCAGCTCCAACAACACTCAAGAAGCTTGACACCACAGAAAGATAGATTTTTAACCAATAAGGGAATTAAGTGTTATGGAGAACAGGTGGGTAAGTGGAGCTGAGTCCACGACCAGATCAGCCATGATCTTGTTGAATGGCGGAGCAGGCTCGAGGGGCTAGATGGCCTACTCCTGTTCCTAATTCTTATGTTCTTATGTTCTTATGTAAGGACAAAGCAGCCCGCTTGATTGGCACCCCATCCACCAACTTAAACATTCACTCCCTCCACCACCGGCGTACCGTGGCTGCAGTGTGTACCATCTACAAGATGCACTGCAGCAACTCGCCAAGGTTTCTTCGGCAGCACCTCCCAAACCCACGACCTCTACCACCTAGAAGGACAAGGGCAGCAGGCGCATGGGAACACCACCACCTTCACGTTCCCCTCCAAGTTGCACACAATCCCGACTTGGAAATATATCGGCCGTTCTTTCATCGTCACTGGATCAAAATCCTGGAACTCCCTCCCTAACAGCACTGTGGGAGCACCTTCACCACACGGACTGCAGCGGTTCAAGAAGGTGGCTCACTACCACCTTTTCAAGGGGCAATTAGGGATGGGCAATAAATGTCGGCCTTGCCAGCGACGCTCACATCCAGGAATGAATAAAATGTAGACAAATGGTGGAAGTGTTGCATGATGCACCCAGTTCCATCAACTATTTTACCCAAAAAGGTGGTACCTGTGAAGCCCACACTTGTGGAGGTCCAATTTCATGCCGTGAGCCACAGCTATGGCACCACCACAATAGGAATGTTTGCAAATACTTAAGATCACATTATCTAGTATTAAAAGTCTAAGGGGCCGAAATTGGGTATCTGTTTTTGAGCCGGTGTCACCAGCTGAGAGGACTTTTTAACAGCAGGCGTTAGGCATGGCCCCGAAACGCAAAATTCAGTTTTGCCGCCTGAAAAGTGGATTGCAGCATTAAATCATGATGTTGCACACTTACCTGGAGGCAGTAAGCGGCGTTAAGTGGGCCATTCAGCGTGGGCTCAACATCCGGGCATTGGGCAGCATTTGGAGCTGCGCCGCAGACATAGTGGCACCACCTGGATTCCATTGAGGCATTGATTGGGCACTTCAACGCCTCATGGGTATATTCCCTTCCTACACGTTCACTCAGACAGTGAGCATGGCAGACCCAGCAGCAGCAGCTCGTCAGTCTGCCCACCGGTTCTCGGACGCCGCCGTGGATGCACTCCTTGATGCCCTGGAGAGGCGGCGGGATTTGCTCAGGAAAGAGGCTGGGAGGAGATCTCAACCACAAATGTACAGATGGCTATGGAGGGAGAGAGCAGAATGAGTGTCTGCCAGTGACATGGTGGCCAGACAGCCACTCAATGCCGAAAAAAGTGGAACGACTGGTGAGGGTGAGTATCTTTAATTTAACTATGCTCTGAGCTCAATGTGCACTCTCTGCTTAATGTAGTGCTTCGAATCCATGCTCTACGTGGGTGAGGCCAGCTGCAAGGTTCCCATTTGAAGCCTCACCCACTGCCAAGGCCTGCATGCGCTGTTAACTTTGCTACTTGGTTCTGCAGACCCACCCTTCGTTGTTAACTCCTCAGTCTTCATATGCATCTCGAAGACAGTAGCCTCCCCATCACTGTTTTGTACTGGCCCCCTAATTCAAGCATTGCCACAGCAGGTCCATGCAGCGAATGGAAGTTACATCGAGCTGTGAAACTCTCATTCAGTAACATCGACTAAACTATGTAAGGCACTTTTGCCACACTGATAGAAGGGCTCTAACTCAGACGTTCTCTTTAATCTTACAGGCGAAGTGTAAAGTCCTGTCCCCTCAGTACAGATTCACACGAGGCATGTAGTGAAGTCAAGGTCACTCTGGACCTGCACCTTTATTTCACAGCTCTGGAATGCCGCACTTGCCTGAGACCTGTCCTTATATACCTGTCTCTTGCAAGTGCACCCCTGGTGGTAAGGTATGCTGCTGGTTACAGGTCATATCTTATTACAGTCATGTATAGCATGTTGGGATACAGTTATATATAATAATGTAAGATACATGACATCACCCTCCCCCAAGGTCTTATTGTCTTTATAGGTTCAGTCTCTCAGGTGGTTTACGCTTTCGCGTGGAGCGTCTGAGTTGTGATTCAGTTGTTTGCCTTGGTGTCTGTTTTTCTTTGGGTGTGGTTGCTGGTATCTCGCCTGGGCTGTCTGTTTCGATTGGTGTGATTGTTGTTGACTCGCCTGGGCTGCCTGTTGGGATTGCCCTTTCCTCAGGTTGTTCCCTCTGTCTGTCCACCAGGTGTGGTGCAAGTTCCACATTGTAGTCTGCCTCTGGTTCCGCAGTGTTGTTGGTAAATCTGCTTTTGACTTGGTCTACATGCCTCCAGCAGGTTTTGCCATTGTCCATTTGTACTACCAGTAGCCTATTTCCTTCCTTGCCCGCTACTGTCCCTGCAAGCCATTTGGGACCCCTGCCGTAGTTTAGTACAAACACTTTGTTCCCTATCTCATTCCATCACCCCCTCGAATTTCTGTCATGGTACTCAGTCAGCTTACGGCGCTTTGCCTCAACGATTTCGTGCATGTCTGGGAGGATTAATGAGAGCCTTGTTTTTAAAGTCCTTTTCATCAACAGTTGCGCGGGGGGGATCCCAGTCAGTGAGTGTGGACGAGATCTGTACGCCAGCAGCAGTCGCGACAGGCGACCCTGCAGCATGGGACCTTGGATTTTAAGCATGCCTTGTTTAATGATTTGCACTGCTCTCTCCGCCTGGCCATTGGAGGCCGGCTTGAACGGTGTCATTTTGATGTGATTTATGCTGTGGTCAATTATAAAGTCTTGGAATTCTGCGCTGGTGAAGCACGGACCATTGTCATTGACCAATATGTCAGGGATTCCCTGCATTGCAAACATGGTTGCGAGGCTCTCCACAGTGGTGGAGGTTGTGCTCGAGTTTAAAATGGTGCATTCGATCCACTTTGAAAATGCATCTACAACTACGAGGAACATTTTGCCCATGAATGGGCCCGTATAGTCTACGTGCACCTGCGACCACGGTTTGGTAGGCCAGGGCCAGGGGCTCAGTGGAGCCTCCCTGGGGGCATTGCTGAGTTGGGCATAAATGGTGCACCTTTGGACGCAGAGCTCCAAGTCCGCGTCAATACCAGGCCACCAGACGTGGGATCTGGCTATGGCCTTCATGAGAATGATCCCCGGGTGCTCGCGGTGGAGCTCCCGGACAAATGCCTCTCTGCCTCGCAGAGGCATGACTACTCGGCTGCCCCACATCAGGCAGTCTGCTTGTAGTGATAGCTCATGCATGCGCCTGTGAAAGGTTTTAATTCCTCGGGGCAGGCATCGCGAGCTCTGCCCAGTCACCGGTTAGGACACATCTTTTTACTAAGGATAACGTAGGGTCGCTGGACGTCCAGGCT
This sequence comes from Pristiophorus japonicus, assembly GCF_044704955.1. NCBI lineage: Eukaryota > Metazoa > Chordata > Chondrichthyes > Pristiophoridae > Pristiophorus > Pristiophorus japonicus. The sequence goes on along the minus strand of NC_091990.1, from coordinate 166,231,128 downwards.
CTGATTTGGCGAGCCGTCATGGGCGAACCTGTGGACTCAAAGACATTGATTGCCATGACTATCTCACAGTCCTGTTCGTCAGACCCTTCCGTGGTCGTCAGGGGTAGCCCGCTGAGCGCGTCGGCACAGTTGTCTGTGCCTGGTCTGTGCCTTATAGTGGTAGGACGCCAGCATGAGTGCCCAGCGTTGAATTCGCGCTGAGGCGTTGCCGTTTATTGCCTTGCTCTCGGATAGGAGGGACGTGAGGGGCTTGTGGTCGGTTTCTAACACGAACTTGGCCCCAAAAAGGTATTGGTGCATCTTTTTGACACCATACACGCACGTGAGCGCCTCCTTCTCTACCATTCCGTACCCGCGCTCTGCCCGCGAAAGTGACCTGGAGGCATAAGCTATGGGTTGTAATTTGCCCGCACTATTGACATGTTGCAAAACTCACCCGACCCCATACGCTGACACATCGCATGTGAGAACTAGCTTTTTACCTGGATCAAAGAAAGTCAAAACACTGTTGGAACACAGAAGGTTGCGTGCCTTATTGAAGGCGCGTTCCTGGGCGTCCCCCCAAAACTAATCGCACCCCTTCCTGAGTAGCACGTGGAGAGGCTCCAGCAGCGTGCTTAAGTTCTGCATAAAGTTCCCAAAGTAATTGAGTAGCCCGAGAAAGGCGCGCAGTTCTGAGACATTCCGGGGCCTGGGTGCCAGGCGAATTGGACTCTGTTGGACGGATTCCATCAGCGGCAATCCTTCTGCCCAAAAATTCAACCTCGGGTGCGAGAAACAGGCACTTGGATTTCTTGACTCGTAGGCCTACCCGATCCAACCGCTTTAGTACTTCCTCCAAATTACGGAGATGGGAGTCGGTGTCCCTGCCCGTGATAAGTATGTCGTCTTGAAATATAACAGTCCCCGGGATGGACTTGAGCAGACTCTCCATGTTGCGCTGGAATATGGCAGCTGCCGACCTGATGCCGAATGGGCATCGATTGTACATGAACAGGCCTCGATGTGTGTTGATGGTGGTGAGTAGCTTGGATTCCTCGGTCAATTCTTGCGTCATATACGCAGATGTGAGGTCTAATTTTGAGAAAAGTTTACCTCCAGCCAATGTGGCAAATAAGTCCTTCACTCTGGGCAGCAGGTACTGGTCCTGTAGGGAGACTCTGTTTATGGTAGATTTGTAGTCCCCACAGATTTGTACGGATCCATCAGGCTTCATGACTGGGACGATGGGACTTGCCCAGTCGCTAAATTCCACAGGTGATATAATGCCTTCCCGCAGAAGCCTGTCTAGTTCGTGTTCAATCGTTTCCCTCATCACATAGGGTACAGCTCTGGCCTTGTGATGGACCGGTCTAGCATCCTGTGTGATATAGATTTTGACTTTGGCCCCTTTGAAAGTGCCCACACCTGGTTGAAAGAGATGTTCAAATCGCTTAATAGCTGTTGAGGAGGAGGTCCGTTCCTCTAATGACATGGCATGGACATCATCCCATTTCCAGTTTAGTTTTGCCAGCCAGCTTCTCCCCAGCTGTGCTGGGGGGTCTCCGGGGACAATCCACAGGGGAAGTCGGTTCACTGTCCCTTTGTGTGTGACAGAGAGCATGGCGCTGCCGAGGACTGGTACGATTTCTTTGGCATAGGTCCTTAGTTTGGTGTCGACCCTTGTGAGTTTTGGTCTGTCTCTTTTATGAGGCCACAGATGTTGAGTGCCCATGAGAGATTGACTCGCTCCCGTATCCAGCTCCATGTTGACAGATATCCCGTTGAGTAGGACCCTCATCATTATAGGAGGTGTCCTGTTGTAGGAGCAGCGGCCATTGATCGTGTTGACCCGCTGTACATCGGTGTCCCGGGTACTGTCCCCACCATCTTCTGGTCCGCTTTCCGACCCATCCGATTCGTATACCAGCTGAGCTGCCGTTTTTTTGCACATGCGGGCCAAATGCCCTGTATATTCACAATTTCTGCAAACAGCCTGCTGAAATTGACATCCCCTTGACGAGTGCCCACCCCCACACCTCCAGCACAGACCTGTTCCATTGTTCAAAGTGTTCCCAAAGAATGAGCTGCATCTGGCTGATCTCTCTTGAGCTTCTCTCAGTTTGTAGTTGATTGCTCGCATTATGGGTTGATGAGGTGTGAACGGCCATTCCTGTGGCCCTTGATGGCTTCATATGCATCTCGAAGACAGTAGCCTCCCCATCACTGTTTTGTACTGGCCCCCTAATTCAAGCATTGCCACAGCAGGTCCATGCAGCGAATGGAAGTTACATCGAGTTGTGAAACTCTCATTCAGTAACATCTACTAAACTATGTAAGGCACTTTTGCCACACTGATAGAAGGGCTCTAACTCAGACGTTCTCTTTAATCTTACAAGCGACGCTCGCCCACAACTGCAGGGAGCAGCTGAGGATTAGAGGAGGGGACTCTGACCTCCAGGACCTGACTCCGTTTGAGGAACGCCTCTAGGCCCTGATGGGCGTTCAAGTTGGTGCCATGATGGTGGGTGAGGCCGCACCCCTTGGGAAGTGACGGTATGTTGAGTTCCTTTGCAGTGTCTGGCAGGCCACTTAGACCTGACACCACAATCCTTCAGCTCTTTCCATGAGACTGGCATTCTCGAATGCCTTTACGGCTCCTGGCCCCCTCCCCTGCAGGTAACCAGTCTTCTATGTGTTTGTGCTTTCAGATGATCAACCAGATGCAACGGGGCCTTCACATGAGCCTTCCACTGGTAGAGATGCTGCCGAGGAGGAGGAGGACACCTCATTTGATTTAATGCAGGAACCAGCGGTATCTGAGAGCGGGGCCAGCAGCTTTGTTGATGAAGGAGTGGTGGGGGAGGCGGAGGTGGGTGATGCTCCGGGACCCACCGGCCTCCAGCAATGCCACGGGGGAGGGAAAGCCTGGGGGCCAGCTCCCCGAGGTGAGTGCGCGCCTGAGTGATGCTCAGCAGCACACTGGAACTAGAGGTTGTCGCAAGACAAACCCTGCAGTTGCACAGCGATCTGCTGGGTGCACTAGCAAGGGTGCCACAGAGTCTCGCTGCACTGGCTGTGAGGATGGAGGAGTCCACCTCAACTATTGCTCATGTCTCTCAGTAGCCCATGAACCCATCTTTGGTAGATATCAATGGATGTTGGATGCAACCAGTGACCATGGGGTCCCAGACATGGTGGCACTGGCTGTGACAGACATTGCAGTGTTTATTGAGCACCAGGCCAATGCAATTGTAGGCCTGCAGACTGTAATGTCATCAGTGCGCGCTGACATCAATCAGCTCTGTGGTGTGCTGCAGTCGCAGTCAGTCTTAATGCAGAGGCAACTTAATTCCACGGACGCACTGACCGCTGCAATCCTGTCTGGGCCCCCATCAGTTCCACGGGGACCTAACCTTGCCGAACCAGGGCAGCAATCTGTGCTCTCCCAGATTGCTGCAGATGATGAGGCTCTGCCCCAGGGGAGTAGCAGCGTGTCGGGCCTGTTGAAACGCGATGTCCTCTCTCAGGGCAACATTATTCCACCTTTGCACCTGCCGCTCTCTGCAACCCATCCACAACTGAGTGCTGCCGCCCATGCTGAGGTGAGGCAGTCCACAGCCGGACCTTCCAGGGCCCGAGCTGGTCAGGGTCGTCCTACTAGGCCATCTTGTGTGGCTGCGGCTCCAAGTCAGCAACCGACTACCAACCTTGCTGCAGGCCCTGAGACCCCATTGAGGAGGAGCAGTCGGCATGGGAGGGGGGAGAAGGGAAGGGGAGGTAAAGCACTCTATAAGACCAATTCAAGACCTGTGGGAGGTGGCCACAGATCCTCACCTTGTTAAGATTTGAACTCATATAACTAGTTGCACTTGTATGACCCAGCAAACAATTGCTTGATAGTCAACAGAGATGGCTACCTTGTTGGAAAATGAACTGATGTCAATAGTTTCACTTGGATATCATTGAGAATGTTTGAAGGAGTCTCGTGAGTATGATTATTTGTTAGGGATGAAAGCGTTGTCTTGTGCTTGTTTTCAACACACCATCATTTATGTGTAAAATAAACAAAGGTTAGATCCTTCACATTTTGTGCTGCTATTTATGTACACGGAGGGTTGCAGGGTGGGGAACGATATGTTTAGAAGATGCCGAGGTGTACAAGGCTGGCAATTCGCCACTCATTGCATCATTCACTGGAATCGATGGGTGACGAGTCTCTGATGAGCAGCCCTTCCAGCCGCAGCAGTGTCAGGCTGCCTCCTCCTTGGCTGAAGCTCCTCATCTTACTCCTCATCGTCGTCGTCTGCCTGAGGTGGGTCATCCATCCCCGCTGGTAATGGCTGTCCCCTCATAATGGCCAGGTTGTGCAGCATGCAGCAGATCACGGTGATCATGGCAACTCTATCAGATGAGTACTGCAATGGCCCTCCAGAGTGGTCAAGGCAGCAGAAACGCTACTTCAGGACCCAGATAGTTTGCTCTATAATGGCCCAAGTTGCGATATGGCTGATGTTGTAGTGTTGCTCAACAAGGGTGGTGGGATTGCGGAGGGGTGTCATTGCCAGGTGGCAAGATCATATCTTTTGTCGCCGAGTAACCAGCCACGGCCTTTGTGCGGTGGCTGGAACAGTCATGGCACAGTGATCTCCCGCAGGATGAAGGCATCGTGGCAGATGCCAAGATAGTGGGCATTAACAGCGAGGATCATCTGCCTGTGATCACAGACCAGCTGTACGTTGAGTGGTATGCCTTGTGATTCCGATACACCTCTCCATCTAGCGGCAGGGCCCGCAATGCCACATGCGTACAATCAATGGCCCCCTGAACCCTGGGGAAGCCCACTATCCTGGCAAAGTAACGGGTGTGCTCATCCTGGTCTTCCCTGGACATACTGAACTTGATGTAGTAATTAGTTTGCTGTAGAGTGTTGGTCACCTGGCGAATGCAGCAATGTACTGCAAACTGTGAGATGTTGCATATATCGCCTACAAGAGACTGGAAGGAGCCGGTAGCATAGAAGTTGAGGGCTACTGTCACAATCACGGCCATTGACAGTGAGGCCCTATTGCTGATGTCAGCTGCCAGGTATGGCATATTGAATAAATGCAGGAGATGGCAGAGCTCCGTCACCACCTCCTTGCAGAACTTCAGCCTTCTTATGTACTGCCCCTCGGACAACTCAAGGTAAGAATAATGCTGACGGAAAACCCTGAAACTATACAGCCTTCTGCCCCGCCGTCTGGGGTCTCTCCTGTGGCGAGCATTCACATTGGCCATCAGCCGTCTTTGCAACTGGCGCCTTTCAAGTCTTCGCCGCAGGACAACTTGGTGTGCTATTACTGTCTCCATAAATTTGCAGAGGTAACAGCTATATGCTAGTTCCAAGTGTATTCGATCTTACATAAGAACATAATTAGGAGCAGGAGTAGGCCATATGGCCCCTCAAGCCTACTCCGCCATTTAATACGATCATGGCTGATCCGATCATGGACTCAGGTCCACTTTCCTGCCCGCTCCCCATAACCCCTTATCCCCTTATCAGTTAAGAAACTGTCTATCTCTGTCTTAAATTTATTCTATGTCCCAGCTTCCACAGCTCTCTGAGGCAGCAAGTTCCACAGATTTACAACCCTCCGAGAGAAGAAATTTTGCATCTCAGATTTAAATGGGAGGCCCCTTATTCTAAGATTATGCCCCCTAGTTCTAGTCTCCCCCATCAGTGGATACATTCTCTCTGCATCCACTTAGTCAAGCTCCCTCATAATCTTATACTTTTCGATAAGATCACCTCTCAATCTTCTGAATTCCAATGAGGCTCAACCTACTCAACCTTTCCTCATAGGTCAACCCCCTCATCTCGGGAATCAACCTGGTGAACCTTCTCTGAACTGCCTCCAAAGCAAGTATATCCTTTCATAAATATGGAAACTAAAACTGCACGCAGTATTCCAGGTGTGGCCTCACCAATACCCTGTATAACTGTAGCAAGACTTCCCTGCTTTTATACTCCAAACCCTTTGCAATAAAGGCCAAGATTCCATTGGCCTTCCTGATCACTTGCTGTACCTGCATACTAGCCTTTTGTGTTTCATGCACAAGTACCCCCAGGTCCCACTGTACTGCAGCACTTTGCAATCCTTCTCTATTTAAATAATAACTTGCTCTTTGATTTTTTTTCTGCCAAAGTGCATGACCTCACACTTTCCAACATTATACTCCATCTGCCAAATTTTTGCCCACTCACTTAGCCTATATACTGTTGCAGAATTTTTGTGTCCTCCTCACACATTGCTTTTCCTCCCATCTTTGTATCGTCAGCAAACTTGGCTACGTTACACTCGGTCCATTCTTCCAAGTCGTTAACATAGATTGTAAATAGTTGGGGTCCCGCATTGATCCCTGCGGCACCCCACTAATTACTGATTGCCAACCAGAGAATGAACCATTTATCCCAACTCTCTGTTTTTTGTTCGTTAGCTAATCCTCTATCCATGCCAATATATTACCCCCAACCCATGAACTTTTATCTTGTGCAGTAACCTTTTATGTGCCCCTTGTCAAATGCCTTCTGGAAGTCCAAATACACCACATCCACTGGTTCCCCTTTATCCACCCTGTTCGTTACATCCTCAAAGAATTCCAGCAAATTTGTCAAACATGACTTCCCCTTCATAAATCCATGCTGACTCTGCCTGACCGAATTATGCTTTTCCAAATGTCCCACTACTGCTTCTTTAATAATGGACTCCAACATTTTTCCAACCAGTTGTTAGGCTAACTGGTCTATAATTTCCTGCTTTTTGCTGCCTCCTTTTTTAAATAGGGGTGTTACATTTGCACTTTTCCAATCTGCTGGGACCTCCCCAGAATCCAGAGAATTTTGGTAAATCCACTATCCCTGCCGCTACTTCTCTTAAGACCCTAGGATGCAAGCCAACAACGTCTCCGAAATGCTAGTTCTGGAGCTTAGGAGTCAGTAGCCGCAGGACGTCAGCACCTTTGAACTGTGTGAGCAGCCAACGCAGCACGCACCGCGAGCTCTCTGGGCTGGCTGCAATTCCTTGTAAATAACGCCCTGGATTCATTTCCCCGCCTTGTTCAGACGTCATCGCCGCCAGCTGGTAAGTGAGGTGGCAAATGAATCTGGCTACACCGGCGCCAAGGAAGCATTGTACACGAGGTGATGTCATGATTTCCATGGTGTTAGCTGACAGGACATTAAACCCAATTTCGTGCCAGGCATCACCAGGACCTAGCGCCGACAACCCACAGCCGCCCAGCTTACGCCTAATCCTGACGTTATCAGCTGGCGCTAGCAACCGAATTCCGACCCCCATGTGTCTTAAATCAAAATCCTTCTTTTACCTCAAGTGTTGGAAACTTTTTATTATTTTAAACTTATCTTTAAAGTCAGCAAATAATCTGCAAATTCTTTGAAAAGTAATCTCCCAGTGAAACTGACAAGTCAGTTTGTTGCTATGGAGTAGCAGTAGAGGCAATAAAGATAGGCAGGAAATATTAATGCACTAGTGCCAAATTATCCAATAATTTAATGATTTGTTTGGTGTGCGTGCTACTCTGTTAAGTTATTGATTTCTTGGTATGCCTGCTGAATGATCAATTTATTCACTTGTCGCTGCCCACTTATCCAATTATTTGCTGGTATCCACTGCTATGTTAATTCATTAATAATTTTTGCTGTTTGTCCATTTATGTTCTAGTACACTGCAGTGTACTTATTTATAGAGCGGCAAACACCAGGAAATTAATGTGTTGATTCAGTGGTTACCAGTGCTATATTAATTTACTAATTCACTGCTGAATTCTGTTGCAATGTCCGTAATCTTTCATTGTTGTCAGTAAGTAGTGATGCATGTGCTTTGTGTTGATTAATGTGAATTTAATTTTCCTGTTGCAATTGTTTATAATGCAAAAATAAAGACTTCTTGCTGTGATTTAAGTTCCCAGTTCATAGAATCATAGAATGGTTACAGCACGGTAGAAGGCCATTCGGCTGGTTGAGTCTGTGCCTGCTCTCTGCAAAAGCACCTCAGCTAGTCCCACTCACCACCCACCCCCCATCCCCAGGAACACTAACAGGCCATTCAGTCGTTTGATCTGATGACATAGAACCAGGAGGAGGCTGATCAGTCCCTCAAGCTTGTAAGAAATCTTATTCCATTAATTTTCAATCTCCATGTTATTATAGCAGCAGCTTCTGCTATCCACTGTTCTAGGATGTACTGTTATCACATTGAAAAAATCAGGATAAACTTTTCAGTACTGGCTAGATTTTGACTCCTTGTGCGTATCACACTTACTTCCTGTGCAATGATTTAGTCATGTCTGCATGATGCTTTCCCATGCTTGCTAACACTATACATAAAACTATACATACTTACCATTCAGTCCTCCCACCATAGATGACACTGTTACTCTTTGCACATTGTCTCCCATGTATCTAATCGAGGTTTCACTACAAGTAGACTTCATTTGCAAACTTTTATTTTTTAAACTTTGAAAGCAAGAATTCCTTTTCCAGCTTTCCCATTGATTGCCCACCTGCTGACTCCTCTGCTAAATGTAAAAAATATTTTTGGGCCTTAATCCCTCTCAAGATCACGATTTCTTCTCCTTGCCTCTCCCCCCACCTTCCATCTCTTCCTGCCTCTGCTGCCTTTCCCTCCTATCTCTGCCGTGCCACTAACTTTCTCCAGGCCTGTGGCTTCTTACCCCCATATTTGCTTCATCCCTCTACTGTTTCCAGTCCCCGCTAACTGACCGTTGTTGGTTCCACCAAACCGTTTGAAACTTGGAAAGTAAACTGCCAGTGAAACCAACAAAGATCTGTCAGCCGCCACAGGAAGCAGGTTACTAAACCTCAGAGTTGTTTTGGTGTGAGGACTAACAATGGACAGGTGGGATTCAGCTGCAAGCATTAAGGAGTATTAGGGTAAGAAAATGAAGAGCTAAGCACAGAGTGACTAGTTCAATGTGAGATGCTTAACTTGAGTAGGAGAAAGGAGATGTTGACATGCAACGGGTGGAATTATGTGCTATCTCTTTGAATCTCGACGGTTCCATCAAAGTTGTAGCTTCCCCATTTGTGTGCATGCATTCCCTTGTGAAATGATTTTTCCCAGAAACACACACAAGACATCCGGGTGATAGAATTTGACAGATCAGACAGCCACTTGTGTGGCTCACCCATACCCTCCTTGCTGAGTGCATTCCAACACAGTGTGCATATAGTTTCTGGCAGCAGTACAGGTTCAGAGCACACCATTCAACATGTATATGTCACAGTGCAAGCTATTTATGTATCCCACTAAATGTGTGTATTTCAGATTTTCTGCAATAAAAAATGTAGAAAAAAGGAACAGGTTGCCTCCACGTGTTGTTATGGTATCTCCCTCAGGATACGGCAGCTCATAACTTTTCATTAGTGATGAAAAAAACACATTTTTACAAATAATTTATTTGCACTACATCACACTATAAACAGATTCCTGAGTGTACATCATACAACTCTATAATATCTGTTAGTCCAGCACCAGGTTGTGTTACACTGATTTAAAAAAAATGTAATTAAAAACAAAAGCTTAGATTTTATAAAAAAATAAAGTTTAATTTTGCTGTGTTGCAAGTTCCTTTAATGGACAGTTTAAAAAATGCTAATACAAACATAATATAAAATTGGCACGTTAGATAATCTGCTAATAGATATAAAACTACACTCCTTCCCACACATACAATTAGGATGTTTTGATGAGAAAGGAATAATAATATATAAATAGAATATAAATAAAAGTTTCTAGTCACACATACAAATTTCTATCACGCTTTAAAAAAAAGTATAAACAAAATAATTTCCTGCTGGTTTCAAAGAAACTTCCCAGCAACTCAAAATGCCCTCTATCGGCCTTAGGATGTACCTAACAAAAACAGCTTTCTACATAAACACACAATGTGTCTGTAACAAGAATTTCTGGATTATATTTTTAAATATGACTTTACATGAACAGGATAAATCTGACTGTGGAGTATTTACCACATTTTGGCTGATAACACAATTAAATGGTAATTCTTAATCATAGGCACATTAACTCTGCCACAAAGGTGCTGATTCCATTCATGGGAACATTTGTCCTGCTTATTGCTATTTGCTGTGAACACAAGTTAAATTATTGAGAGAAACCCAAACCCTATCAACTGATGGCAGCTAAAGTGGGATGAATATCATATGCAGACCAAACCGGATGTATTCATTTTTTGTCAAAGTAAATTATCAGAAGCAAACTTGGATGTTACTTGGAGTACAAGAGTTCAGAAAGATGTGGCCAGGGAGTTAGAATTGACTCATTAGTGGAGGAAAGCTAACAGCGACATAAAGTTGAAATACATAGACTGGCAATAGAGGAGGAAAATAAAAGGCATGGGTACAAGGAGATGTGGCGCAGACGTGAGGACAAAAAGGTGCATCAGCACAAGTATGAAGAGGATTAAAATGATCAGCACAAGACAAACATTAAGAAAAAGAGAAACAGCATCAGTGTCTGCTCAAGTTGGCAGAGTGAGCATCCACCATGAAACCAGTGAAGGGGAGTCCAGTTGATACAGCCCATAACTTTTTACTAAATAATTTCATCCAATCTAGCCTTAACCCAAACTTTAAGGAAGGGTATGATAACTGATTAGGGCATTTGATTATGAGCAAACCACCAAAGATGGCAGAAGGAACTTGGGTCAGTACCGTAACTCAGTGTGTTCGTAAGTATTACTGATGGAAAGTGAGGATTATAATGTAGTAATATGACCAATCTCGCTGCTTTTTGTGAATCTGATGCTGGTACACCCATATCCGATGCGGGGGCAATCAGTTTCTAAGTGCCCACATTCATGGTAGGGCTGTATTTTCGAAGCAAAAGCAGCATCCTGTACCAAAGTGTGGCGTCTATTTTGGACAGGTGTAAAAGAAGTTGGAGTTTTAGTGCCATTGCAGTGCAAAGCAGTTGGTCAATGATTTAAAATGTTAAAATATTGTTAGCTGGTGCAGTTACTAGTGGCCAAGATGAAAATGGAACACAGAGTTTGGGATCAGCACAATTGTTGCAGTGGATGCGGGTAGCATTGTGCAAGGACAGTGGCTTCACCAACGTGAACCAGGTCAGGAGCCAGATTGTCCCATGCAGGAAACTTGTTGAATGAACTCAGAACACAACAGAGGCACGCAGCAAGGTAGAAAGTCACTTGGCATTTGGTTGTTCAAACATATCTCAAGGGACAGACCAAGTTACACACATTTTCCTTAAGCATTGTGCATTACCCGATATAACGCTCCTATCCTTCTCAAATAGTGTATCCTACAATTTACCATGAGCAATGTGAGGAAAGATCCACTAGTGTATTAAATACAATGTTTTAGATGGGATCCAATGACAGTTCAATACATTGCATGATATGATACTAAGCCATAGAAACCAGAAAGATCTGATCTCTGGTCTGTGCTGAGTTAAGCAATCTCAGCGGGCAGCGGTATTACGTATTTCATTTGACGTCAATGTCCTCAGGATAGTGAAGAGAAAATCAGCCAGGTTTGCTGTTCCTGATTACCATCTTGTGACACTTGCAAGAAAGTGTGCATGTGTACGGATTTGACTGTGGACTAACTCAGACTTGGTTTTGATGCCTTCCACAGCTGAGACTCCATCTGGGATTATCAACACTCACTGTCGAGGCTCACCAATGAAGTATAGATATTTAACCAGACCCCTGCATGAGTCACCGCCTTCAGAAGACATGAGAAAAAAGGGAGCAATTGAGACTGGGGCAGAATTAGGGAAAGTCATTTCAGTAAATATTACATTAATGTTCAAGAAGAAACCAGAGAGAAGGATGTCTCCAGACTGCCCTCAAAAGTGCCTTTGCCATCTAAACCATCTTTCCACTTCTGTTGTCAGACAGGAGAACAAAAAAATAGAATATAACATACAGTACTTACAAAAGAAATTATTGAGCAAAAACCCACAATCCAGTGCTAAAGATATAACTGTATAAAATATTGGAAATGTTATCCTTAAGGTAGCCACTTACAAAGACACCATAAAATGCGCTACAATTATCTAGCAACCAGTGTAGAGAAACAGTTCATCGGTGATGAGGCATTTTCCACTTCTTCAGATTCTCAGTCACTGAGACGCACACTAAGAAAACAAAATTAAATTAAAAAAATTAGAAATTTATAAAAATAATAATGGAAATTATGTTTTTAATAAATTGAAAGAGTGTGGTAGGACTAGAGGTAATAACTTATAATAAACACAGACAAAGAGTTAGGTTAGATTCTCAGTTATTGTTCTCTGGAACAAATTTCTACAGTATGTGGTGAGTATGGAATAGCTGTTCTTTAAAAGGGCACTGGACATGTTCCTTAGGCAAGAAAACATCGTCAGCTGTATGGGGTAAGTGTTTAGTTAGTTTAGATTGTAAATCATCATGGGCAACTCTAAACTCCTTGATTGCATTAAGGAATTAGAGATACAATTTCCCAGAGTTTTGTGTGAACTGCCCACAGGTATTTTTTCGATCTTTTTTGTGTTTGCCTGAAGATATCATTACTGGAGGGTCATCATTAGGCAGTCCCTCGGAATTGAGAAAGACTTGCTTCCACTCTAAAAATGAGTTCTTAGGTGGCTGAACAGTCCATTACGAGAGCCACAGACCCTGTCACAGGTGGGACAGATAGTCGTTGAGGGAAGGGGAGGGTGGGACAGGTTTGCCGCATGCTCTTTCCGCTGCCTGCGCTTGATTTCTGCATGCTCTCGGCGATGTTCAGTGTGCAAGGTTACACTGTCCATTGGATGGAACAAGCTTAATGGCTCTGATCATCTTGTCCTGCTCTTATATTTGTATAACGGGCTGGATTTTCGGGTTTGTGTGAAAACGGTAATTTTACGCCAAAACTACAGTTTTCGCTGCACTACCGGTAAAATCGACGTTGCACGAGGATTCGCGGCACAAACCGCAAGTTTCGGCAATTTTAATCCGAGGCCGGTAGCGCTGAGAGAGTGTCCTGGTGGGGGGGGGGGGGGGGGGTACAAAAACAACAAAATTGCAAACAAAAAAAATTTCACAAAACATTACCTATTAAATCGCTGCAAAATAATTAAAAAATAAAAAATTTAACTTACCTTTTTGCAGGTCGTCATACTTATTCTGGGTGTGGAGTACAGGTCCCGAGAGCGCCGAAAGTGCGACACAAAAGCAATTTGCGTCGTTGCACATCAAAGCAGCTGTCCCCGGCGGTACGTGAAAGCGCCGCCGCAAAGAGATCACCGAGGATCCCACCAACCGGGTTTTCGCCGCGGAGGGTCAAATCGCGGCGAAAACCCAGTCGCAAAGTCGGCCAAAATCTAGCCTTATGAATTTTATCTTGCTCTCTTACCGTTACTCTGCATCTACGTGGTCTGATGGAACAGTGTAGAGGAAGGTTTACTTTTCAAGAAAATCATACTATACTTGTAATGCTTTATAAATTCAAGATTTTTTCTTTACTTAACCTTCTCGTTCTTCCTCTTCCTTGCATTCTCAGTTTTGAAATAAAAATATATTGCAGTTTCCTAATCTACCTCAGTCTTCTCAGGACCTCAAAACTGTAGAACATGCTGCCTCCATTATAATATACAAGCTTTAGAAAGCCAAATGCCACAATTACCAATACTACCATCAGTTCTTCTTCTTTTGTACCGTAGTAGCAAAGAAAATCAAATGTCAATATCCAAGTAGGATATCTAGTGTAACGGCGTGGATATTTTGTAGGCTGCCTGCGAATTCCCTCCGAGGGCAGTGCTCAATGATGTGCTCCAGGGTCTGATTAGGAGCTCCACAGTCGCATGATGGGGATGCTTTAATCTTCCACCGATGGAGAAGGGGGCAGCATCGACCATGACCAATTCTGAGGAGGTAGATGGTTGCCCACTGTTTGCAAAGAAGGGTTGATCCTTCAGGTTGTACTGTGGGGTCTGCTATAAGGAATCCATTCCGTATGTCAGTTCTTCCAAGCATTTCGCCATCGGTCATCAAGGCCGAAGGGAGATCCCTGAAGGACTTCGGCGACGGTCCAAAATAGCCTCCTAGATTTGAGACAGGTTGGTAATAGGTTGTTCAAGTCGGCCTGGATCAGCATGTCTTTGCTGGTGTAGCGGTTGTATTCTCTGGAGACTGCATATTCGCGGCGAAGGTGTGGTGATGCGATGTTTGCAGGCACAGGCAGCCAAGGTGTTGGTGTCAATAAAAGCGTACCGGTGATAATTCTCTTAGTAGAATTCAGCTGGACATCAACGGATTTGGCATGCGGACTTGATAGCCATGCCCGAGAGTAGTACTCCGCTGTAGAGTACACCAGGACGAATGCTACAGTACGGAGGGTTTGAGCGTCTGCTCCCCATACAATCGTCAGTCTTGGTATTGTGTGGCACTGTGACCCGCAGCTCTTTACATAGGTTTTTCAACAGTTAAAGAAAGCTTGCTTTTGAGATGGCTCAATGCACAATATGATTTGGTATTGAGCTACATAAACCAGAAGGTCTTAAATCCAATTCTGCTCAGTGCCAAGTTAGCTTATTTCAACTGGGGCAGCAGGTCTAGAACAGGAAAAAAAATAGCCAGGGTTCCCACGTCTGATTACTATCCAGTATTCCCTGCTGGAATGTTGGGCAAGGACAGATTTGGACTCAGTTGTGATGTCTGTCAAAGACAAATAGCCTGTTGACACCTACTGTCCAGACTCACATATGAAGATTGGTCACTTGAATGAGTTACCAGAGGCTTGCCACTGGCCACGGCGATGTAATCCAGCAAGAATCAGCATTTTTACAAGAGGGAAGGGTGAAAGGGGTTCAAATTATGGAGGAAAGCTTCAAATTTCAAAGTCACCTTCAAAACTGTATCGGAATTTATATTAGTGAGATTTACACAATCAAATGCAAATAAGGTACATAAGAACATAAGAAATAGGAACAGGAGTAGGCATACGGCCTCTCGAGCCTGCTCCGCCATTCAATAAGATCATGGCTGATCTGATCATGGACTCAGCTCTACTTCCTTGTCTGCTCCCCATAACCCTTTTCTCCCTTATCGCTCAAAAATCTGTCTATCTCCGCCTTAAATATATTCAATGTCCCAGCCTCCACATCTCTCTGGGGCAGAGACTTTCACAGATTTACAACCCTCAGAGAAGAAATTCCTCCTCATCACAGTTTTAAATGGGCGGCCCCTTATTCTAAGATCATGCCCTCTAGTTCTAGTCTCCCCTATCAATGGAAGCATCCTCTCTGCATCCACCTTATCAAGCTCCCTCATAATCTTATACGTTTCGATAAGATTACCTCTCATTCTTCTGAATTCCAATGAGTAGAGGCCCAACCTACTCAACCTTTCCTCATAAGTCAACTCCCTCATCCCCGGAATCAACCTGGTTGGTACAAGCATTTAATAATGACTAACATCTCAAAATCTACAACAACATGTTGTTCTCCTCACCTTGAAAATCTTATCAAACCCACAGTGCACAGAACCAGTTCAAAGACGTAAAACACTAATAGTATTGCGTTGATAGTCACTTCCAGCCTCAAAACGTAGGTCTGTAGCAGCATATAATAAACAGCCATTACTGCAGATGGTCCAAGAAGCATCAGGCTAATAGTGAGAGGCACCTTACGCTGTGACAGATTCCCCTTGGAACCTAAGGTGGAATTAACAAAGGCATTAGATGGAATTCATATGACTTTCATTCCTCCACAACTGAAAGTGGTGACTCCTTGCCATGATACAGTTCTAGCCCGCTGGTAACTCACCCAAGTGGCCATTCTTCACTTATGGTCTCCTAATCTGAGGAAGGATATTCTTGCTATTGAGGGAGTGCAGCGAAGGTTCACCAGACTGATTCCCGGGATGGTAGGACTGACATATGAAGAAAGTGCAGCAGCGTAGAGTGGCATTTGTGAGTTTGGTAAGTGGGTGAGTTTTAAGGGTTATTCTCTTTAAACCATTCGGAGGCTGGAGTAAATTGTTAGTGACAATTGCCAGTAGCTTTTAAGTAACTAGCAGTTTAATTTAAAAGAGAAAATGTAAATAGTTGGGAATCTTTCAGGTTTAGGCAGAGAAAAATAAGGTAACTCTCCAGTAGGAGGCAATTAGCAGCTAGTTAAAACCAGTTCTGTAAACGACTGACTAGTAGTGAGTCATCTGACCTAGATACAGCTTAAAAAGAGGCAGCTTGTGCAGAGCACAGAGTGCAGCAGCATAGAGTGGCATTCGTGAGTTTGGTAAGTGGGTGAGTTTTAAGGGTAAGTGGGGGTGGCAGGTGCTGTTTTGTCTTGTTTTTCCTACCAGTGCTGACACTAGAGCAGCTGATAAGGAGTGCGAGAGTAGGAGACGGAGGCCCAGAGACCAGCCCAACCAGCTGCAGACAAAGATAGAGGGGTGCGAAATCGAGAAGTGACGTCACAGCCAAGCTGGTAAGTGGTTGGCTGTTCGACTGGCAAGTACAACTCTCTTTTAGACTGACTTTTCGATTGGTTTAATTGGCAGCAAACTACTAAGTAGCTGTTTGGTGTTTAAGTAAATTTTAGTAAGTAAATTAATTTAAGGGTCAAGTCATGGCAGGAGAGCTCGGACCCGTGTCATGCTCCTCCTATGCTATGTGGGAAATCAGGGACTCTTCCAGTGTCCCTGACTACTATGTGTGTAGGAAGTGTGTCCAGCTGCAGCTCCTGACAGACTGGAGCTGCGGATGGACTCACTCTGGAGCATGCGCGATGCTGAGAATGTTGTGGATAGCACATTTAGTGAGTTGGTCACACCGCAGGTAAGGGTTAGGACAGATAGTGAATGGGTGACCAAGAGACAAGGCAAGAGCAGGAAGGTAGTGCAGGAGTCCCCTGCGGTCATCTCCCTCCAAAACAGATATACCGTTTTGGATACTGTTGGGGGAGATGACTTATCAGGGGAAGGCACCAGCAGCCAGGTTCATGGCACCATGGGTGGCTCTGCTGCACAGAAGGGCGGGAAAAAGAGTGGGAGAGCTATAGTGATAGGGGACTCTATTGTAAGGGGAATAGATAGGAGTCCCTGCAGCCACAACCGAGACTCCAGGATGGTATATTGCCTCCCTGGTGCAAGGGTCAATGATGCCTCGGAGAGGCTGTAGAGCATTCTGGAGAGGGAGGGTGAACAGCCAGATGTCGTGGTACATGTAGGTACCAACGATATAGGTAAGAAGCGGGAAGAGGTCCTACAAGCTGCATTTAGGGAGCTTGGAGTTAAATTAAAAAGTAGGACCTCAAAGGTAGTAATCTCTGGATTGCTACCAGTGCCACGTGCTAATCAGAGTAGAGGGAGCAGGATAGTTAGAATAAATACGTGGCTTGAGCAGTGGTGCAAGAGGGAGGGATTCAAATTCCTGGGACATTGGAACCAGTTCTGGGGGAAGTGGGACCTGTACAAAAGGGACGGTCTGCACTTGGGCAGGACTGGAACTGATGTCCTAGGGATAACATTTGCTAATGCAGTTCGGGAATGTTTAAACTAATATGGCAGGGGGGTGGGAAACAATGCAATGAGACAGGGCGAAGTAATATGGAGTCAGAAACAGATGGTAGAAAGGTAAAAAGCAATAGTGGAAGGCCGAATAAATAAAGGCAAGAAACAAAAAGGGCCACACTACATCATAATTCTAAAAGGACAAAGGGTGTTAAAAAAAACAAGTCTGAACGCTTTGTGTCTTAATGCAAGGAGTATCCGTCATAAGGTAGATGAATTAACTGTGCAAATAGATGTTAACAGATATGATGTGATTGGGATTACAGAGACATGGCTAGAGGATGATCAGGGCTGGGAACTCAACATCCAGGGATATTCAACATTCAGAAAGGTTAGAATAAAAGGAAAAGGAGGTGGGGTAGCATTGCTGGTTAAAGAGGAGATTCCTGCAATAGTTAGGAAGGACATTAGCTTAGATGATGTGGAATCAATATGGGTAGAGCTGCAGAACACCAAAGGGCAAAAAACGTTAGTGGGAGTTGTGTACAGACCTCCAAACAGTAGTAGTGATGTTGGGGAGGGCATCAAACAGGAAATTAGGGGTGCATGCAATAAAGGTACAGCAGTTAACATGGGTGACTTTAATATGCATATAGATTGGGCTAACCAAACTGGAAGCAATATGGTGGAGGAGGATTTCCTGGAGTGCATAAGGGATGGTTTTCTAGACCAATATGTCGAGGAATCAACTAGGGGGGGAAGGCCATCTTAGACTGGGTGTTGTGTAATGAGAGAGGATTAATTAGCAATCTTGTTGTGCGAGGCCCCGTGGGGAAGAGTGACCATAATATGGTGCAATTCTACATTTGGATGGAGATTGAAACAGTTAATTCAGAGACCATGGTTCAGAACTTAAAGAAGGGTAACTTTGAAGGTATGAGGCGTGAATTGGCTAGGATAGATTGGCGAATGATACTTAAGGGGTTGACAGTGGATGGGCAATGGCAGACATTTAGAGACCGCATGGATGAACTACAACAATTGTACATTCCTGTCTGGCGTAAAAATTAAAAAGGGAAGGTGGCTGAACCGTGGCTATCAAGGGAAATCAGGGATAGTATTAAAGCCAAGGAAGTGGCATACAAATTGGCCAGAAATAGCAGCGAACCCGGGGACTGAGAGAAATTTAGAACTCAGCAGAGGAGGACAAAGGGTTTGATTAGGGCAGGGAAAATAGAGTATGAGAGGAAGCTTGCAGGGAACATTAAGACAGACTGCAAAAGCTTCTATAGATATGTAAAGAGAAAAAGGTTAGTAAAGACAAACGTAGGTCCCCTGCAGTCAGAATCAGGGGAAGTCATAACGGGGAACAAAGAAATGGCAGACCAACTGAACAAGTACTTTGGTTCGGTATTCACTAAGGAGGACACAAACAACCTTCCGGATATAAAAGAGGTCAGAGGGTCTAGTAAGAAGGAGGAACTGAGGGAAATCCTTATTAGTCGGGAAATTGTGTTGGGGAAGTTGATGGGATTGAAGGCCGATAAATCCCCAGGGCCTGATGGACTGCATCCCAGAGTACTTAAGGAGGTGGCCTTGGAAAGAGCGGATGCATTGACAGTCATTTTCCAACATTCCATAGACTCTGGATCAGTTCCTAGGGAGTGGAGGGTAGTCAATGTAACCCCACTTTTTAAAAAAGGAGGGAGAGAGAAAACAGGGAATTATAGACCGGTCAGCCTGACATCGGTAGTGGGTAAAATGATGGAATCAATTATTAAGGATGTCATAGCAGCGCATTTGGAAAGAGGTGACATGATAGGTCCAAGTTAGCATGGATTTGTGAAAGGGAAATCATGCTTGACAAATCTTCTGGAATTTTTTGAGGATGTTTCCAGTACAGTGGACAAGGGAGAACCAGTTGATGTGGTGTATTTGGACTTTCAGAAGGCTTTCGACTTCGACAAGGTCCCACACAAGAGATTAATGTGCAAAGTTAAAGCACATGGGATTGGGGGTAGTATGCGGATGTGGATTGAGAACTGGTTGGCAGACAGGAAGCAAAAAGTAGGAGTAAATGGGTATTTTTCAGAATGGCAGGCAGTGACTAGTGGGGTATCGCAAGGTTCTGTGCTGGGGCCACAGCTGTTTACATTGTACATTAATGATTTAGACGAGGGGATTAAATGTAGTATCTCCAAATTTGCGGATGACACTAAGTTGGGTGGCAGTGTGAGCTGCGAGGAGGATGCTATGAGGCTGCAGAGTGACTTGGATAGGTTAGGTGAGTGGGCAAATGCATGGCAGATGAAGAATAATGTGGATAAATGTGAGGTTATCCACTTTGGTGGTAAAAACAGAGAGACAGACTATTAACTGAATGGTGACAGATTAGGAAAAGAGGAGATGCAACGAGACCTGAGTGTCATGGTACATCAGTCATTGAAGGTTGGCATGCAGGTACAGCAGGCGGTTAAGAAAGCAAATGGCATGTTGGCCTTCATAACGAGGGGATTTGAGTACAGGGGCAGGGAGGTGTTACTACAGTTGTACAGGGCCTTGGTGAGGCCACATCTGGAGTATTGTGTACATTTTTGGTCTCCTAATTTGAGGAAGGACATTCTTGCTATTGAGGGAGTGCAGCAAAGGTTCACCAGACTGATTCCTGGGATGGCGGGACTGACATATCAAGAAAGACTGGATCAACTGGGCTTGTATTCACTGGAGTTCAGAAGAATGAGAGGGGATCTCATAGAAATGTTTAAAATTCTGACGGGTTTAGACAGGTTAGATGCAGGAAGAATGTTCCCAATGTTGGGGAAGTCCAGAACCAGGGGTCACCGTCTAAGGATAAGGGGTAAGCTATTTAGGACCGAGATGAGGAGAAACTTCTTCACCCAGAGAGTGGTGAACCTGTGGAATTCTCTACCACAGAAAGTTGTTGAGGCCAATTCACTTAATATATTCAAAAAGGAGTTAGATGTAGTCCTTACTACTAGGGGGATCAAGGGATATGGCGAGAAAGCAGGAATGGGGTACTGAAGTTGCATGTTCAGCCATGAACTCATTGAATGGCGGTGCAGGCTCGAAGGGCTGAATGGCCTACTCCTGTACCTATTTTCTTTGTTTCTAAGACTGGATCGACTAGGCTTATATTCACTGGAGTTTAGATGAATGAGAGGGGATCTCATAGAAACATATAAAATTCTGACGGGATTGGACAGGTTAGATGCAGGAAGAATGTTCCTGATGTTGAAGTCCAGAACCAGGGGTCACAGTCTAAGGATAAGGGGTAAGCCATTTTGGACCGAGATGAGGAGAAACTTCTACACCCAGAGAATTGTGAACCTGTGGAATTCTCTACCACAGAAAGTTGTTGAGGCCAGTTCGTTAGATATATTCAAGAGGGAGTTAGATGTGATCGTTACGGCTAAAGGGATCAATGGGGATGGAGAGAAAGCAGGAATGGGGTACTGAGGTGAATGATCAACCATGATCATATTGAATGGTGGTGCAGGCTCGAAGGGCTGAATGGCCTGCTCCTGCACCTATTTTCTATGTTTCTATACTGATAATTTTTGAACGCAATACCATAAACTTACACATGCACTTCTCCAAATTTTCGACAGGGTGAACTGATGAACATAGGTAAGATGGGATCATTGACAAATCAAGACGCTGGTTTAGTTTACAACATACATGTACTTGTCTGAACAAAAGCAGCAATTCCAGACTTTTAAAAAAAAGTTTCCTGAAACACTTCCTGTAACAAGACAATACAACAAAAACATGCTTTGCTATCCAGAGTAGTGAACAGTACGTTCACATTTTATTTCCTTTCAGGTCAGCTTCTGGTTGAAAAACAGAAGGGACATATCTTAAACCCATCTTGCTTTGTCGCAATCTTTGTTCGACCCGATAGACCCTAAATATGGGTTTTTCTCTCGTTTTGTTAATTCTGATCCCAGGTAATGGAATCCTAGCAGACTATCCTGGCAATCACTACTGCTGACTCTCAAACAAATTGAGTCATCTCAAAAAGAATAGGTATTAAAGATCACAGCAAGGCCCAAACTAACTTTCATTGTTTGAAACATGCGAGTGCATTAGGAACACCATGAGAGGTAACTGATATCTTCACTTGGTTATAGGAAGTAAGAAAGACAGACTTGCATTTCTCCAGCACTTTTCAAACACCTCAGGACATCAAAAGCGCTTTACATAAGAAATAGCAGCAAGAGTTGGCCATTCGGCATATCGAGCCTGCTCTGCCATTTAATAAAATCATGGCTGATCTGATCATGGACAAGCTCCACTTCCCTGCCCGCTCCCCACAACTCTTTACTCCCTTATCGCTCAAAAATCTGTCTATCTCCGCCTTAAATATATTCAAAGACCCAGCCTCCACAGCTCTCTGGGGCAGAGAATTCCAAAGATTTACAACCCTCAGAGAGAAGAAATTCCTCCTCATCTCAGTTTTAAATGGCCTTATTCTGAGACTATGTCCCCTAGTTTTGGTTTCTCCTATGAGTGGAATATCCGCTCTGCATCCCCCTCATTAGCTTGTGTTTTGATAAGATCACCTCTCATTCTTCTGAACTGCAATGTGTATAGGCCCAACCTACTCAACCTATCTTCATAAGTCAACCCCCTCATCTCTGGAATTACCCTAGTGAACCTTCTCTGAACAGCCTCCAATGCAAGTATATCCTTCCTTAAATACGGAGCCCAAAACTGTACGTAGTACTCTTGGTATGGCCTTACCAATACCCTGTACAGTTGTAGCAGGACTTCTCTGCTTTTATACTCTTAACGCCTTGCAATAAAGGCCAACATTCCATTTGCCTTCCTGATTACTTGCTGTACATACATACTAACTTTTTGTGTTTCATGCACAAGGACCCCCAGGTCCCTCTGTACTGCAGCACTTTGCAATTTTTCTCCATTTAAATTATTATCTGCTTTTCTATTATTTCTGCCAAAGTGGATAACCTCACATTTTCCCACATTATACTCCCATCTGCCAGATTTTTTCCCACTCACTTAGCCTGTCTATATCCCTTTGCAGATTTTGTGTGTCCTCCTCACAGTTTGCTTTCCCACCAAACTTTGTATCATCAGCAAACTTGGCTACATTACATTTGGTCCCTTCTTCCAAGTCATTAAAATAGATTGTAAATAGTTGAGGCTCCAGCACCGATCCTTGTGGCACCCCACTAGTTACTGTTTGCCAACTTGAAAATGACCCATTTATCCTGACTCTCTGTCTTCTGTTAGTTAGCCAATCCTCTATCCATGCTAATATATTTCCCCTACTTTACAGTGTAGTAATTGTTCTAATGTAGGAAATGCAGCAGCCAATTTGCCCACAGTAAGAATTCACAAACAGAAATGTGATAATGACCATGGGCTAGACTTTCCCCGAGAGCCCCTCAACGCCTGATTGCCGCCCAGAAATACCGCTAACGTTCTGCAATTCACGCTGGGAAAACTTTCCATAATTAAGGTAAAAATTATTGCCTGGCGAGAAAATGGATCGTGCACCAATAACCTCAGCGGTTTCTCGGCGGTTAAAGGCGAAACTAGGTGAAACCGGCAGTTCTTTAAAAAATTTACTCCGAGGCTGCGGTTGAGCCTAGGGAGGGAGGTAAACTTAAAAAAAAAAGTCACAAAAAAAAAGTTAAAAAGCATTCCCAAGATTGTTTTACAGTTTATCGCCGTTTTACAATTTAAAAAAAAGAACCTTTAACTTACCTTTCTTTACAGAGTACTCACCTACCGTCCTGTTTAAGCAGCTTTTACAGGGCAGTTCCCTCAGCGATCTGGACGGGCTCCCGTTGAGGCCAAACTTACGCCCTGGTGACTCTCTCGACGGTGTGCTCCCGGGGGGCATTTTGAGATGTGGGCGGCACCATTTAAAAATTAAGGGGGAAACTTTCACCGGGCGGTTTCTCTCCCAAAGACAGCTGTACCGCCAAGAAAACCACTGAAAATGAAGGCGAATGTCTCCCCGCAAAATACTGAGGATGCTGGAATCTGAAATAAAAACAGAGAATGCTGGAAATCTCAGCGGGTCAGGCAACATCTGTGGAGCGAAAAACAGAGTTAACGTTTCGGGTCAGCGACGGTTTTTCTCTCCACAGATGCTGCCTGACCCACTGAGATTTCCAGCATTCTCTGTTTTTAGATCATATGTATTAGTGATCTTGGTTGAGGGATAAATATTAGCCAGAACACCAGGGAGAACTCCCCTGCTCTTCTTTGAAATAATGCTATGGTATCTTTTATGTCCGCCTGAGAGGGCAGTCAGAGCCGCAATTTAACTTTTCATCCGAAATATGCAGCACTCCATCAGTACTGCACTGAAGTATCAATTTGAATTATGTGCTCAAGTCTCTGGAATGGGACTTGAACGCACAGCCTTCTGACTCACAGGCAAGAATGCTACCACTGAGCCATGGCTGGCACTGTGAACCAGATGTTCTGTGAAGTATTACTGGGAACAGTAGCATCTCTGGGTGGAAGCAACCTTAACTTTAGCACAATTTGGGATAAACCAATAACCAGGTATAAAACTTTAAAAGGGCCAACGTCAAGGAATGAGGTAAAGAATTAAACAGGTTGACTGTGGGGATGGGGGGGGGGCCAGGCTGAGGAGTTGTACTCAATTGTCACTGGATGCCCATGCCCCAAATTGATTTGAAGATCAATTATATTCAAATTCGTCCAGGGCCTTGCTCTGCTGCAAGGGTGCTACGCCGAGCTTGCAGCCAACATCTCGCCGTAGGCAACTAGGCTCATACAGCAGTGCCTGGTCTCCAGTCGTCTTGGACCCCCTTGCCACTGGACCAAGACCTTGCTCAGCTAAGCCCGTGTGGTAGCCGGTGTGCAATGGCCACCCCACACTAAAAGACCTCATGCACAGGCACCTTCCACTCCGTTAACATGAAGTTCAGGACCTGGAACGTCAGGACCCTCATGGACAACTCCAACTATTTGTCCCACCTGTAACAAGGACTGCGGTTCTCGTATTGGACTGTTCAACCACCTAAGGACTCATTTTAAGAGTGGAAGCAAGTCTTCCTCGATTCCGAGGGACTGCCTATGATGATGATACCTCTGCTAACTCCTCTAGCTGCAAGTCCTTGTGCACATTCTCCACTCCTCTGAAATCATTTTTCGCCTTGTCCTTGTGCCTTGCTCCCTCCACTCCAGCACGTGTCCAGTCCTTCAACCACTACTGCCCCTGCCTTCAAGAACTCTTGTCCATAACATTTTCATTTCCTGCTTTCAAAAGCCTCAAGATCCCTCTCTTTGACTAAGCTTTTGTCCTTCTTCCTTTCGCCCTCATGCTTGGTGTTCACTTCCTGCCTGCTGCCTTGTAAGGTGTCGAGATGTTTCTGCTACAGAAGTGAAGTTGCTGCTGCAGGTTGTACCTTCACACACTCGGCTATCAGGTGAGCTGCACATACTGAGATATAGATTTTCAGTTTTAAATTTTCTTTGCAGGCTGACAAGCAACAGAGCAGGAAGATCTGTGGAAAGTACTACACTGGATGCAAGCCCGCGATGAAAGAGCAATAGTGGATAAAAAAATAAGATTTATGCTGCCCCATGCTTCACGGAGCTGCCCTATTGTATAAACAATGTACTTTCATGAATTGTGAGACAGCAAATTCTGAGCCTTACTGTGCATCAGGATTCAGCATAAATAAGTCCATAGCTATGTGCAAAATTTCAGAATTAGTTTAAGGTCACTTACCAAAATATATCCTCAGTATTTCAACTCCAAGGTACAAAAAGAGCATCACTAGATCCAAAGCCAAGTTTGCAGAGGTGTAGGGCAAGAGCAGACCTACAATATACACAAGAGAAAAACAAATACAGGTAGGGCAAAAACTAGCTTATATACAGAAGAAGCACATTAGTGGTATAGGACGAGACTAGACTTGCCACAGGAGAAGCATATTAGTGATACACAGAAAGATCAAACCAACAAGAACTGTCTGTTAGCAGTACAGACAGTCTGCTGGCCAAGAGAATGGGAGATACATGTTATAATTCATGTTTCTCCAGAAATTATTTTATTGTGCCCAAAAAAATGTCAGCTTCTAAAGACAAGCCAGCGCCCCTATTAAATGTGATATCTTGTAAAGTAATCTGGGAAAACATGTCCAGGTCAAGCAATAGACCCATTAATCCTCTCTGGATTTATGCTAGGACTTCCACTAAATACCAAAATCATTTCAGAAGATGATGATCAGTCCTAGCCAGACAGTTTTATAAACTACCAAACAGGTTTATTCATTGCTGGTTATTCATATAATTAAGCAGTAAGCCAATTTTTGAGGTCAGTCCACATAACAAAGCAGCTTGTAACCAGTTCATGAAAGGTTTAAACAGACAAATAAGTCACGTGTTCAATCCTTCAAATAGTACCCCCCACCCCCTCAAGTCTTCTAAATGAACAATACACAAACACTTCTCCAAAGGGAGTAGCTAGCTGCCTGATCCCTACTAGTCATTTTTGGTTTCCGAGACACCAATTCCATCCTTCTCCCTGAGGCTGAACCAGACTGTTTGCAACCTTGGTGTCCTATTTGATCCTAAGCTGAGCTTCTGGCCCTGTATCTTCTCATCACCAAGACCGTCCACTTCCATCTCTGTAATATCGCCTGTCTCCACCCCTGCTGCTAAACCCTCATCCCTGCTTTTGTTCCTCTCCTTGCCAGCCTGCATCTTCCACCCTCCATAAACTTGAGTTCATCCCAACCTTTACTGCCCGTATCCCAACTCACACTAAGTCTTGTTCACCCATCATTCCTGTGCTACATTGGTTCCCGATCCAGCAATACCTTGATTTTAAAATTCTTATCCTGGTTTTCAAATCCCTCCATGGACTTGCCCCTCACTATCTTTAACCTCCTCCAGCCCTACAACCCAAGAACTCTGCATTCCTTCAATTCTGGCCTCTTGTGCATGCCCAACTTTCTTTGCCCATTATTGGTGACCGTTCCTTCAGCTGTCTAGGCCCAAATCTCTGGAATTCCTTCCCTAAATCTCTCCACCTTTCTCTCCTTCTTTAAAACTTACCTCTTTCCACCTGTCCTAATATCTCCATATGTGGCTTGGTGTCAAATTTTGTTTCGTGAAGCACTTTAGGGCATTTCATTATGTTAAAGGCGCTATATAAATGCAAGTTGTTCTTATTATATCCGCAAACCCCTTTGAAATATATCTGTGCTTTGAGAAGACAACCTGGAAGACTGTGGCATTTTACTTACAACAATGAACAACCAGCTCCATACCACATGCACAGATGCATATTGATAGCCACCTGTACGGTCTCTGGTGGAGCGATCCTGCCAGGTTATATCTTGGATTTACAACCTCGTGATACACCAGTTAATTCTGGCACTTGGGCAAAACACAACCTTTCTTTTACTTGTAAATTTTCTCTCCCCTTCTCTCCTTAGATGGGGTCCAGTACTATACGTGCCATCCAATACCTCACCCAGATGGGAATTATTCACATCCGAACTTTTACAGGAAGTAGAAGTCTGTTCAATTGCAGGGGCAACACAACCAGACTAGTGTTATCATTTTCACACGTGCACACTCCAGGGATTTTTAGATAGCAATCAGGAACAGGAATGCTAATCATCCTGGCTAAGATCAGCAATTTTAGTATGGATCCTATATCAAACATGAGATCTGTAATTATAGCTCAGTCACTCACTGCATAAGCTTATTGAGCCATCAGGGTTGTTTGTGTTGCTTTAATTTTAGGAGAGGAAAGTGACAATCTATACAGCAACACTGAAATCCTAGTTTGGGTTTAAATATTTCAAAGACCCGGTTCTTTGGGTTTATACAATCTATGGTGTGACATCAAGCTATACAGACTATGAGAGTCTCAGATTTGATGGCCCATACCTGCTGGGTTAGCATGATTAGCCAGATGAGCAGTTGGGAGGAGCCCTACGCTTATGGTGGAGGGCAAATAAAATCAGCCACGTTTCCCATTCCCAATGAGTATCTAGTTATCCTGCTGGACAATGTATGGATACATAAGACACTGGAAGATAACCGGACTGAGTCAGGCTGTGATGACCTCTGATAAAATAATCTGCTGACATTCACTATCTCAGCTCATACAACAACTTGCATTTATATAGCAGCTTTAACGCAGAAAAACATCCCAATACGAAGAATGGCCACGTAGGAAAGGCATGGAGGGCACTGATGGAATTGTAACCCAGCAAGAATCACTGCAAGGACAGAAATCACAGGAGAAAAGAGTTCAGTAAGCTTACAATCTTGAATTGAAATGTTTATTTGGAAATCACTGCAAAAAAGGTTTGAGCATAAAACACATCAAATGTTTTGCTAAAATTATCAAAGAGCAAAATATATAGGAACACTATTTTACCCTCAATCTATTTTTTTTCAAAATAATGTGATCTACATGGTTCCATTGCCACAGATTTAACACACAAAGAGAAAATAACATTTAAAATACTCAAAACAGGATTCAAAACCTACTTTTGTATATGAAAAGAAGGATTTCTATCACAAAGTACATTGCATAGTACCAGCTGTTGAGGAGTAGCAGAATTTCCAGTTGAGTCAAGGAGAGCTGATGAAAAACATTAAGGAAACACCACATATAAAAATCTTTATTAATTGCAGCTTTTTAAAATTTAATAAGAATTTCAATTGGACTGAACTCCCAGCAATTAGAAATAGAAACATAGAAAATAGGTGCAGGAGCAGGCCATTCGGCCCTTCAAGCCTGCACCACCATTCAATATGATCATGCAACTTCAGTACCCTATTCCTGCTTTCTCTCCATACCCCTTGATCCCTTTAGCCGGAAGGGTCACATCTAACTCCCTCTTGAATATATCTAACGAACTGGCCTCAACAACTTTCTGTGGTAGAGAATTCCACAGGTTCACAATTCTCGGAGTGAAGAAGTTTCTCCTCATCTCGGTCCTAAATGGCTTACCCCTTATCCTTAGACTGTGACCCCTGGTTTTGGACTTCCCCAACATCGGGAACATTCTTTCTGCAACTAACCTGTCCAATCCCGTCAGAATTTTATATGTTTCTATGATATCCCCTCATTCTTGTAAATTTCAGTGAATACAAGCCTAGTCGATCTAGTCTTTCTTCACATGGTTTCTCTTAATGGGGCTGACAATTCAGTCAAAGCTTTGACTCATGTCAACCAGCCTAACGCTAATTTCATGTCGAACCCACAGAATGAGCAGAGGGGAGGCTTTGAAGCTAGGTCTCAGAAGTGAAGAATACTCAAAACTCTAATTTGTTTCACTATTCAATCCCTTTGTGTTTGCATCCTCAAAAGAGGAATAAATATTGCAGCAACGTTAATTTACAAAAGGATACAATTGGAGGAGGTTTTCCTGTGAAGAAACAGATAACAATGATTAGAAACTGCTGCAGGCGTGGCTCCAGGAACTGCTGGATTTGATGTGATACTGAGTCAAACACACCGTGGAGGTCCAGGTTGGATCCGTGTTGTGTCGCTGAGCTCAGCCGGGACTGTAGTGATGGTACTGCGGGGGAGGTCAGCAGCTCCCCATGTAGTGACCAAACATGTAGGAGCAGGGGCAGGAGCGGACAGGGGCCAGTCTCCGCCGCCTTGCTGCACACGGTCAGATGGCCCGCCAACATTGCCTGCCCCGGCTCCCACAGCGAGGGTGTCCGTCCCTAAACATTTTAACAGTTTTTTTGAGGGGAGTGCCTCCATTAGTTGAGAGATCTCAGGGGAGAGTTCATGATTATTGCTCCTCTCACTACTTTCCCCGTTGTTTAAGGACTGTGCAACACTTTATATAATCAGCAGTATCCGAGCCCCCAGAGGGACGGAGGGCCCGGGAGCGCCCCAGGCCCCGCGCCCTCACCAACCACCCCACTCACCTCGCGCCATTTTGCGTCACCACAACAACGACGTTCCAGCGTCTTTTCGTCACTTCCTGACAACCTGGGCCGGATATGGTCTTCACACCGAGCGGTGCTGGTTCGTGGCCGACAACCGAAAGGCATCACATTTTGTAAAAATAACATCATACTCGGCAGTCATCATCATCATAGGCAGTCCCTCGAAATCGAGGAAGACTTGCTTCCACTCCTTAAGTGAGTTCTCAGGTGACTGAACAGTCCAATATGGGAATTACAGTCTCTGTCACAGGTGGGACAGACAGTGGTTGGAGGAGCGCACGGTGCAAGGCGCAGCGCGTGCCGGAGGGCGACGGCTGTGTGGAGGGCGGCTGGATTGGACGTCGCCGGGGTGCAGGTCGCTGGTTGGGGCGCGGGCAGATACAGCAGGAGCAGCGAGGTTGGGGCAAAGGAGCAGCGAGAGATTGTAGAGGGACGTGATCGGGGGCCAGATGAGGCGAGGGCCCAGGGGCAGCACGGGCCAGCCCACACTGCGATATGTGCGTGCACTAGGTCCGTGCAGCAGAGCAGGTCTGCAGTCGTCCTGGTTAACCCTTGCCACTGGACCAAGACCTAACTCTGTCAAGCCCGTGTGGTGGCTGGTGTGCAACGGCCACCACACTTTAAAAAAAATCCACGCACAGGCATCTTCCACCCTTCAGGATGTAGTTCGGGATCTGGAATATTAGGTTCTTCATTGAAACACCTGCAAACTCATCCCTTTTCGGCGTGGAAGCAAGTCATCCTCAATACGAAGGACCACCTATGATGGAAGGAAAGGGTGGGTGGGGAGTCTGGTTTGCCGCACGCTCCTTCCGCTGCCTGCGCTTGATTTCTGCATGCTCTCGGCGACGATACTTGAGGTGCTCAGTGCCCTCCCGGATGCACTTCCTCCACTTAGGGCGGTCTTTGGCCAGGGACTCCCAGGTGCCGGTGGGGATGTTGCAATTTATCATGGAGGCTTTGAGGCTGTCCTTGAAATGTTTCCTCTTCCCACTTGGGGCTCACTTGCCGTGCAGAGTAGAACCCACACAGCCTGCCACTCCAACATGGGAATTGGGGATCCAAGCCATTCACACCAGGAAGGTTGCAAGTTCTATTCCCCTCGTCAATAGCAGCAAGACAACAATTAGGCACAGTGTTGCTGGGCTAGTATCTCAAATCTCATCGAATGATACAGCACAGGAGTAGGCCATTCGCCCCTTCGTGCCTGTGGTAGAGCTAGCGAATTAATCCCACTCCCTTCCTCTTTCCCCATTGTAGCCCTGCAATGTTTTCCTTTCAAGTATTTATCCAGTTCCCTTTCAAAAGTTATTATTCAATCTGCTTCCACTACACTATCAAACAATGCATTCCAGGTCATAACAACTCGCTATGTAAAAAGAAAATGCTTCATGTCGTCTCTGGTTCTTTTGCCAGTTACCGTAAATCTGTGTCGTCTGGTTACCAATCCATCTGCCACTGGAAACAGTATCTCCTCATAGCAAAACCATTCATGATATACAATCTCTTAACATTCTCTCTTCTAAGGCAGGGGTTCTCAACCTTTTTGCTTCTGAGCCCTCCCATGTTATAAACATTTCACAGACCACCTGTAAAACACGTAGTTTTCCTGCATAAAAATTCTCTCAGAGCCGCTCTCACTCACCATGTTACTGCTGCAGCACTGCAGAAAATACTAGTCCCCACGCCCATTCCACTCCCTCTTTCACTCCACATGAGCCCCAATCAGCTGACCCCCAGTCCCCCTCTTTCCCCTTGCAAACCCCTGCTCACTCACCGACTGTTTCCGACAGATCAGCCAGTCCCACTTCTCTGTTTGATTGTCAGTCAAACAGTTTTTTACCAATGTTTTCATAAATAATAAAAAAAAGTTTACAATGAAAATGAAAAAAACAAGTTTTTTTAAGACCCCTATGATTCTTCTCCCAAATTACCTGCAGCAGTGTCCAGATTAATGTTTTATTCCTGGCAACTCCAGGACAATGCTGGCAGGTTGAAATCCTAGCTGGAGTCCAACATTGGGTGTGAAAAATCAGGTCTGCCTGTGATGCCCTCCTTGGTAGAGCAAGACTGCTAACACTCCCAATAGTGGATAATCAAGAGGCTATAGGGAGGGAGGAACTTAATACAATCACTATCATTAAAAAAGTAGTACTCGGTAAAATAATAGGACGAAAGACGGACAAGTTCCCTGAACCTGATAGCTTACATCCTAGGGTCTTAAAAGAAGTGGCTGCGGAGATAGTGGATGCATTGGTTGTGATCTACCAAAATTCCCTGGATTCTGGGATGGTCCCAGCGGATTGGAAAACTGCAAATGTAACGCCCCTATTTAAAAAAGGAAGCAGACAAAAAGCAGGAAACTATAGACCAGTTAGCCTAAAATCTGTCGTTGGGAAAATGCTGGAGTCCATTATTAAGGAAACTGTAGCGGGGCATTTGGAAAAGCATAATTCAGTTAAGCAGAGTTAGCATGATTTTATGAAAGGGAAATCATGTTTGACAAATTTGCTGGAGTTCTTGGAGGATGTAATGAGCAGGGTGGATAAGGGGGAACCAGTGGATGTGGTGTATTTGGATTTCCAGAAGGCATTCGATAAGGTGCCACATAAAAGGTTACTGCATAAGATAAAAGTTCACGGGGTTGGGGGTAATATATTAGCATGGATAGAGGATTGGCTAACAGCAGAAAAGAGAGAGTCTGGATAAATGGGTCATTTTCCCGTTGGCAAACAGTAACTAGTGGGGTGCCGTAGGGATCAGTGCTGGGGCCTCAACTATTTACAATCTATATTAATGACTTGGATGAAGGGACCGAGTGTAATGTTGCCAAGTTTGCCGATGATACAAAGATGAGTGGGAAAGCAAGTTCTGAGGAGAACACAAACAATCTGCAAAGGGACATAGAAATGCTAAGTGAGTGGGCAAAAATCTGGCGGATGGGGTATAATGTGAGGTTATCCGCTTTGGCAGAAAAAATAGAAAAGCAAATTATAATTTAAATGGACAAAAATGCAGTACAGAGAGACCTGGATGTCCTTGTGCATGAAACACAAAAAGTTAGTATGCAGGTACAGCAAGTGATCAGGAAGGCAAATGGAATGTTGGCCTTTATTGCAAGGGGGATAGAGTATAAAAGCAGAGAAGTCCTGCTACAACTGTACAGGGTATTGGTGAGGCCACACCTGGAGTTCTACGTACAGTTTTGGTCTCCGTATTTAAGGAAGGATATACTTACATTGGAGACTGTTCAGAGAAGGTTCACTAGGTTGCTTCTGGAGATGAGGCGGTTGACTTATGAAGAAAGGTTGAGCCTATACTCATTGGAATTCAGAAGAATGAGATGATCTTATCGAAGCATATATCATGAGGGGGCTCAACAAGGTGGATGCAGGGAAGATATTTCCACTCATAGGGGAAACTAAAACTAGGGGATATAGTCTCAGAATAAGGGTCCACCCATTTAAAACTGAGATGAGGAGGAATTTCTTCTCTCAGAGGGTTGTAATTCTATGGAATTCTCTGCCCCAGAGAGCTGTGGAGGCTGGGTCATTGAATATATTTAAGGCAGAAATAGAGAGTTTCTTAAACAATAAGGGGTTATAGGGAGCAGGCAGGGAAGTGGGGCTGAGTCCATGATCAGATCAGCCATGATCGTATTAAATGGCGGAACAGGCCAGGCTTGCTGCTGCTCCTATTTCTTATGTTCTTATGTTCACTCAAGGTATATAGGTGAGGAATGAATGAGGTTTGGCACCAAAGAACAGCAAACACCCTTGTAACTATACTACAGTGAGTCAACCCTCTGGCTAAAATCTATCGACTATCCGGGAGTTTTCGATATTGTGCAGAATAAGTTAAGGGTGCAGTCGGATGCTTTTAGTTGCCATTCTAGATATCGAATTGGTTGGACACGTAGGTGGTTCCGGTGGCACTGCCACGTTTCGGCCAGCAGGCCAGTCTGCCCGTATATGCAGCGGGACCTGGCGAGAGTGAAAGACAGAGCTTGAGCCGTCTCTCTCCCTTCTTGGCGAGCGGGGGCCTGGGCACAGTGGTAGCTGCCAGAATCATTGCAGAAACATTCTGGAGTGGGATACAGAAGTCTGTGTTGGGGCCGGAGCTGCCACTTTGCTCAGCTTGATCCCACCTTTATGCAACGGTGTAGTTTTTCTTTTTTTTTAAAAAAATCCTGGAGGTTATTCATGGCAGATCCCCTGAAACCCTCTCACGAGCCCCCATTGAGAACCCCTACTCTAAGGAGAACAACCCCAGCTTCTCTAGTTTCTCCAAATAGCTGAAATCCCTCATACCATTCTAGTAAATCTCTTCTGCACCCTAAGGCCTTGATATCCTTTCTAAAGTGTAGTACCCAGAATTGAACATAATATTCCAGCTGAGGCCTAACCAGTGTTTTATAAAGATTTAGCATAACCTCCTTGCTTTTGTACTGTTATGCTTCTGTAAGAATGCTCTTGAGCAAGCTGAACGATACCCATACCTCAGGATTTTTCTGATGTTTCCTCCTTAATTCCAATCAACTACCATCTCATCTGGTGTGCATTCTGCTTGGTAAGGGCTATCTTGATATAAATCATTTTTACATCAGAGGAATTAGAGTGCACGCTGGTGGATTGAATTCCATGTAACATCTCAATCTGAAGACTGCATTCTGTTTACCAAGGTACAAAACAGGGTTCAGCTCTTTCATCAAAAGAAACGGTTCCTTTTCAAGAAACTTTAAGCAAAGCTTTGCAGTTTTGCTGGACTTCAAAAGGTAATTTAGTTCCTTGTGGACTGCTTCCAGATTCTTCATCCTTTTGCTGTAACTTGTGCTATATAGCATTTTCACAATATTCTGTAAAGCATCCAATTATAAATAAATTAAATCCATTGTTTTAGCATTAACAATGGTAATCTAATTTTTGATATTTTCCTCTTTCCAGACAAGACACCAAATGAGAACAACAGTGTTCCTGCTAATAGGGCAACAGTCCTCAGTTAAGTAACCCAAGATAAACACTTTCAGTTCTCAGAGCACAGCCCACTTTGGGGGTGGAGGAGGAATACGTGTACTCTATTACAACCATTGAGACAGTGTTTAAAAATTCCAAACTGTAACAACT
Organism: Pristiophorus japonicus; assembly: GCF_044704955.1. Classification (NCBI taxonomy): domain Eukaryota; kingdom Metazoa; phylum Chordata; class Chondrichthyes; family Pristiophoridae; genus Pristiophorus; species Pristiophorus japonicus. Next base: position 166,196,515 of record NC_091990.1, on the reverse strand, counting down.
AGTTCTGCTGATGAAATGAGACAGAATACGAACAATTTAATAGAATAATCTCTCATTTATTGAGCTGGAAAACAAAAAGTTGAACAGCAGGACAATGATAAACCAGAAGATGCACTGCAAGGAAATGAGTGAAAAAAATCAAGTAAAACTTTTGAACGTTTTATTTACACATTTAATACAAAAACAACCATTTTACAGACACTTGCTAGAAAAAAATTATGAAAGCTTTCAAAGTACAAAGTCACGAACAGATCAAATGAAAGACTTGCATTTATATAGCGCCTTTCATGACCACTGGATGTCTCAAAGCACTTTACAGCCAATGAAATACTTTTGGAGTGTAGTCTGTGTTAATAATCTATTAAAATAAATGTCTATTTTGTGTGAAGTGTGGCAATTAATATATTATGATGAAATGAGCATTTGATTTAATGCTCCCACACAACCCATTGTTTTAAATGTAAAATGCAGTCAGAATTGGAATCGTACATCAGAGCAAACCCAAGTATCATTACTTTCATTTTGATTTAAATATATAAAAAAAAGTAAAAATATTTATTTAAAAAAATGAATCTCTAAATATGTAAATACAACACAATTAAAATATAGAACAAAAACTCAAAACAATTGCAGATCACTCTGCTAGTTCAGAAACTTGACCACCTGTCTCCCATAAATGGATCCTTGATGCCTCCTCTTCTCTTGTAGCGCTGCTAGTGGCAACCAGCTCCAAGAGCGTTGATCATTACTCGATTTCTCAATCAATCATTCAGAGGTATGCAGTACCGCCCCCACCACCCCACTCCTCTTCCTGTGGGGCAAGGTATCTTGCAATTTCCTTCTTAGCACCCTTTTAAAAATGGCCATGCTGATACCCCAAAAAATCATCACATGGGACAAATAGAAGGTATATACTCAGAATATAATTCTATGGCGCAATGCAAGGTATTTAAAAAAGATTGGCTTGAATGAATATAAAATCTCATGTTTGTGATTATAGCTTGCTATAGTTGGCCTTAGTTGGGCTAGGGAAATGAAAAAAGTCTGCATTCCCATCCTGATCACTATCCATAACTGCTGTTGAAATGTAAATGCGTGGACATCAAGTGATGCCATTAGTAATTAGCCTGATATGGAAATGTAATACATTAAAGCCACCTCTAAAGGGTGAAGACGCCAACAGCATTTGCTATGATGCCCTCCACAGTCAAATAGTGCAGACACTAATCTAGGTCACTCGTGAAAAATGCCAACTTGGAGAACTACCAGCGCCACAGAACTGTACCCCAGCAAGAGAAAGTGTCTTCAGGAAAGGAGGTACAAAAGGGGAGAAAACTCCAAAAAAAAAAATCGATATTTGCTGGTGAGATTCGAGCAAAATTAAAACCCATTTGACACAAACAAATAACTCATGGCAATTTCATGATTTAGCAATGAAATGCTTAGAGAATCCCCACCTCTTACTGCTCGAGTTCAAAAAGAAAATGAACACATTAGTGTACATCAGTCCCCAAAGAATATTTTTTCACAAATATAGCTAGAAAACTTGTACAAAGTTAAAAATTATCTTTTTAATCAGATAAAAACCTGTACATGTGTAACATGGTCCATTTTTAATGTAGTGTATCATCCCACTTGTTGCTTCACTATCTTATTTTCGGACACGAAAGAATTCATTTCGGAGCCATTCTGAGTCCTCGTATAATCGAGGGTCTCCGAGGCAGAGAGTAGTTCTCTTGTAGAAGTAATAATATAAAACAGCAGCTGCAGGGTGGAAAAAATAAATTACAGTTTCAAGTTAGTGCTTGATGGAATTGATTGCTTGAAACTTTCTCCAGTAACAGGCACAAAACATCTGTCGAAACAGAAAGAGCTTTTCCTCATGGCATTTGCAACACTAAATTTTACATACTGGAAAGTCCCAGGTTCAGTTCCTGGTCTGTGCTGTAAGAAATTATGGATTGGAAGAAATAAGAGTCTGTTACGGGTTCCCCAGCTCAGCAGTTTGCTTAAGTTGAGGACACAGAAGGATTCCAATCATGTCAGGAAAAGAGTTGTACAGAGAGCTGAGGTGAGAGAGAGAAAAACAGGCTTAGCTATGGCAATAAGGGATTTCGCAAGGAGCCTGGAAGATAAACAAACTATCTCTTGAAAGGGCAACAAGACATTCAGACGGAGATAAGGAAGAAAATGACCTCATAGGTACCCTTTCCCGTGTGATTGGACAATTGAATGGGTAAAAATTGATTGCGCAAGGTATCCACCGGCCCACCGAAATAAGGTATAAAAATGGGCAACTGAGAGAAAGAAACAGGCAGACGGAGGAGAGAGTAGCCTCAAGGTGGCTCATGCACGCTTCGACTTAACATCTTGATCCAAGTTCAAATCTTTGAGGTGGATCCCTCATGCTGGCTTCGGCCCAACACCTCAGGATCGGTTCAGAGACGCCGTTCTGCCTCAAAGTCCATTCGTTCCGGGGCCATGGATTGTTCTCATCTGTCACGGGTTTTATGTCTACTACATCTATCTGAATCACGTGTTATATCAGATTATGCTTCTATAAAGATAGAAAGAAGAAAAGTAAAAGTGGAGGGAGGAGAAACCCAAGGCAAAAAGCTAAAAGGGCCACATTACAGCAAAATTCTAAAGGGGCAAAGTGTGTTAAAAAGTCAAGCCTGAAGGCTCTGTGTCTCAATGCGAGGAGTATTCGTAATAAGGTGGACGAATGAAATGCGCAGATAGCAGTTAACGGATATGATATAATTGGCATCACGGAGACAGGGCTGCAGAGTGACCAAGGGCTGGGAACTCAACATCCAGGGGTATTCAACATTCAGGAAGGATAGTCAGAAAGGAAAAGGAGGTGGGGTGGAGTTGCTGGTCAAAGAGGAAATTAACGCAATAGTAAGGAAGGACATTATCTTGGATGATGTGGAATCTGTATGGGTGGAGCTACGGAATACCAAAGGGCAGAAAACGCTAGTGGGAGTTGTGTACAGAACACCAAACAGTAGTAGTGAGGTTGGGGACAGCATCAAACAAGAAATTAGGGACGTGTGCAATAAAGGTACAGCAGTTATCATGGGCGACTTTAATCTACATATAGATTGGGCTAACCAAACTGGTAGCAATGCGGTGGAGGAGGATTTCCTGGAGTGTATTAGGGATGGTTTTCTAGACCAATATGTTGAGGAACCAACTAGAGGGCTGGCCATCCTAGACTGGGTGATGTGTAATGAGAAAGCAATCTTGTTGTGCGAGGCCCCTTGGTGAAGAGTGACCATAATATGGTAGAATTCTCTCTTAAGATGCAGAGTGACATAGTTAATTCAGAGACTACGGTCCTGAACTTAAGGAAAGGAAACTTCGATGGTATGAGACGTGAATTGGCTAGAATAGACTGGCGAGTGATACTTAAAGGGTTGACGGTGGATAGGCAATGGCAAACATTTAAAAATCACATGGATGAACTTCAACAATTGTACAACCCTGTCTGGAGTAAAAATAAAATTGGGAAGGTGGCTCAACCATGGCTAACAAGGGAAATTAAGGATAGTGTTAAATCCAAGGAAGAGGAATACAAATTAGCCAGAAAAAGCAGCAAACCTGAGGACTGGGAGAATTTTATAATTCAGCAGCGGAGAACAAAGAGTTTAATTAGGAGGGGGGAAATAGAGTATGAAAGGAAGCTTGCTGGGAACATAAAAACTGACAGCAAATGCTTCTATAGATATTTGAAAAGATTAGTAGGTCCCTTGCAATCAGATTCAGGTGAATATATAATGGGGAACAAAGAAATGGCAGACCAGTTAAACAAATACTTTGGTTCTGTCTTCACGAAGAAAGACAAAAATAATTTTCCGGAAATACTAGGGGACCGAGGGTCTAGTGAGAAGGAGGAACTGAAGGAAATCCTTATTAGGCGGGAAATTGATGGAAGTGAAGGCCGATAAATCCCCAGGGCCTGAGAGTCTGCATCCCAGAGTACTTAAGGAAGTGTCCTTAGAAATAGTGGATGCATTGGTGGTCATTTTTCAACATTCTATCGACTCTGGATCAGTTCCTATGGATTGGAGGGTAGCTAATGTAACACCACTTTTAAAAAAAGGAGGGAAAGAGAAAACGGGTAATTATAGACCGGTTAGCCTGACATCAGTAGTGGGGAAAATGTTGGAATCAATTATTAAAGATGAAATAGCAGCACATTTGGAAAGCAGTGACAGGATCGGTCCAAGTCAGCATGGATTTATGAAGGGGAAATCATGCTCGACAAATCTTCTAGAATTTTTTGAGGATGTAAGTAGTAGAGTGGACAAGGGAGAACCAGTGGATGTGGTGTATTTGGACTTTCAAAAAGCTTTTGACAAGGATAGAGAACTGGTTGGCAGACAGGAAGCAGAGAGTCGAGATAAGTGGGTCATTTTCAGAATGGCAGGCAGTGACTAGTGGGATGCTGTCGGGCTCAGTGTTGGGACCCCAGCTGCTTACAATATACATTAATGATTTAGATGAAGCAATTGAGTGTAATATCTCCAAGTTTGCAGATGACACTAAGCTGGGTGGTGGTGTGAGCTGTGAGAAGGACGCTAAGAGGCTGCAGGGTGACTTGGACAGGTTAGGTGAGTGGGCAAACGCATGGCAGATGCAGTATAATGTGGATAAATGCGAGGTTATCCACTTTGGTGGCAAAAACACAAAGGCAGAATATTATCTGAATGGCGGCAGATTAGGAAAAGGGGAGGTGCAACGAGACCTGGGTGTCATGGTACATCAGTCATTGAAAGTTGGCATGCAGGTACAGCAGGCAGTGAAGAAGAGAAATGGTATGTTGGCCTTCATAGCTAGGGGATTTGAATATAGGAGCAGGGAGGTCTTACTGCAGTTGTACAGGGTCTTGGTGAGGCATCACCTGGAATATTGTGTTCAGTTTTGGTCTCCTGATCTGAGGAAGGATGTTCTTGCTATTGAGGGAGTGCAGCGAAGGTTCACCAGACTGATTCCCGGGATGGCAGGACTGACATATGAGAAGAGACTGGATCGACAGGGCCTGTATTCACTGGAGTTTAGAAGGATGAGAGGGGATCTCATAGAAACATATAAAATTCTGACGGGACTGGACAGGTTAGATGCAGGAAGAATGTTCCCGATGTTGGGGAAGTTCAGAACCAGTGGATATAGTCTAAGGATAAGGGGCAAGCCATTTAGGACTGAGATGAGGAGAAACGTCTTCACTCAGAGAGTTGTCAACCTGTGGCATTCCCTACCGCAGTGAGTTGAGATGCCAATTCATTGGATATATTCAAGAGGGAGTTAGATATAGCCCTTGCGGCTAAAGGGATCAAGGGGTAAGGAGAGAAAGCAGGAAAGGGATACAGGTGAATGATCAGCCATGATCTTATTGAATGGCGGTGCAGGCTCGAAGGGCCGAATGGCCTACTCCTGCACCTATTTTCTTTGATTCTATGATAACTGCCGCGCCTTAATAAAAGGCCTTGCAACTCCTAAGACCGTGTGAGTGTGTGACCTGTGATCCAAATCTTACAGTGCTAAGTTAAATGATCAGAACCACTGGACTTGGTCTCAGTACTCCCAGGCTAAGAGGGGAGGAGTGCCGAGACCAAATTATTCCTGATTGTTGTTAGAGTGCACATGCAGATGGGAAGGACAGGATCAGATTTATGTTCAGCTATGACGTCCTCCATAGTCAAATAGCTTGAAATATGCACAGCCTAGTGTCAAGTCTACTATGATGAAGTACAGGAGGATCTCGGTGTCCTTGCAACTGTACCCAAGCAAGAGTCAGAACTTTGAGCAGAGGAAAAGAATAAATCAGAGGAATCGTGGAGTAGAATACAATCTGCGACTAAATAAGAGCACAAGTGTTGTTAGAGCAATGTATTGCAATATGGTTTCAAACCTTGTTTATCAGCCTATACAGTGAGCATCAGCAGGCTATTTGACCAAGGTCTCTCCAGATATCCACAACTGCACTATCCAGTAAGGGTCACTGGATAGCAATTTAAAGAAACCCTCCTTGACCCAGGGGGCACAGATGCCAATTGTAGCATCGCTGTGACCACACAGAGAACACAGACCAAGAATCAAAGTTGGAACTTTCTGGTCTATGTAGCTCAATAACACAATGGATAGTGAAAGAAGATTTAAAGTTAATTCAGTTAACATTTTAAAAATATTGCTTTACATATTTGAAAAGGGTCTCCTAATTTTTGAAAAACAATTAAAAAAAATAACTTGATGACCGAGTACATGAGCCAGACCCCTCCTCCCTTGAGCTTGTGAGCAAAGTAAACTTCAACAGCTTCAAACTACGTAAAATATCTGAGCCTGGAGTACGGGATTTTGACCAACCAGGGAGTAGTCCTCATCAGTCTCACAGGCACAGCAATTGTAAACAGCTGAAGCACTTTCCTGCTCCCCGGGCTGCCAGCCAGATCTCTCCCACTACCCACATTCATGGAGAAAACATCTTTTGAAGTGGGGATTATAATCAAATCTTTCTGCGGATGCATAATGACCTAAAGGGAGGGCTGGAGGGAGAAGCAGAGAAGAAAAGGCGCCAGTGGACAGAGGCAGGGTTCAGAGGAAAGAGAAAGAGACACGACCAGGAGAAGAGGACATCAGAAAGAGGAGGGGGGGAAAGGAAAATAAAAGGAGGAGGACAGAGAAAGATCCAGGAATAGAGGGATGAAAGAAGAATGGAGGGGTCTCACATTTTTGTATATGGAGGTTTGCATTATTGAATAAATGAAATGCAGCCCCCAGAGATTGGACATTCGTGGAGTGCAAGACAGAAATAACAACTTGTGTTTATATAGCGCCTTTAATGTAGTGAAACTTCTCAAGGCGCTTCACAGGAGTATTATGAGATAAAAAATTTGATACCGAGCCGCACAAGTATAAATTAGCACAGGTGACCAAAACCTTGGTCAAAGAGGTATGTTTAAAGGAGCGTCTGGAAGGAGGAAAGAGAGGTAGGGAGGCGGAGAGGTTTAGGGAGGGAGTTCCAGAGCTTGGGGCCCAGGCAACAGAAGGCATGCCACCAATGGTTGAGCGATTATAATCAGGGATGCTCAAGAAGGCAGAATTAGAGGAGCGGACATCTCGGGGGTGTTGTGGGGCTGGAAGAGATTATAGAGATAGGGAGGAGAATTTTGAAATCGAGGCATTGCTTAACTGGAAGCCAAAGTAGGTCAGCGAGCACAGGGGTGATGGGTGAGCGGGACTTGGTGCAAGTTAGGACACAGGCAGCGGAGTTTTGGATCACCTCTAGTTTACGTAGGGTAGAATGTGGGAGGCCAGCCAGGAATGCTTTGGAATAGTCAAGTCTAGAGGTAACAAAGGCATGAATGAGGGCTTCAGCAGATGATGATGAGCTGAGGCAAGGATGGAGACGGGCGATGTTACGGAGGTGGAAATGGCGGTCTTAGTTATGCTGAGGATGTGTGCTCAAAAGCTAATTTCAGGGTCAAATATGACACGGAGTTTGCGAACAGTCTGGTTCAGCTTCAGGCAGAAGTTTGGGAGAGGGATGGAGCCCGTTGCTAGTGAACAGAGTTTGTGGGAGGGACCAAAAACAATGGCTTCGGTCTATCCAATAATCAATTGGAAAAAATTTCTGCTCATCCAGAAATGGATGTCGGACAAGTAGTCTTCAATTTAGACAATTTAGTGACTTTGGAGGGGTCGAGAGAAGTGGTAGTGAGGTAGACCTGGGTCTCATCAGTGTATATGCGGAAACTGATGCTGTGTTTTCGGATGATGTCACCAAGGGGCAACATGTAGATGAGAAATAGGAGGGGGCCAAGGATAGATCTTTGGAGGACACCAGAGGTAACGATGCGGGAGTGGGAAGAGAAGCCGTTGCAGATGATTCTCTGGCTACGATTAGATAGATAAGAATGGAACCAGGCGAGTGCAGTCCCACCCAGCTGGACGACAGTGGAGAGGTGTTGGAGAAGGATAGAGCGGTCAACCGTGTCAAAGGATGCAGACAAGTCAAGAAGGACGAGGAAGGATAGTTTGCCTTTGTCACAAAGGACGTTATTTGTTACTCTGATGCTAGCAGTTTCGGTATGTGGCAGGCGGGGAAACTGGATTGGAGGGATTTAAACATGGAATTGAAATATGGGCACGGATTTGGGAGGCAACAACACGTTCAAAGACTTTGGAGAGGAAAGGGAGGTTGGAGATGGGGCGGTAGTTTGCAAGGATGGATGAATCGAGGGTGGTTTTTTTGACGAGAGGGGTGATGACGGCAGACTTGAAGACACAGGGACAGTACATGAGGAGAGAGAACCATTAACAATGTCGGCTAACATGGGAGCAGAAAAAGAAGTTGGGTGGTCAGCAGTTTGGTGGGAATAGGATCAAGGGAGCAGGAAGTGGGTCTCATGGACAGGATGAGCATGGAGGTCATGAGGAGAGATCGGAGTGAAACTGGAGAAAGATGTGGGGTCAGGGCTGGGGCAGGGGGCTTCCTTAGAGGAGGTTTAGCCGGTGGGCTAGAGGAAGGAAGGGAAGTGGCAGAGGCAGCTGAATGGATGGTCTCAATCTTAGAGACAAAGAAGTCCACGAGTTCCTCACACTTGTTGGAGGTGAGGGTGGAGACTGGGGAGAGGGGTTTAAAAAGACGGTTAGCAGTGGAGAATAGAAGCCGGGGTTTATCTTTACATTCCAGAATGATTCTGGAATAGTGAGCGGTTTTGGCAGATGAGAGCAGGACCTGATAATGCTTTGTCGTGCAGCCAGATCTGGCGGTGAATGGCTAAACCAGTTGTCCACTATATCCATTCAAGTCTGCATCCCTTGGACTTAAGGGAGTGAAGATCAGGCTGTGTTAGGGGTAATACTTGTGAAATATATTCAGACAGAAATCCTGCTGAACGGTTTAGATTTGAGAGGATTAATGTTTTAAAAAAATAACAATTTTCAAAAACACACACAGTGCTGATAAAGTGCAGTGGAATGATGGGATACATATTCAAACTCTGCTTTGCTCCATATAGCGGCTTCTTCAATCTCAGCTTTAATCAAAAGGAGCATTACTCTATTGCTGCAAACTCCTGGCAACTGGCATCCTTTTCAACCTTGGATGTCAATTAAGAGGCGTTAGCAACTTTGTTGGCTTTGTTTTCTATACTTGACCGCGACACATTGTTCTCTGGCTCAGAGTAAATGCAGGCCACTAGTTCCCAGGTCTTTGCCCAATGGCAATTCGTAAGCCAACCATTAAGAAGTGCAATAGAGCGACTTATTCTCAAATTTACCCTTTCTTCCTATAGGAGAGCATTTGGGCTCCGTTTTGTAACTCCACCACTCCCCTGACAGCAAAGATGAGGTTAAAAAAAACTCTCATATAGGGCATGGCAAGGATCAACCCCATTTTTCACCCCCTTTCAAGGCTCAGTGAAATGACACCCTCCGCACTACAGTCCTCTCTATTTATATCTACAGTGAGCTCACGGCCTTACTCTTCCCCCTCCCCAAATGGTCTAGTGGAACCTGGTGTAGTAGTGAACATATAGAAAATCTCAGAATTAAACCCTGGTTTATGCCAAATGAGGTGTTCTCAGGCAGTAGGTCATGCTGGGGTACTGCAATTGGCCTCAGTAACACTGAGCTAAAGAATCAAGGATCAAGAACGTGCTCCTGATTGGTAACCAATGTTCCCTGTTGGAAAGCAAGTGCGTGTGTGGACTTTGGGTGAGAGCAGGATCAGATTTAACGAGGATAGCCTTGCTTTGAGTGGCTTGTTGAAAGTCAGTCTGGATTCACACATGAAGAACCTTACCTCAGTACTTTCAGTAAAAGATGGTTTAAAAAAAAGTAGGCAATCTTGACAATATTAGAATATAAGGACCGAATGGCCTACTCCTGCATCTATTTTCTATGTTTCTATGTAATAGTTACTGACAGCTCTCTTACCAAACCGTTGGAAGACGAAAAGTGCTTGAAGTCCATTTGTCCATACGTGCTTGTGCATGTTCCCCCATCGCAGATTCTGATAGAAATAGGAATTAAAGTGGATAAGGTTAAGGAGCTCAGAGAAAATATTTATAGCAACACCCACAGCCACTTTTGACAACAGGTTTAGAAATGCTTTTAACATGGCACCTACGTATCAGCTAAGGAGATTACCAGTTTGAGCAAGCCAAATCCTCGTGACCTTCTTTCTCATCGCATGCACACCAAGAACATGAGCATTGCCAACATGTGTGATGCTCAAACAGACCCCCAATGCTGCTGCTACTGTTCATGCTTTCTCCCAACACTATATCTGACATTCAAAGCAAACTCATTTTCCTACGAACAGAATCCTGCACCTTATACATGCCAAGTCTGACATAGCATGACCAGGATCAACAATTATTCCATTTTTTAAATAATTTGTTCCAGAATGTGGGTGTCACTGGCAAGGCCAGCATTTATTGTCCATCCTAAATTGCTATTGAGAAGGTGGTGGTGAGCAGTATTCTTGAACCGCTGCAGTCCTTGTAGTAAAGGTACTCCCATTGTGCTGTTAGGGAAGGAGTTCCAGGATTTTGACCCAGCAACGATGAAGGAAAGGTGATATATTTCCCAGTCAGGATGGTGTGTAATTTGGGGGGGAACTTGCAGGTGATGGTATTCCCATGCGCCTGCTGCCCTTGTCCTTCTAGGTGGGAGAAGTCGCAGGTTTGGGAGGTGCTGCCGAAGAAGCCATGGCGAGTTGCTGCGGTGCATCTTATACATGGCACACATTGCAGCCACGGTGCACCGGTGAAGGGAGTGAATGTTGAAGGTGCTGGATGGGGTGCCAATCATGCAGGCTGCTTTGTCCTGGATGGTGTCGAGCTTCTTCAGTGTTGTTGGAGCTATGCTCACCCAGGCAAGTGGAGAGTGTTCCATCACACTCCTGACTTGTGCCTTGTAGATGGAGGAAAGGCTTTGGGGAGTCAGGAGGTGAGACACTCACTGCAGAATACCCAGCCTCTGACCTGCTCTTGTGCCACAGTATTTATGTTACTGGTCCAGTTAAGTTTCTGGTCAATGGTGACCCCTCGGAAGTTGATGGTGTGGGATTCGGTGATGGTAATGCCGTTGAATATCAATGGGAGGTGGTTAGACTCTCGCTTGTTGGAGATAATCATTGTCTGGCATTTGTGTGGCGAGAATGTTACTTGTCAATTATCAGCCCAAGCCGGAATGTCGTCCAGGTCTTGCTGCATGCAGGCATGGACTGCTTCATTATCTGAGGAGTTGTGAATGGAACTGAACGCTGTGCAATTATCAGCAAACATCCCACTTCTGACCGTATGATGGAGGCAAGATCATTGATGAAGCAGCTGAAGATGGTTGGGCCTAGGGCACTGCTCTGAGGAACTCCGGCAGCAATGTCCTGGGGCTGGGATGATTGACCTCCAACAACCATCTTCCTTTGTGCTAGGAATGAGTTTTCCCCGATTCCCATTGACATCAATTTTACTTGGGCTGCTTGATGCCACACTCAGTCAAATGCTGCCTTGATGTCAAGGGATATCACTCTTACCTCGACTCTGGATTTCAGCTCTTTTGTCCATGTTTGGACCAAGGCTGTAATGAGGTCTGGAGCCAAGTGGTCCTGGCGGAACCCAAACTGAGCATCGGTGAGCAGGTTATTGGTGAGTAAGTGCCGCTTGATAGCACTGTCGACGACAACTTCCATCACTTTGCTGATGATTGAGAGTAGACTGATGGGGCGGTAATTGGCCGGATTGGATTTGTCCTGCTTTTTGTGGACAGGACTTACCTGGGCAGTTTTCCACATTGTCAGATAGATGCCAGTGTTGTAACTGTACTGGAACAGCTTGGCTAGAGTCGCGGCTAGTTCTGGAGCACAAGTCTTCAACACGACTGTTGGGATTTTGTTAGGTCCCATAGTCTTTTCTGTATCCAATGCGCTTAGCCATTTCTTGATATCACGTGGAGTGTAGAATTGGCTGAAGACTGGCTTCTGTGATGGTGGATCATCAGGAGGAGGCCGATATGGATCATCAACTCGGCACTTCTGGCTGAAGATGGTTGCAAATGCTTCAGCCTTGTCTTTTGCACTTGCATGCTGGGCTCTGCCATCATGGAGGATGGGGATATTCATGGAGCCTCCTCCTCCCGTTAGTTGAATAATTGTGCACCACCATTCACAACTGGATGTGACAGGACTGCAGAGCTTTGATCTGATCCGTTGTTTGTGGGATCGCATAGCTCTATTTATAGCATGCTGCTTCTGCTGTTTAGCATGCATGTATTCCTGTGTTGCAGCTTCCCTAGGTTGGTACCTCATTTTTAGCTATGCCTGGTGTTGTTCCTGGCATGCACTTCTACACTCCTCATTGAACCAGGGTTGGTCTTCTGGTTTGATGGTAATGGTAGAGTGAGGGATATGTCAGGCCATGAGGTTACAGATTGTGGTGGAAAACAATTCTGCTGCTGCTGATGGCCCACAGCGCCTCATGGATGTCCAGTTTTGAGCTGCTAGATCTGTTCTGAATCTATCCCATTTAGTACTGTGGTAGTGCCACACATAGAAACATAGAAACACAGAAAATAGGTGCAGGAGTCGGCCATTCGGCCCTTCGAGCCTGCACCGCCATTCAATGAGTTCATGGCTGAACATGCAACTTCAGTACCCCATTCCTGCTTTCTCGCCATACCCCTTGATCCCCCTAATAGTAAGGACTACATCTAACTCCTTTTTGAATATATTTAGTGAATTGGCCTCAACAACTTTCTATGGTAGAGAGTTTCACAGGTTCACCACTCTCTGGGTGAAGAAGTTTCTCCTCATCTCGGTCTTAAATGGCTTACCCCTTATCCTTAGACTGTGACCCCTGGTTCTGGACTTCCCCAACATCGGGAACATTCTTCCTGCATCTAACCTGTCTAAACCCATCAGAATTTTCAACGTTTCTATGAGATCCCCTCTCATTCTTCTGAATGTCTGTGAATACAAGCCCAGTTGATCCAGTCTTTCTTGATATGTCAGTCCCGCCATCCCGGGAATCAGTCTGGTGAACCTTCGCTGCACTGGCTCAATAGCAAGAATGTCCTTCCTCAAGTTAGGAGACCAAAACTGTACGCAATACTCCAGGTGTGGCCTCACCAAGGCCCTGTACAACTGTAGAAACACCTCCCTGCCTCTGTACTCAAATTCCCTCGCTATGAAGGCCAACATGCCATTTGCTTTCTTAACCGCCTTCTGTACCTGCATGCCAACCTTCAATGACTGATGTACCATGACACCCAGGTCTCATTGCACCTCCCCTTTTCCTAATCTGTCACCATTCAGATAATAGTCTGTCTCTCTGTTTTTACCACCAAAGTGGATAACCTCACATTTATCCACATTATACTTAATCTGCCATGCATTTGCCCACTCACCTAACCTATCCAAGTCACTCTGCAGCCTCATAGCATCCTCCTCGCAGCTCACACTACCACCCAACTTGTGTCATCCGCAAATTTGGAGATACTACATTTAATCCCCTCGTCTAAATCATTAATGTACAAAGTAAAAGCTGGGGCCCCAGCACAGAACCTTGCGGTACCCCACTAGTCACTGCCTGCCATTCTGAAAAGTACCCATTTACTCCTACTCTTTGCTTCCTGTCTGACAACCAGTTCTCAAATCCATGTCAGCACACTACCCCCAATCCCATGTGCTTTAACTTTGCACATTAATCTCTTGTGTGGGACCTTGTCGAAAGCCTTCTGAAAGTCCAAATATACCACATCAACTGGTTCTCCCTTGTCCACGCTACTGGAAACATCCTCAAAAAATTCCAGAAGATTTGTCAAGCATGATTTCCCTTTCACAAATCCATGCTGACTTGGACCTATCATGTCACCTCTTTCCAAATGCGCTGCTATGACATCCTTAATAATTGATTCCATCATTTTACCCACTACTGATGTCAGGCTGACCGGTCTATAATTCCCTGTTTTCTCTCTCCCTCCTTTTTTAAAAAGTGGGGTTACACAACGCAATGGAGGGGATCTTCAGTGTGAAGACGGGACTTGGTCTGCACCAGGACTGTGCGGTGATCACTGCTACCAATGCTGACATGGACAGATGCATCTGCGACAGACACAATGGGCCAAATGGCCTCCTTCTGTGTCGTACTTTCTCTATGATTCTATGGTTGGTGAGAACTAGATCAAGTAGGTTTTACACTTGTGTCGGTTCTCTCGAATTATAAATAGATGCAGTAAGATGCAGCAAGTTACTAAAATACAATATGTCTTTCAGGACTCGGCCAGCTCAGTCAGTATTGGTGCTACCGAGCCACTCTTGGTGATGTACATTGAAGCCCTCCACCTAGAGTACATTCTGTGCCCTTGCTACCCTGAGTGTTTCTTCCAAGTGGTGTTCAACATGGAGGAGCACTGATTCATCAGCTGAGGGAGGGCGGTAGCTGGTAATCAGCAGGAGGTTTCCTTGCCCATGCTTGACCTGAAGCCATGAGGCTTCATGGGGTCCATGGGGGGTGATACTGCCCAATGGAGATTGTGCAGGATGCCCACCATGTTCTCCTAACTTATTCAAAACATATTACAAATCTTATTAGATCAATGAGGATAGGTTAAAACTAATTGTCAGGTTTATTTACAAGTAGAATTATAAATAGAAGTAGTAAAATGCAGCAAGTTACTAAAATACAATATCAGGAATAAGAAGCCAGAATATATGATCCATGGTCCTCATGGATGAGCTATAAACTGTATTCCCAGTCTCTCTCTTTTTTCTTCCCCTCATCCCCAAAAGCTGAATCTGTCCTGGACTCTCATTCTCCCTTGTCCACTCTCATATTCTTAGTCTCTCCTAGTTCCTTTCCAAGTCTTTGCCTCTCATATTTCCATAACCTGGCTCTCCGATTCTTAGTACACATTCTCAAGTCCTTTGGATTGGTTGATAGAGGTCCAATGCTAGCATTCAAAAGGGAATTGGATAAATACTTGAAGGAGAAAAATATTACAGGGATATGAGGAAAGAGCAGGGGAGTGGGACTAACTGGAGCCACTGCAGACTTGAAAGGCCAAATGGCTTCCTTCTGTACTGTACTATCCTATAATTCATATGCCGTACTTGCTCTGCAGGTTTGTCTCTATGCAGCATAGGGCTACTATAAATTACATCTGAAATGCATGGCACCTTCTATATTCTGCCTTAATCAACAGCCAGAGTTCATATAGGATCGCTTGCTGCAAAGATCCAGACTATTCTCAAGCATTCAAACCATCAGGACAGGTCACATAATGAACTGCCAAACACTGCACAACAAATTCCTCGAGATGAAAAAAAACACTTAAATAACCCGAGCATATATATTTTATATTATTGTGATCCATTTAGTTGACACTATTATGGTTAGTGTTCCTCCTTTCTTGTTCTTCCCAAGCATAAAATAATCCATTGTACACATTTGTCCTTTTCTCTACATTCACACGATGTTGAAATGAAGATGCATTGCATCACCTCTCATTCTTTACCTGAACTCAACATTTTGAAACTCCTTAATCTTCCCTTCCTTCTATAAAAAGCATTTAAAACCGAACTTCTAATGCCAACTTCTAATCACTACTTTGTGATTTACCTCATCATCTGGTGATGTCCTTCACTATGGGCCTTGGTACTTCATCAGAGTTTCTCAATAAATAAAAAATACGTAGCTTCCCTGATATCTCAGCTAGTTTGTTCAACGAATAGCCGAGCCATACAGATCAAGAACGTTCTTGCTTTGAACCTGCAGACTATGCTGTTAGCTGATTTCAGTGGTGCACCAGTCGAGGCACTACAAATGGCTAGGGAGGAGAAAATTAAACAATGCTTCTGCTTATGACTGCCATCCATCCAGCAACCACTGCTGGAAGTGCATTTTGGTGGAGTTGAGTCAAGACGGCAGTGGGCTCAGTGGTGATTTCCTACATGGCAGAATAACCCATCAAGATTCACTATCTTAGATTCCATCTCGATATCCAGGATCCATGGAGCCGTAACCAAGCAAGGAATTAATGCATTCAGAAGAAGGGATGTTAGAAAATTGGCAAGATAAAAAAATCTTGCATCAAGACTTCCAAATCTCAGTCATGCTGTGTGGGGAACAGCCAAGCAGAAGCAAGGACTTACGGGGGAAAGGGACAACATAATAATAAACTGCTTTTGAACACCCATCAGCCAGCTGCAGCCAGCACTGATTGGGATGAGAGCAGGTTGTCCACCTGCCCTTTCAATTGCTGATAATGGTGACCAGAGCAGAAGAGGGAGGGAGAAAATATCTTTGTTCCTCTTAGACAAATGTCAGGAAAATGGTTTTATTTTCTCTTTTGAAGGTGCGGACTCTTGTATCTGGCTAGACAGTGATTGGCGGTCATTACATCAATGCCTGACCGGACATCCACACAAGCCCGCATCTTGGATGGGTTATTAAATAGTAGGAACCCTGGCTAATTTTCCTCTTGCTCAAAAAGGGCTCTGAGGGCAACTACAGAGCCACCCCGGTTGGGATCAGCTAGCTCATCATGTTCCCCTTTTAGATGTTGACTTACCCGTGTATTTCCAATGTTTTCTGTTTTGAATTAAAGACTTCCTCATTTTGCTATCCTCTCGATTTACCAAAAATTTACAATGTTCAGCTAGAAAGATATAATTACTGATTTTTCCCCTCCATGAAAAATTTGAAAGCAAGATTACCATAGCACAAGAACACCTCATCACCTCTCAAATATTACAATTTCATGTGCAATGAATTAGTTGGAAGTGTAGTGACTTGTTATGCACTCAAAAATGCAATATTTGCGATTTCTTCATGTGTTTAAAGCTTGCGTACCTGAATCCAAACATGAAAGCTGATACTCAGAAGAAAGTAAATACCAGCGACAAGAATGGTTCCTGTAAACTTGTGAATCAGCAAATTGACCAACCCAGCTTGAAAGATGAATGTGTTGAAAAACATAAGAAAGATGATGATGATATTGAAGAGGATTCCAATGTCCTGAATACTGAAGAGGAGGAAAAAACAAGTTTAGATTTTGATTAAAAAAAAGTTCCCAGACAAATTATATCAACTCTACAATAACAATGTCAATTAACGCATACTGCTCCTGTAACAGTAATTCAGCACACAATCTTTGAAAGCAATCAACTGGGTAAATGCAGTGTCCAGTGTAGTACTGAGCCATTCAGAGCAGAGAATCCCAGATTAGATCCCGAGTCTGTGCTGATCTCAGCTACCTGACCAGAGAGGCAAATCCACCAGTGCTCCTCAGCCATGTCCAGTTATCCTGACTGGAAGGTACCTGCATGTGAACGCAGGTACAAATAGGATTGGGGTTGTCTGTAATGCCGTCTATGATTGAATAACCTGATGACATTCATTGTCTAGGCTCACACAAGATGAATGGCCACTTGGATGAGGTACAAGAAGCCAGTCGTTTCCCATGGAGCATTACACCAAATGAATTAGTGCCTTTGTGGAGAAAGCAAACAAACTTTAAAAGTAACTAAACAAACTAGATTTCAATATATTTTCTAAACTACAGATTGCCAAAACAGATGTCAAATTTAAGCTTGTGAACAGTCACATTAACCTGTATGTAGCTAGGTAACTCCTACTCAAGTCATAAGAATATAACAAATGATGATTTTATAACCGAGTACGACCTTTATCCACAAGGCAAGTGGAGGAACTGGAGAACAAAGTATTTTTTAAATGAAAGACCTAAAGAGTCCCTCAATTTATCTCCTCAGTCTTTAAAAGCAGAAAAGCCTAGGTGAAGACCCACAGGGCACGGCACTATCTTACACACACTTTCTTCTCCTCCAACCCTCCCCCGTCCTCATGATATCCGTTCATGGTCCCAGTCATCTATTAGTCTGGATATAACTAACTGCGCGTGCTCACACATACACTCACATGAATATTATCAGCGGTACGACTGGTTCCGTGACTATAAGCTCGGCGAAGGAATTGGCCAACAGGTCGTAGATCATCAGGAGGAATTGTATTGACAGCACAAGGCTGTAGTTTGACGTCTGGAGCATTCCCCAGTGAAGTCAGTGTCGACAACACAGAGAATCAGTGATGCAGTAATGCAAATTCATGGTCTGTTCAATGACCTGGAATACAAAGATACACTTCAACTATGGAATAAAAAAAGTGCACATAAAATATAATGATGAGGATCCATGCATCTTAACAAATACTCCCTCCCCCTATGGGTAGACGATTACTGATGTGAGTCACTGGGACAGATATATTGTGCCAGCATCATACTATCCCAAATGCTACCCTAGTTGAGATCAGCAAACTCAGAACACAGGAGAAACTCTAGTTTGCTTGGCTCCATACCATACCTTGTGGTGTCTTTACCCTGTAAACCACTGAGGCAGATAAGGAGTCTGCATGACTGAATTCACGACCCAACTGCAAAGACTACTAAAAAGGAATTGTGGTCGACTTAATAAGAAGCTATCAATCAATTTAGTTCGGTGGTTATGGGTACAATTTGAAATCTGCCACCATTAATAATCAATCACCTGTCCAAGTACAGTCCCTGCTCCTGAATCCCGACAGAGGCATTGGGTGTAAGCAACAGCCAGAAAAGGTAACTCTTGAATCTTGTTCTTTCTTTCAACAACTGCATGAACTAGATGAGCAGGATATCGGCCAAATTCTTTCATTCCGCACAGAGACAATATGCAGTGTTCTCCAATACTGACAAAGGGCTAATAAAATGACAGACTAGCCAGTATCGTAGGATCATCCCACATCTAATCCAATTACCGTATTTACTCATATATAAGGCAACCCACAAATAAAACTAGCTCTCCCACCCCCATACTTTCCAAGAAAGAACAAAGAGAGACAAACTAATAAACATTTATATCGTGCCTTTCACAAGCTTTGGAAATCCCAAAGTGCTTCAGAGCCAATGAATTATTTTTTTTGCATTGTCACTGCGGTAATGTAAAGAAATGCTTCACACTTGATTTACAAAGTTTATACACAAGTCCATCTTTATTTATTTTTTTTAAAACAACTTTTCAATCTAAGGGGCAGCACCCAACCCCTTTCTCAGGCAGAGCCTGGCCATCAATGTGCGACCACCAGAAATGTCACCGAATCAGCCGTTCCACTCTAAGCGGATTTTGACAGCAGGAGTTTGTCCCATTGAAAGCCTCGGGACTCTATACTCCAGCTGCTATGTTGACATTTCTGGATGACAGGTCTGATCAACAACCAGCTTGGGTTAGGTCGGGTCATGAGTTTCCTGCCAGCATGGTAGTTTAGAAAGACATTTCAAGTACAGCTTAGCCGTGGTAGAATAACACCAAGGTAATGACTCAAATATCACCCCCTCCCCTATTTTAAGCTCCCAGTGGCACAACTTTCTAGCCTTATTTATCCAATACAATAGGTAAACTCATCACATCTTCCAATCTGTGACACAGCAATTCATGCACTGTACTAGCAAGATTCAGGCACTTATACTGTGCTCCAGGAATTAACTTCAATTTAATGGGATGCAGTAACAAAACAAGCAAATGCATCAACTAATGATTCTGATCATGAGTAAGAGATAAATACTATTCCTTTCATCAGAATAAACTTACAAAGCCTCTTAAAAGAGGCTAAGCTCCCATGACTCTTGTCAGTGAGACACACAGCTTGGGGTCCTAAATTGGATCTCAGCCAAGGCAGCAGTTGAGTTGAACATTATATTTACCTGAAACCAGGAAGACACAAAATCAGTGAGGGATCCCACCCAGATCAAAACATAGAAACATAGAAATTAGGTGCAGGAGCAGGTCATTCGGCCCTTCGAGCCCGCACCGCCATTCAATAAAATCATGGCTGATCATTCCCTCAGTACCCCTTTCCTGCTTTCTCTCCATACCCCTTGATCCCTTTGGCCATAAGGGCTATATCTAACTCTCTTTTGAATATATCTAACGAACTGGCCTCAACAACTTTCTGCAGTAGAGAATTCCACAGGTTAACCACTCTCTGAGTGAAGAAGTTTCTCCTCATCTCGGTCCAAATGGCTTACCCCTTATTCTTAGACTGTGACCCCTGGTTCTGGACTTCCCCAACAACGGGAACATTTTTCCTGCCTCTAACCTGTCCAATCCTGTCAGAATTTTATATGTTTCTATAAGATCCCCTCCAGTGGATACAAGCCCAGTTGATCCAGTCTCTCCTCATATGTCAGTCCTGCCATCCCCAGAATCAATCTGGTGAACCTTCGCTGTACTCCCTCAATAGCAAGAACGTCCTTCCTCAGATTAGGAGACCAAAACTGAACACAATATTCCAGATGTGGCCTCACCAAGGTTCTGTACAACTGCAGTAAGACCTCCCTGCTCCGATACTCAAATCCCCTCGCTATGAAGGCCAACATGCCATTTGCCTTCTTCATCGCCTGCTGTACCTGCATGCCAAACTTCAATGACTGATGTACCATGACACCCAGGTCTCGTTGCACCTCCCCTTTTCCTAATCAGTCACCATTCAGATAATATTCTGTCTTCCTGTTTTTGCCACCAAAGTGGATAACCTCACATTTATCCACATTATACTGCATCTGCCATACATTTGCCCACTCACCTAACCTATCCAAGACACCCTGCAGTCTCTTAGCATCCTCCTTACAGCTCACACCGCCGCCCAGCTTAGTGTCATCTGCAAACTTGGAGATATTACATTCAATTCCTTCATCTAAATCATTGATGCATATTTAAAAGCTGGGGTCCCAGCACTGAACCCACTGTCATTCTGAAAAGGACCCGTTTATTCCGACTCTCTGCTTCCTGTCTGCCAGCCAGTTCTCTATCCACGTCAATACATTACCCCCAATACCATGTGCTTTAATTTTGCACACTAATCTCTTGTGTGGGACCTTGTCAAAAGCCTTTTGAAAGTCCAAATACACCACATCCACTGGTTCTCCCTTGTCCACTCTGCTAGTTACATCCTCAAAAAATTCCAGAAGATTTGTCAAGCATGATTTCCCTTTCATAAATCCATGCTGACTTGGACCGATCCTGTCACCGCTTTTCAAATGCGCTGCTATTTCATCTTTAATAATTAATTCCAACATTTTCTCCACCACCGATGATAATTCCCTGTTTTCTCTCTCCCTCCTTTTTAAAAAGCGGTGTTACATTAGCTACCCTCCAGTCCATAGAAACTGATCCAGAGTCAATAGAATGTTGGAAAATGATCACCAATGCATCCACTATTTCTAGGGCCACTTCCTGAAGTACTCTGGAATGCAGTCTATCAGGCCCTGGGGATTTATCGGCCTTCAATCCCATCAATTTCCGTAACACAATTTCCTGACTAATAAGGATTTCCTTCAGTTCCTCCTTTTCACTAGACCCTCGAACCCCTAGTATTTCCGGAAGGTTAATTGTGTCTTCCTTCGTGAAGACAGATCCAAAGTATTTGTTTAACTGGTCCGCCATTTCTTTGTTTCCCATTATAAATTCACCTGAATCTGTCTGCAAAGGACCTATGTTGGTCTTCACTAATCTTTTTCTCTTCACATATCTATAGAAGCTTTTGCAGTCAATTTTTATGTTCCCTGCAAGTTTCCTCTCATACTTTATTTTCTCCCTCCTAATTCGACCCTTTGTCCTCCTCTGCTGAATTCTAAATTTCTCCCAGTCCTCAGGTTTGCTGCTTTTTCTGGCCAATTTATATGCCTCTTCCTTGGATTTAACACTATCCTTAATTTCCCTTGTTAGCCACCTTCCCCTTTTTATTTTTACTCCAGACAGGGATGTACAATTGTTGAAGTTCATCCATGCAATCTATAAATGTCTGCCATTGCCTATCCACTGTCAACCCTTTAAGTATTGTTTGTCAGTCTATCCTAGCCAACTCACGTCTCATACCATCGAAGTTACCTTTCCTTAAGTTCAGGACCGTAGTCTCTGAATTAACACTGTCACTCTCCAACTTAATAAAGAGTTCTACCATATTATGGTCACTCTTCCCCAGGGGTCCTCGCACAACAAGATTGCTAATTAGTCCTCTCTCATTACACAACACCCAGTCTAGGATGGCCAGCTCTCCAGTTGGTTTCTCGACATATTGGTGTAGAAAGCCATCCCTAATACACTCCAGGAAATCCTCCTCCACCGCATTGCTACCAATTTGGTTAACCCAGTCTATATGTAGATTAAAGTTGCCCATGATAACTGCTGTACCTTTATTGCACGCATCCCTAATTTCTTGTTTGATGCCATCCCCAACCTCACTACTATTGTTTGGTGGTCTGTACACAACTCCCACTAGCGTTTTCTAGCGTTGAAAGCCTGCGATACCCCAATCCTGCCGCTGGGAAGTGTGCGTGCATGGATGGTGCATAACAACTGTTACAAGTCACAGAAGAATCTTTATTTGTGCTCTTCGCAAGTCAGTTTCCGCACTTCTTACAAACCAAAACATAGAATGGTTACAGCACAGGAGGAAGCCACCATTCGGCCTGTCGAGCCTATGCTAGCTCTCTACAAGAGCACTTCAGCTAGTCCCACTCCCCCGCCCTTTCCCCGTAGCCCTGCAAAACCTTTTCCTTCAGGGAATTATCCAATTCCCTCTTGAAAGCCATGATTGAGTCTGCCTCCACCGTTCCTTCAGGCCGTGCATTCCAGATCCTAACCACTCGCTGCGTAAAAAAAGTTTTTCCTCATGTCGCCTTTGATTCTTTTGCCAATCACCTTAAATCTGTGTCCTCTGGTTCCTGACCCTTCCGCCAATGGGAACAGTTTCTAGCTGCTCTGTCGAGACCCCTCATGATTTTGAACACCTCGATCAAATCTCCTCTCAACCTTCTCTGCTCTAAGGAGAACAACCCCAGCTTCTCAAGTCTATCCACGTCACTGAAGTCCCTCATCCCTGGAACCATTCCTGTAAATCTTTTCTGCACCGTCTCTCAGACCTTCACATCCTTCCTAAAGTGATGCCCAGAATTGGACACGATACTGCAGTTGAGGCTAAACCAGTGTTTTATACAGGTCCATCATAACTTCCTTGCTTTTGTACTCCATGCCTCTATTTTTAAAGATCAGGATCCTTTTTTAGCCGCTTTCTCAACCTGCCCTGCCACCTTCAACAATTTGTACACATATACCCCCAGGTCTCTCTGTTCATGCACCCCCTTTATGATGATATCTTTTAGTTTATATTGCCTCTCCTCATTCTTTCTACTAAAATGCATCACTCCGTGCTTTTCTGAGTTAAATTTCACCAGCCTGTCTGTGTCTTCTTGAAGTCTATCACTATCCTCCTCGCTGTTCACTATACTTCCAAGTTCTGTGTCATCTGCAAATTTTGAAATTGTGCCCTGTACATCTAAGTCATTAATATACAAGTTGAGCGTCTGAAATCTGGAATGTTCCGAAATCCGGACCTACCACCGTCACGCCGCCAGACTCTCCTGCTTGGACCCTCCCACCCCCCGCTCGGATGCTGCCCGGACCCCCCCACCTCCCCCCACCCTTTGACCTCGACCAAGGTGTTTCTGGATTCGGGATGTTGGAAAGACATTCCGAAATCCGTCATCCGGAACGGCCTCGGTCCCGAGGTTTCCGGATTTCGGACGCTTTACTTGTCTATCAAGAAACGCATTGGCCCCAGTAGCGACCTCTGGGGAACACAGTATACCTTCTTCCAGTCCAATAAACAACCGTTCACCACTGCTCTCCTTTTCCTGAAACACAAGACAATTTTGCATCCATGCTGCCACTGTCGCTTTTATTCAAATTTGCTGGCAAGCCTATTATGTGGCACTTTATCAAACACCTTTTGGAAGTCCACATACAGATCAACCGCCCAACTTTGCCCTAATCAAACCTCTCTAGATACCTCATCAAAAAACTCGATCAAGTTAGTTAAACACAATTTGTCTTTAACAAATCCGTGCTGGCTTTCATTAATTCATCCACATTTGTCCAAATGACTTAATTTTGTCCCTGATTATCATTTCTAAAAGCTTCCCCACTTACGAGGTTAAACTGACTGGCCTGCAGTTGCTGGGTTTATCCTGACACCCTTTTTTGACAAGGGTGCAATCTTTGCAATTCTCCAGTCCTCTGACACCACTCCTGTAATCTGAGGAGGATTAGAAGATTATGGCCAGTATTTCCGCGATTTCCACCTTTACTTCCCTCAGTGTTCTAGGATGCATCCCATCCGGTCCTGGTGACTTGTCTACTTTTAGTACAGACAGCCTTTCTAGTACCTCCTCTTTTATACATTTTTATCCCATCCAGTATCTCCTCTACCACCTCTTTTGCTACGACTAGCAGCATCTTCTTCCTTGGTGAAGACAGAAGCAAAGTATTCATTTAGTACCCCAGCCATACCCTCTGCCTCCATGCGTAGGTCTCCTTTTAGGTCCCTAATCGGCCCCACCCCTCCTCTTACAACCCGTTTACTATTTATATGCCGACAAAAGAATTTTGAATTCCCTCTTATGTTAGCTGTCAATCTATTCTCATACTCTTGCGCTGCCCATCTTATTTTCTTTTTCACTTCCCCTCTGAACTCTCTATATTCAGCCTGATTCTCACTTGTCTTCTCAACCATACATCTGTCATGCATGCTCTTTTTCTGTTTCATCTTACTCTCTATCACTTTCGTCATCAGCGAGCTCTAAGTTTGGTTGTCCCACCTGTCCCTCGTGGGAATATACCTTGACTGTACCCGAATCAACTCAATTTAAAGGCAGCCCATTGTCCGATTACGGTTTGGCCCGACAATCTTTGATTCCAGTTTCCCAAGGTCAAATCCGTTCTCAACCCACTGAAATTGGCCTTCCTCCAATTAAGTATTTTTACTCAAGAGTGCTCCCTGTCCTTTTCCATAGCTAATCTAAACTTCATGATACTATGATCATTGTTCCCCAAGTGTTCCCCTACTGCCACTTGACCCACCTCATTCCCCAGAACCAGATCCAGCAATGCCTCCTTCCTCATTGGGCCGGAAACATACTGATCAAGAAAGTTCTCCTGAACACACTTCAGAAATCCTTCCCCCTCTCTGCCCTTTACACTATTACTATCCCAGTCTATATTAGGATAGTTGAAGTCTCCCATTATCACTACTCTATAGTTCTTACATCTCCCTGTAATTTCCCTGACACGACTTTGCATACAAAATAACATTTTCCGTGCTTGGGCGCAATGTCCCCTTTAAGCTGGGCGGCCATGCAGTGCCCCAGAGATCCCACGCAGCCCCCCAGAGATCCCACGCAGCCAGTTTTTCAATTCTAAAACCACACATAAATGATATTTTGAATGGCCTGCTCAGTCCCTTAAAGGGGCCCCGCGGCGCCAAGAAAAATGACAGGTAACATTGCTTGGACCTCTAAATCTCTCTGCTCCTCCACAGTGCCCGACTTCTCACCATTTCGAAAATACTCTCATCTGGGTCCAAAGTGGATGACCTCACACTTTCCTGCACTGAACTCCATTTGCCACAGTTTTGTCCATTCACTTAATCTATCAATGTCCCTTTGCAACATCTGCTCCCATCTACACTATTTACTGTGTCATGCTTCTGTGACTCGGTTCTCTACGTTAAACTCGCTATATAAATGCAGTTGTTAATTAAACACTTGACCTTTACAGTCATGATTTATTCTTTGATGTGTTACTGTCTTGTAATGCACCCCAACCTGTGTGTTGAACGAGAAGATTCTTCTAACTTTTTAGTTTTAGTCATTTCTATTTATTCCCACCCCGCTCCCCGCTGCCATTGGCACGACAGATTATGTAGCATGTGTACAAAGCAGTTTAATATGGCACTTTAATTATGCAGACAGTATTTATGGGATTAGAAATATCTTTTTGTAAGTACATCTTGGCCTTTCATTCACTCCTATAGAGGACACAAGAAAGTGTCACTCAACTGGAGTGGTTGATTTTTTGACACTGAATGCCACACACTACCCTCTCCAGTGCAGAAGTGCTGTCACTGCAAATAGCTACTTCCTTAGAGCTCAAATGTAAAGACTGTGGTGCCTCCTCTTGTTCACGGAGAGAAATTGAGGATGGAGGCCAACTATCTGAGAGACTGCATATTGGCTCCAAGCCTGCAATCAGCAGTGATCCCTGATGTAGCACAGATTAAACTTGTTTGATTTTTTTTCCCTTTCTCTTCTCAAGATGCTGATTCCTGCCAGGCTACGGTTCCATGGACACCATCAGCCTTCCAGTACCTCACCCAAGTGATCATTCATTATGTGAGCCTACCCGCAGTGAACACCAACAAAGCATTTGACTTTCATACACGAACCAAGCTCAATGCTATCCTCAAAGGGATTACACGCAATCACACGCTTCCCAGCCAGAAGCAGAAAATCTGACTGATTCCTCGCCAACCAGGAGTTAAGACCAACTGTAGTGCTGCCTCAACCCATTATTACTATCCAAATCACCTACACACAAGGTCTCCCCTCAACTTTACCAACAAAAAGTTTCATGACCAATCACCTTACAAATCCCCTTTAATAATTTCCCTACCCATTTCCACTTACCACCTTTGGGAGAAAAAAAATCATACCAATGCCCTCACAATGGTCCTCAAAAACTCCAACTTCCCTTTCCATGGCTTGTCACCCACAACAAAATCAACATTTTTCATCATCTTCTGCACAACTGTCTCACTCCATCATTGACACACTTGTCTCCACCAGATGGTCTACCACTCCTTACCCTGTTACAACAGTCACCTCCATTGCCTCATGTTCTTGAGCCATAAGCTTACATGCACATCGAAAGCAATCAAGCTTGTTGTCCAGTTCCAGATCTGGCTTAACCACCTCAAGCAGGACTGTCATTCTTCCTTCATGGCCAAATCCACTTATCATTCCTGTAGTTGGAACAACTGCACTTCACCATCACCAATCTTTTCCTCCAACCTCCATCCCTCGCACCCTCCATTTTCACCTTGGACACAGTGTGAGAGAAAACGTCCAAAATAGAGGCCTCCATGCCCTAGCCCCAATATCAACTCTCCCTCCTGCCCTTTCCCACACAAGCTTAAACTCCCCTATATTCCATACATTCTTCCCCATCTCAATCCCAGACCTCACAAACCTCATTATGTTCACAAAGTCTCCTCTTTTGATCTCCTTCCATCCCAGCTCTTACGTACTCAATTTCATCATCCTCCGATAAGAATCCAGTTTTGTCGGGGGACGGGACGAGCCCAAGGACTCAGTGCTGGGACCATTACTGTTTCTAATTTACATAAAATGTCCTGGATTCCAGAAGTCTAAACAAAATGGCCACATTTGCAAATAATACCAAATTGGGCGGGGCAGTGGAATTAGAAGAGGCAGCTCAGAAATTACAGAATGAGTTGAAGATATGTAAATGGACTGAAATGTCAATAAAATGTAATGCAGACAAATGTAAAATGCTACACAAAATAGATGACACAATGACACCACGAATGCGGTTCAAATAGAATAAAACAATGAAACCATAAGGTTGCCGCAGTATCAAACAAAAACAAACAAAAGTGCCTCCTTTCTAGGAGGGGAACAACAAATAAAGAACAAAACCATAAAACAAAGGAAGCGTAGAAACAAATTATCACCCGTGCCCAGTACACACTCTGGTCCCTACAGTGCCCACAGATCATGAAAGGACTCCTGCACAACAGCTCATTACGAAGTTGAAAGAGACCAAGAGTCTCAGTATACTCAACACTGAACTTGTCCAAGGCAGAACAGCAATCAACAAAGCTATTAGGACATTGGACTACATTGCTAAAATGGTAGAATGTAAGTCAGAGAAAAGGAATGATCAAACCTTCGTGCTCTAGTTAGACCGCAGCTTGCATACAGATCACCAAGAAACAAGAAAGACATTTCAGCACCAGAGGTGCCAAACTTGGGCAGAGGAAATATTACAGGGACACCCTCAAAGCCTCCCTGACAAAGTGCAATATCCCCACTGACACCTGGGAGTCCCTGGCCAAAGACCGCCCTAAGTGGAGGAAGTGCATCCAGGAGGGCGCTGAGCTCCTCGAGTCTCGTCGCCAAGAGCATGCAGAAATCAAGGAAAGAGCGTGCAGCAAACCTGTTCCACCCACCCTTTCCCTCATCGACTGTCTGTCCCACCTGTGACAGGGACTGTGGTTCTCGTATTGGACTGTTCAGCCACCTAAGGAATCATGTTAAGAGTGGAAGCAAGTCTTCCTCGATTCCGAGGGACTGCCTATAATGACAAATCTTCTGGAATTTTTTGAGGATGTTTCCAGTAGAGTGGATAAGGGAGAACCAGTTGATGTGGTATATTTGGACTTTCAGAAGGCGTTCGACAAGGTCCCACACAAGAGATTGATGTGCAAAGTTAGAGCACATGGGATTGGGGGTAGTGTACTGACATGGATTGAGAACTGGTTGTCAGACAGGAAGCAAAGAGTAGGAGTAAATGGGTACTTTTCAGAATGGCAGGCAGTGACTAGTGGGGTACCGCAAGGTTCTGTGCTGGGGCCCCAGCTGTTTACACTGTACATTAATGATTTAGATGAGGGGATTAAATGTAGTATCTCCAAATTTGCGGATGACACTAAGTTGGGTGGCAGTGTGAGCTGCGAGGAGGATGCTGTGAGGCTGCAGAGCGACTTGGATAGGTTAGGTGAGTGGGCAAATGCATGGCAGATGAAGTATAATGTGGATAAATGTGAGGTTATCCACTTTGGTGGTAAAAACAGAGAGACAGACTATTATCTGAATGGTGACAGATTAGGAAAAGGGGAGGTGCAAAGAGACCTGGGTGTCATGGTACATCAGTCATTGAAGGTTGGCATGCAGGTGCAGCAGGCGGTTAAGAAAGCAAATGGCATGTTGGCCTTCATAGCAAGGGGATTTGAGTACAGGGGCAGGGAGGTGTTGCTACAGTTGTACAGGGCATTGGTGAGGCCACACCTGGAGTATTGTGTACAGTTTTGGTCTCCTAACCTGAGGAAGGACATTCTTGCTATTGAGGGAGTGCAGCGAAGGTTCACCAGACTGATTCCCGGGATGGAGGGACTGACCTATCAAGAAAGACTGGATCAACTGGGCTTGTATTCACTGGAGTTCAGAAGAATGAGAGGGGACCTCATAGAAACATATAAAATTCTGACGGGGTTAGACAGGTTAGATGCAGGAAGAATGTTCCCAATGTTGGGGAAGTCCAGAACCAGGGGTCACAGTCTAAGGATAAGGGGTAAGCCATTTAGGACCGAGATGCGGAGGAACTTCTTCACCCAGAGAGTGGTGAACCTGTGGAATTCTCTACCACAGAAAGTTGTTGAGGCCAATTCACTAAATATATTCAAAAAGGAGTTAGATGAGGTCCTTACTGCTAGGGGGATCAAGGGGTATGGCGAGAAAGCAGGAATGGGGTACTGAAGTTGAATGTTCAGCCATGAACTCATTGAATGGCGGTGCAGGCTAGAAGGGCCGAATGGCCTACTCCTGCACCTATTTTCTATGTTTCTATGTTTCTATGATGGGAGGCAGCGACGGGGGTGTCTGGCTTATGAGGACAGAGTGGAGAAACCTGGGCTTTTCAGCCTGGGAAGGAGGCAACCAAGAGGTAATTTTATAAAAGGTCGACAAAATAGTTATGGGAATTGAAAAAAAAAGTTAACCCATATTTTAAATGAAAGGGAGTAGAGTTAAGGGACACGGTTGTAAACTAGACTTGGAGTGAATACAAATGTTCAGAGAGAGCTGGGGGCAGGAGATCCGTGGGCTCATTGAAGAAACAACTGGAGGTTACAGAGTGATCCCTGAGCGGATCAGTGCGGGGCCACAGCCGTCAATGTGAAGTGAGGAAGGGCCCAGCTCTGATCCCAGGCCCTGGCTCCGACTGTCCCTTCCCCGGCTCCAGTCCCCGCTTTCCAGGCCTCAGCCCCAGCCCCACAGGCTTCTACAGGCCCGGGGGAGAAGCCGGGACTTTCCCAGCGATCGTTTCACTACTCACCGTCTGACAGCCATTCCCGCTGTACCCAGACCCCAAGCCCCGCTCTCGCAGTGCCCAGGCCCCCGGGCCCTGCAGCCCCACCGATGACGGAGGCCACGGAGCATGCGCATACCTTCCGCAGCAACTTAGCGTCTGCGCCGGCACAGCGACACCTGCCGGAGGGGCAGAGCAGCGACAGCACCACCTCCAACAGCGACACCTGCCGGAGGGACAGAGCAGCGACAGCACTACCTCCAACAGCGACACCTGCCGGAGGGGCAGAGCAGCGACAGCACCACCTCCCCACTATTTCCCCAGCACAACGGAACACCTGCTGGCGCCCTCAGCAAAGCAATGTTCCTTCGATACATGGGGGTAGCCAAACAACATTTTCACACACTGCAGATCAAGGAGCAGCAGCCCACCATATAGTTACCACTTAAGCAGCCACTTGTGCCCATTGAGACACGAGCTTTTTCCTCTTCACCGAATCCATAATCCCACACTGCGATATGTGCGCGCAGAGCAGGTCCGTGCAGCAGAGCATGTCTCCAGTCGTCTTGGTTAACCCTTGCCACTGGACCAAAACCTAGCTCCGTCAAGCCCATGTGGTGGCTGGTGTGCAACGGTCACCACACGTTAAAAAAAAAACACGCACAGGCATCTTCCACCCTTCAGATTGTAGTTCGGGATCTGGAATATTGGGAACTTCATGAAACACCTGTGAACTCATCCCTTTTCGGTGTGGAAGCAAGTCATCCTCACTTCGAGGGACTACCTAGGATGATGATGATAAATCTCGCATTTCAAGCGAGATTGTTTCAAGTGCCAAAGAACATAATGCAATGTCCCAAGAGGGGTTACACATTTGTAAAGTCGAATTTTCTCTGCTTCCCTCGTCTTCACATAGTCCATCTCGGACTCTTCACTTCCTCAACTTCTCCGTCTCCATTTCTGGGGATAGTCTATTGACAAACATTCACTATAAGCCCACTGTCTCACACTAGCTTGACTACACTCCCTCCCACCCTGCAAGAACTCAAATCCATCCTCCCAGTTTCTCCATCTCTGTCGCAACTGTTTTGACGATGTAACTTTCCATACCAGTGCTTCCGATATGGCTTCCTTTTTCCACAACCAAGGATTCCCCTCTACCGTGGTTGACATGGCTCACGATTGTTTACCGATCTTTCGCCAACATCCCCTCCCCTTCTCACAGCACCTTCCCATATAAGCGCAGGAGACGCTAAAGTAAATGTTGGTCCCCTGGAGGTCGAGACTGGGGAATTAATAATGGAGAACAGGGAAATGGCAGAGACGTGAACAAATATTTTCTATTGGTCTTCACGGTATACTGAATTCATTACTAACGATGCAGCCTCCTCTACATTGGGGAGCTAAACACAGATTGGGTAATGGCTTTGCAGAACATCTCCATTCAATCTGCAAATGTGACCCTGAGCTTCTGCACACCTGTTATTTTAATTCCCCACCTCACTTTGGCCTTGGCCTCCTATACTGTTTCAATGAAGCTCAACGTAAACCTCAGCTTTCAATTAGGCACTTTACAGCCTTCCAGACTCAACATTGAGTTCAACAATTTCAGATCATAACCACTGCCCCCATTTTCTCAGGCGGCAGCAGTTGATGATTCTGCTATTCCCATTTGCACCTCTTCTATTCCCATCTTTTGTTTATTTACTCCCTGGCTGGGGAGTCTAGAACCAGGGGTCACAGTCTCAGAATAAGGGGTTGGCCATTTAGTACTGAGACGAGGAGAAATTTCTTCACTGAGGGTGGTGAATCTTTGGAATTTTCTATCCCGGACAGCTATGGAGGCTGTGGTTGAGTATAATTAAGACAGAGTTTGATAGATTTTTGGATACTAAGGGAATCAAGGGATAGGGGGATAGTGCAGGAAGGTGGAGTTGAGATAGAAGTTCAGCCATGATCTTATTGAATGGCGGAGCAAGCTCGAGGGGCCGAATGGCCGACTCCTGCTCCTATTTCATATGCTCTTATTCATGAACACAATGTACATAAAAAGAGACATTAGTAATTCTAGCCTGCCTTCTGGCTACTTAATCATGTTTCCATTGATGCATAAAACGGAGAAACTGTGTGAATCTGTCCAATCCCGGAGTAGAAAACACCCTTATATTCAGTTGAGGGTACAGCACTGGTTCCAAAACTACATAATCAAGAGTCTCCAGTTATATTGGTTGCTGATAGTCAAGTTATTGTCATTTTCACTGAAAGAAAAATAAAACAAAATGTGTGCTTATGTAGCATTGTTGAAATATCAGTGGATGTGGTGTATTTGGACTTCCAGAAGGCATTTGACAAGGTGCCACATAAAAGGTTACTGCACAAGATAAAAGTTCACGGGGTTGGGGGCAATATATAAGCATGGATAGAGGATTGGCTAACAAACAGAAAACAGAATAGAGATTAATGGTTCATTCTCTGGTTGGCAACCAGTAACCAGTGGGGTGCCGCAGGGATCAGTGCTGGGACCTCAACTATTTACAATCTATATTAACAACTTGGAGGAAGGGACCGAGTGTAATGTAGCCAAGTTTGCCGACGATACAAAGATGGGAGGAAAAGCAATGTGTGAGGACACACAAAATCTGCAAAAGGACATAGACAGGCTAAGTTAGTGGGCAAAAATTTGGCAGATGGAGTATAATGTTGGAAAGTGTGAGGTCATGCACTTTGGTAGAAAAAAAAATCAAAGAGCAAGTTATTATTTAAATGGAGAAAGATTGCAAAGTGCTGCAGTACAGCGGGACCTGGGGTACTTGTGCATGAAACACAAAAGGTTAGTATGCAGGTACAGCAAGTGATCAGGAAGGCCAATGGAATCTTGGCCTTCATTACAAAGGGGATGGAGTATAAAAGCAGGGAAGTCTTGCTACAGTTGTACAGGGTATTAGTGAGGCCACACCTGGAATACTGCGTGCAGTTTTGGTTTTCATATTTACGAAAGGATATACTTGCTTTGGAGGCAGTTCAGAGAAGGTTCACAAGGTTGATTCCAGAGATGAGGGGGTTGACTTATGAGGAAAGGTTGAGTAGGTTGGACCTCTACTCATTGGAATTCAGAAGAATGAGAGGTGATCTTAGCGAAACGTATAAGATTATGAGAGGGCTTGATGAGGTAGATGCAGAGGATGTTTCCACTGATGGGAGAGACTAGAACTAGATGGCATAAACTTAGAATGAGGGGCCGCCCATTTAAAACTGAGAAGAGGAGAAATTTCTTCTCTCGGAGGGTTGTAAATCTGTGGAATTCGCTGCCTCAAGAGCTGTGGAAGCTGGGACATTAAATAAATTTAAGACAGAAATAGACAGTTTCTTAAACGATAAGGGAATAAGGGGTTATGGAGAGCGGGCAGGGAAGTGGACCCGAGTCCATGATCGGATCAGCCATGATCTTATTAAATGGCGGAGCAGGCTCGAGGGGCCATACGGCCTACTCCTGCTCCTATTTCTTATGTTCTTATCAGTGTTTCACAGTGACTGATTTGTGGAGTGTAATGACTTAGGTAGGTGAATGCAGCAGCCATTCTGCGCCACAAACATTAAATATGCACGGAGTGCGCATGGACACGGCGAGGCCTTGCAAAAGCCGGTTCTCGAGGCGCAATGCACCCGCGCCGAAAACCGTCTTTTCCCATCTGTCAAGATTTCTTCTGACAGAATCTACGCATCCCTGGGAGAAGGACATCCGCGCGGCAGAGATTGGGCTATTTGCCCGACGCATGCCCAGCAAACTTTTACGTCTGGTAAAAGCAGGCGTATTGTCTACTTTTACCAGCGTGATATTTTTAAAACATATAAAAATTACATTTAATCATTCATGTTTATATTAAAAACCTTGTCCATCAAGGTAAGTTTATTTTTAACACTATTAAAACAAATTTTTTTAAATTCCCAAAGAGATATTTTTTTCTAAAACATTTAATTAATTTTAAATAGGAGAGGTTTTTTTAAACAAAACTTATTATGCCGTGTTTCTTGTTTCAGGAGGGTTTACTCATTGTTGTAATGTTGTAAAAACGCAGTTCCCATTTTTATCAATGAGAATACCACCCAGTGATTGGTGGTCCAGGCCCACGTGACTTCAGCATTTCCGTATATACGGGGAAGTCATTGCCCCGTGCACTGCACAGCGATTGAAGACCTCCGACCCCAATCGTACGTTCCTCTGTGATCACCAGGTACTTCCGTAGATTTTTTTCGGGTCAGAGTCCTTCGTCCGAAGGAAGATTCGACCGCAATACCTGGGCTATTAATGACCAATTCCTGTTTTTATGCTCGTGGTTGAGGCAAGAATTTTGTGTACGACACCAGGACAGCGCCTTGTTCTGTGAACAATGTTGTGGAATGTTTAATATTCTCCTGAACAGGATATTGGTTGAATCCCTCATCTGAAGGATAGCACCGCCAGCAATGCAGCACTCCTTCAGTGTCAGCCTAAATTATATCAGAGGCAAGAGTGCACCCAACTCAAGCAAGCTGCCACTTGGGCAGCATTAAAAAGATCATAGTTACGTATATAAATGCATGTTACAATGCGGCCAACACCATGTGGGGGACAGGAAATGTGTTTGTAAACTGCCTCAAAGACAGTGGAGCTTAATTACTGTAACTGAGACGGCACCACAATGGGACCATATGCTGCAGACCTTGGAGTTGAGTGAATCAGTTGGAGCAAGGAATCCACATTTGCAGTGTCAGTGATGTAATGCAGTCCCTTCACACTTAGTGAATCTATACCATGTCGAGGTTCCTGTCCCACAAGCATCACGATGGTGTCGAGCACGAAGAATTCTCAGAGCCTATTCTTTTGGCAGTGGTATCCCCAGTGCTGTGTGATTCTGCAAATTCCTGGCTTTTTCTACTTCTTCTGCTGAACAGAAGTCTTCCAGAAACAGGGTCGCTAAATTACTCAGACGTTTGTTTTTCGACATGGAGAACCGTAGCATACACTCAATAACCGGCATTGCTGCGATTTCTTCCCGGGACAAAGGATTCATCAAGTACATTAATGTGGTAATGGCGGAGAGTACCGTGTCCTCGTTAGGGCTGGATAAGCAGTCCAGCACTGCCTGAACCCCATTGTTCTGTAAAATATAATCCTTGTTCTGTTTGTCTAGACACAGGTTACAGAGACCACCTGTAGGAAATTAAAACATCGTCAAAGCTTGGGTCCATGAAAAGAATATTGTTGGAGGAGGAGATAATATACAAGAACTACAGGTGAGGAGAAGATGAATGAGCAGCCACATTAGACTTTAACAGTAAAATGAATATTTTTACAGTTCCCATCCCATTTAACACATGAATTAAAAAAACAAGGTCACAGATTTATAACTGCTATAAAAGCGTGGACATGATATCATCTCAACCTGAAAATACTAAACACTCCCATAATACTTGGGAATAAAAATAATCCTAATGACCCTATATACTGGTACATGTCATACCATAAACACATATCTCTGACTCCCCATGAGGAAATCCAAAGATCCACCATTATCTACACACAAGTTTTGAGAGTCTGAAGTGCATCCATCACACTTCAAAGGACCCAAAGCAAAAAGAGAGCCAATTATTTTACGTGCCGATCAATCATTGGTTAAGAACCGAATAGTGAGGACATTTTACAGATTGACCAGGAAAGTTACAAAGCATCTCGCTTTCTGTAAACATCGCTCATTAGTAAAAAATTAACCTATAATTGACCTCTGGATCAATGTAAATTAATTTCCTCCACGGAGTACTTGAGCAGTGATCTTAAAGGGACAGGTCAGATTAGCAGCTAAACATCACAACCATCTCCCACAACCTAAAATACCCATCAGCTGCATCACAGAAAATCAGATAAATAGCTAGATAGAAAAAATCTTGATGTTACTGCCAACATTTCTAGTATCGCACTTTTTCAATCTGTAAGTGTGTGTCATATTTCCTAAAAAATATATTTTTTTAAAAGCTGATTGCTTATGGCAAAAGGCCTGGACAGACCACAGCCTGGAAGATCTGATTACACAACTAAAGGTGACAAAACACAAATACAAAATTTAGTCTTTACCTATTCCAAATTCTACAAATCTTTCATTATCTTCTGTGAGCATATCCAGGAATAGATCAATGACCTGCAGCTGTCGAAGATACTGATAGTTACTGGGATCATAGGCAAAATTAGCCAGGTTTGCCAGAACTTGTTCCTTTGACTCTGAGAAGTTAGAATAAAACAATATTAGCTATTATATACACTGGAATAAACATCATGCATAAGACAACTTCAGGTGATGTTTGCCCAGTAAAGCCTCCCCTGTGAAGTGCTGCAATAAATGCCTCATTATACACTAGATTAAAAAAGACTAAACACCCTAACTTTAATCACCAGCAGCTTTGTGTGGATGGAATCAAGAGCACGATCAAGAATATTGGTTTTCATGGCATCAGCGCATCACTCCCCAACATCCCTGAAAAAGTTCCTTTTGGACCATTTACTATTTAGAATCCTACAGTCCCAATCCCAGGGTGTGACCGATGATCATGAATCACCAGACTACAGTTTTGGTCACCCTACCTTGATTGTCAGTATCCTGGAACTCAGTAACAAGGGCTTGTAAGTAATCAAACCGGTCTTGCCCCAGGGATTTACTTTCCATACACCGACCCAAGCTGGCCATTTCATCCAAACTCCAATCACTGCATAGAAGAGAGAAAACAGATCACAAACCTAGTCAGATTGCAGTATGGAAGTAGTTGTGTGACATAACCCGATTCCCACTCTGCCAGATTCCAGCTGGTGAAAGGACAGAGAAATGTAATTTTAAAAATTCCCATGATCTAATGATATGGTGGAACAGGCTTGAAGGGTTGAATGGGCTACTCGTGTTCCTATATTTCACTGCTAACAAAATGACAGAGCAAGTGGGCCTATTCTTATTTCTATGCACTGCTGGCCTAAAAACTCAGTCCAATTACAGACATATTAAAGTGACAGCCCCACATGGCTACACAGTCCACCATGCCACTTGCTAAATCACTGTGGCGGTGAAGCTGTTATCACCAAGTCCCATCGAAGAGTTTTCTCCCTGTACACCTCTGATACCTTCTTGTTGAAGCACATCACCTCTTCCGCTATGGTTCTTCAAATTCCTCATCATTTACTGCTTTTCTTTTCAAAGATCGGCTCTGTTCGTGTCTGCACTGAATGACTTCTCATTTGTGGTACTTCAAACTTCACCTCAACTCCCTAAGCTGCGATGTTGTTCCTTGAGCTTACATTGTGTTTCACTGGAACAGTGTAACAGGCCAAGAACCAAGACGTCAGAGTGGAAGTGGGACAGAGAATTAAAACGACAAACTCGAGGTCACGCTTGAGGACTGAACGGAGCAGTTCTGCAAAGCAGTCATCCAATCTGCGTTTGGTCTCCCCAGTATAGAAGAAACCGCATCGTGAGCAGCGAATACAGTATATTAAATTGAAAGTAGTACAAGTAAATCACTGTTTCACCTGGAAGGAGTTATTAGGGCCCTGGATGGTGGTGCATCTTCTGTGCTTGCACGGAAAGGGGAGGAGGGGGTGTGAGGCAGATTGAAGTAGTTTCTCTGCATTGGGGTAGAATCTACATTCATGATGTACAGCTAGAAATTGTAATTGCGGGGAAGTGTTCACAGAGATATTGCATAGGCAAGTGTGTTTTGATTTGTTACCAGATCAAGTAACTACTTGAAACATCGCTGGAGAAATACCACCAGCGATGTCTCCGCAAGATCCTGCAAATCCCCTGGGAGGACTGACCCACCGTCAGTGTCCTCAACCAGGCCAACATCCCCAGCATTGAAGCACTGACCACACTCGATCAGCTCCACTGGGCAGACCACATTGTTCGCATGCCAGACACGAGACTCCCAAAGCAAGCGCTCTACTCGGAACTCCTTCACGGCAAACGAGCCCAAGGTGGACAGAGGAAACGTTACAGGGACACCCTCAAAGCCTCCCTGATAAAGTGCAACATCCCCACTGACACCTGGGAGTCCCTGGTCAAAGACCGCCCTAAGTGGAAGAAGTGCATCCGGGCGGGCATTGAGCACCTCGAGTCTCATCGCCGAGAGCATGCAGAAACCAAGCGCAGGAGCGGAAGGAGTGTGCGGCAAACCAGTCCCACCCATCCTTTCCCTCAACGACTATCTGTCCCACCTGTGACAGGGACTGTAATTCCTGTATTGGACTGTTCAGCCACCTAAGGACTCATTTTAAGAGTGGAAGCAAGTCTTCCTCGATCCAAGGGACTGCCTATGATGATGATGATATATATATATATAGAGCACTGTTGTTGCTCAGTCCAGCTGCAGCTTATTTACTGTATAACTGGCCACCGAGGCCTCTCCGGCCTGGTGCGGTGGGCAGAGCCCGCAGGCCCGGTGTAAATACAGCAGGGGCCCGGGGCTGCCACAGGCCGAGCCGGAACGGACCTGGCCCGGAGAAAAAGCCGTGCCGCCACCGCCCAGCTGAAGCCGATGATGAGTGCACTCACCGCGCAGCCCCGTCCTCAAACTCCCTCCTCCCCCCACACCGGAAGTTGTCGAAAATTGTTGCGTCACTTCCCTGGAAACCAGGACGCGGCGCCGAGGCTTCTGAGCATGCGCGCCCCCGTCGATCTTCCAAGGCAGCGACACCTGTCGGCGGGGGAGTGTACTCCAGGTTAGACTGAGACTTTAAAGGGTCACCGACAGGCGCAATTCTTTCACTAAAGTGTAACTCGACGCTAACTCACTCTCTATTCAGCATTATCTAACACGGCAATTGTTTAAGTGTAATCATATGTTTGGAAAGTTTAAATGACCTGTTATTAATGTGGAAGCCAATGTGGCTAAATGTTCCATTTTTTGCCCTTTTCCCCCAAATTCTCTGCTCTTTCCTCAAGGTGTTCACTATTGCTCAGGCTTTAGTGGGCTACATCCATCCTTTGATACCTTGCCAAAAGGGATAGACATCAAGAACTTGCATTCCTTTAGCCATTCTTACGTACAGGGATATATTTCAAATATCTTACATGAAATAGGATCAAATATATCATATATCATAGACAGTCCCTCGGAATCGAGGAAGACTTGCTTCCACTCCTGAAGTGAGTTCTTTGATGGCTGAACAGTCCAACACGAGAGCCACAGTCCCTGTCACAGGTGGGACAGATAGTCGTTGAGGGAAAGGGTGGGTGGGACAGGTTTGCTGCACGCACCTTCCGCTGCTTGCGCTTGATTTCTGCATGCTCTCGGCGATGAGAGTCGAGGTGCTCAGTGCCGTCCCGGATCCACTTATGGCGCTCTTTGGCCAGGGACTCCCAGGTGTCAGTGGGGATGTCGCACTTTATCAGGGAGGCTTTGAGGATGCCCTTATAATGTTTCCGCTGCCCACCTTTGGCTCGTTTGCGGTGAAGGAGCTCCACATAGAGCACTTGCTTTAGGAGTCTCGTGTCTGGCATGCGAACTATGTGGCCTGCCCAGCGGAGCTCATCAAGTGTGGCCAATTCTGGGGATGTTAGCCTGGACAAGGATGCTGATGTTGGTGCGCCTGTCCTCCCAGGGGATTTGTAGGATCTTGCGGAGACATCGTTGGTGATATATCTCCAGCGACTTGAGGTGTCTACTGAACATGGTCCATACCTCTGAGCCATACAGGAGGGCGGGTATAGTCGACGTATTTACTGAGGCGTACGAAAGCGTGGGCCT
Source organism: Pristiophorus japonicus (assembly GCF_044704955.1). Taxonomy (NCBI): domain Eukaryota; kingdom Metazoa; phylum Chordata; class Chondrichthyes; family Pristiophoridae; genus Pristiophorus; species Pristiophorus japonicus. The sequence continues at coordinate 166,156,749 of NC_091990.1, read as the reverse complement.
TACGTTAAACATCCGTAAGACAAAGGTCCTCCACCAGCCTTTCCTCGCTGCCCAGCACTGCCCCCCCAGTCATCAAGATCCACGGCGCGGCCCTCGACAAAGTGGACCATTTCCCATACCTCGAGAGCCTCTTATCAAAAAAAGCAGACATCGATGACGAGATCCAACACCGCCTCCAGTGCAGCCCTCGGCCGCCTAAGGAAAAGAGTGTTTGAAGACCAAGCCCTCAAATCTACCACCAAGCTCATGGTCTACAGGGCTGTAGTAATACCCGCCCTCCTGTATGGCTCAGAGGCATGGACCATGTACAGTAGACACCTCAAGTAGGATAAAATACCATGCAGGCAAATAAACTAGACCAGCCTTTAGCAGCATTATAAAAATAGACTCCTCAATGGTGGCATCCACCTTAGGTTGCCCACCCTCCAAGAGTCTCCAGGAATTAAAGTCTAATCTCTACAACACTGCTCTGACCAAAAATCACAGGGGCATTTTTTTTAAATAAATTATTTGAACAACTTTGGTTACTAGTTATAAAAATGATAAACATGGGAACAAAGTCTGTTTGACTGACAGACCAATCATCCAATGGGGCAATGAAGAGTGTATTTGTTTCCTAATTGACATGGGAAGGTGGGGCACTTGAGGATGGACATGTTGACTGACCAATGGCAGGAGTGTGGGGCGGGGTGTTGGAGGCAGGTGGTCATGTGACAACACCTCCAGGAATATGTCCAACCTGAGTTGGCAACCCTATATCTACCTCAGGGATACCTTGAAACAATTATTATCACCACTGATATGATGGCTGCAATTATTTGTGGTGGGTTTGGAGCACAAATAGAGGAATGGGGAAGACTCCTTGACCTCATTTAAATGTGGTAGAACAGGCTTCTCTTCAACCTTAATGAGAACTGGAATTTTTTTGTCAGGAGCATTCAGGTGTAGTTTTTTGTGTGGCAGATTTGAGATGGCAGCCTTTAAGAATGCAGTCTCCTCTGCCCTTTAAGAATGCTTTTCACTGATGGTGAATTTGGATCAATGTAAAGAAGACAGTGATCATGGCACAAGACTGCACGAGAAGTTTCAATAGCTAAAACTACACTAGAAGTTACGAACAATGATGGATCAGTAAAGACCCGCTGGTCCATCCAGCCTGTCCCACACAATTGCAATACTTTGTGTATCACAATATATACACTCTCCGCCCCACCTGAAACCATGTGATCTCCTGGGAGAGGCAAAAAGACATTAAAAATCTAGGCCAATTTGGGGATAAAAAAATCTGGGAAATTCCTCTCCGTCCCATCTAAGCGACCGAAACTAGTCTAGGAGATCACTCTGGCCCTGAATTCCCTGAAGTAACTACCTATTGTAAGAGGTGATGTCCAACCCAACCTGTTATGTCTGTAATGTACTTATGAATGACTCCACGAGGCAATGTGTTGTACTCAAACTGTACTGACCTTGGTTCTTTATTTGTAACTCCAGAGTGAGGCACAAGCAGGGTGGGCAGCCTTTTATACTGGGCCCCGCACTCCTATGCAGGTGATCCTCAGGTCTCCCACTGCAGTTCCCTCTGGTGGACAGCCTCTGCCACAGGGGCAGGAAACCCCAGTCTCCACCAGTTGCACCCTCTAGTGGTGCCAGCATAGTATATATACAGTGTAAACCTTATTGATAGTACATCAGGTAACAAGTCTCCATCTTATGCAACTATCCAGTAACTACACAGAGAGTATATCTATAGTCTGCATATATAACCCAACCAAAAACAGATCCAGCTCTCACTTGAAGGAATTTAGCGAATCAGCATCCAACGCACAAGTCAGCAGCCTGTTCTCGAGGCCCATTATTCTCTGGGAAAAGGGCTATCTCCTGACATCTAACCTTGATCTGGCCTTACACAGCTTAAAATTGTGACCTCTGGTCCTCCCTAACCTATTTAATTGCAACAAATTGTTACCAGGAACACATAAAGCTCAATTAGATAATCCCAAAATCTACGCTTCTCTAAATTGTAGAATCCTAACTCTTTTAGCCTATCTTGATAACTAAGATGCTTCAAACTTGGAATTAATCTAGTGGCCTTCGTGTGCAATCTTTCCAAAGACTCAACATTACCCATCAGGTGAGGAGACCAAAACTGGACACAGCATTTCAAGTAAAGCCTGACCAAGGACTTGTACAAGGACAAAATAGTATGCCAATGTCATGTGAATGTACCCCAACACCCTATTTACTCTAGCTATCACTTCACGGCATTGCTCATGTTCCTTTAGACATGTATGCACTAGAATGCCCAAAACTCTTTCTATCTCCACCTTCTTTAATGCTTTTCCCTGAAGAGTGTATGAATGTTGAATATTTGCACTGCTCTGTACTCAAGTTCTGCTACCTAGGATAAACTCTGTCAGATGACTGTCTAGATGATGAGCTAACTTCTTGTATTGGAAAGGCAGCAACCACATTTGGCCAAGTGTATGTGGCATAATAGGAAATTACCATTGAACACCAAGATATAGGTCTACCAAATGTGTGTCCTGAGCAGGCTGCTGTATGGCAGTGAGACCTGGACCACCTACAGGAGGCATGAAAGAAGGCTAAACTCTTTATGCACCTGCTCCCTTCACCGTATTTTAAGTATCAAGTGGGAAGGTAACAGTCCTGACACTGAAGTACTCAAGGAAGCTAAGTTGCCAAGATGGGCATATTCCAAAGGATCTCTTGTTTGGAGAACTTGAGAGGCTGCTGAGATCACCTAGACTGGAGTTCAAAGATGTTTGATAATGGGACATGAAAACTTTTAACATCAATACTGCAAGCTGAGAAGACTGAAGGGCTTCACTGCTGCAGTGTCCTTACACACTACTATAAATTCACACGAGGCACATTCTACAGACAAGGTCACTCTGTGACCCGAACCTTTATTCACAGGACCAAGAAGTGATGACCCTGCTTGGGACCTCCCTTTATATACCTGGATGACCAGGTGAGGAGTGTCTCCCACAAGTTCACCCCCTGTGCTCAAGGTGTACATTTCTTAGGTGTACACAGTATGCCGTTTTGTTCCATGAAGGTTACAGTTACATGAAGGTTACATACATGACGTCACCTCCCCCCAATGTCTTATGGGGTCAAAGATTAAGTCTTTAAGGCGGTCGACGCTCTCTCGTGGAGTGCTGCAGTTGGGGCTCTGGTTGTTGAGCCTTGGCATGCGTCTCTGTCACCTGTGGTGATTCCGGCCTGTTTGGGTTGGCCGCAGGGACTGTGCATGCTGCTAAAAGTTCTTGTTGCTCGTTCACTGGCGGTGGTGTGGGCAACATCTCATGATCTTCCTCAGGTTCCTCACTGTCCATGCTGAACCTTTTTTTTATTTGGTCCAGATGCTTGCGGCATATCTGTCCATTATTAAGTCTGACCACTATGACCCTATTCCCCTCTTTGCCAATTACAGTACCCTCAAGCCACTTAGGCCCCAAAGCGTGATTAAGAACAAATACGGGGTCATCGATTTCTATATATCTCCCCTTTGAGTTACGGTCATGGCACTCATTTTGGGACTAGCACTTGCCCTCAACAATGTCTGACAGGACTGGATGAATGAGGGACAGCCGAGTTTTAAGTGTACGTTTCATGAGTAGTTCCGCAGGCGGGACTCCCATGAGCGAATGCGGTCGGGACCTATAGGCCAGCAGGAGGCGCGATAGGCGGCATTGAAGGGAGGGTCCTTGAATCTGGAGCATGCCTTGTTTTATGATTTGGACCGCACGTTCCGCCTTGCCATTGGAAGCCGGCTTGAACGGTGCTGTCCTGACATGTTTGATGCCATTACCCGACATGAACTCCCAGAATTCATAGCTAGTGAAACACGGGCCGTTGTCGCTAACCAGGATGTCCGGCAAGCCGTGGGTTGCAAAGACCGCACGCAGACTCTCCACAGTGGTGGATGTCGTGCATGAATTCAATATGATGCATTCGATCCATTTCGAGTACGCATCAACAACAATGAGGAACATTTTTCCCATGAATGGGCCCGTGTAGTCTACGTGAATATGTGACCATGGCCTGGTGGGCCAGGGCCACGGGCTGAGTGGGGCCTCCCTGGGGGCATTGCCCAGCTGGGCACACGTCATGCACCTGCGAACACAGTGTTCCAGGTCTGAGTCAATTCCCGGCCATCATACATGTGACCGGGCAATGGCCTTCATTAGCACGATGCCTGGGTACTCGCTGTGGAGTTCCCTGATGAATGCTTCCCTTCCCTTCTGGGGCATGACTACCCCATAGTAGGCAGTCGGCTTGGATGGAGAGCTCATCCATCCATCTGTGAAACGGTCTGACCTCCTCGGGGCATGCTCCGTGTGCGGGCGCTCAATCCCCAGTCAGGACACATTTCTTAATCAAGGATAGGAGGGGATCTCTGTTGGTCCAGATTTTGATCTGGCGGGCTGTGATGGGGGAGCCTGCGCTGTCAAAGGCATCAACAGCCATGACCATCTCAGTGCTTTGCTCCGCTGCCCCCTCAGTGGTGGCCAGTGGAAGCCTGCTGAGCACGTCAGTGCAATTTTCGGTGCCTGGCCGGTGCATGGTGTAGTCATATACAGCCAGCGTGAGAGCCCATTGCTGTATGTGTAAGGGGTTTTCTCAGGGAGTGTTGTTGTGCCTTGGGTGTCTCTCTCTGAGCTTCTGCCCTCACAGCTTATGCCTGGCCTGTGAGGTACCCTGAATGCTGCAAGAGCACCCCTGGAGAGACTGTGTCCACAGCTTATGAAGTGGGTTTTGAGACTCGTGCGTCCCCACAGCTTATGCCTAGCCTGTGAGGCACCTGTGAGTGTCAAACACTCCCAACCCCTTCTTCCCTAGCCTGTGACACACAGTTGAGCGTTTTCAAGGCGCTCCTAGCTTCCCTTACACTGTTCTGACATAAGACTCACGATCAGGAGATGTAATACAATAGAACTGAGACAAGGTGATTCCAAGAGGAACTTTAGGCTTCCAATTTATTTGACAAGGTGTATCTCAACAAACAGCAATACACCAACAAAACAATCCCCCTAAATCCCACTAAACGGACACAACGAAAATCTTTACACAAGTTTAGCAGTACAATGCCCAACCTCCCACCTTTCCTGGCCTAACTGAGTTGGGTGTTCTGGGGACCAGAGGTTATACTCACGACTGTGCCTTCTGCAGTCTAGTGGTTTGTTTCTTCTATCTTCGGTGTCTTCGGACACTGGTTTTCCTTCAGTGTCGAGAGTCTTGCTGATTGTGGTTGTTGGATGACGAGGGCAGGGAAACACCCACTCTACGTCAGAAACCCCTTTTTATAGCCAGATTATCCAGTCCGCCTCTCCTGCTGAAATCGATTCTTCCCATTGGTGGGCTTTGTGATTTTGAAAAATGCAGCAGTTTTAGATTATTGCGGGTTTTTTCCCACTGATGTTAACCTACTCAAGGTTTGAGTGGGTGTTGATTGCATTGGCCTCCTGTAGCCATTGTGTAGGCCCTTGGGTTGTTTTGAGTTCCCTGGTTTCTAAGGTCTGCATAATTTTCCTCCAATTCAGTTTTTCTAACCTACTCAAGGTTTGAGTAGGTGTTAGTTGGGCTGGCCTCCTGTAGCCATTGTGTAGGTCCTTGGTTTGTTTTGGGTTCCATAGTTTTCTGAAGATCTGCATAATTTCCTTCCATAGTGTAAACATGGGGAAGACAATAGTCCGATAATGGCTGCGAGTCAGTCCCAGTTTGAGCAAGTGCTCTCCCATTGGCTTGAAAGCCCCATACTTCGGGCTGACTCTGTCTCACCATTGGCCCTACGGTGTCCTCCCCCATCCAATCACTGCTCTGCCACGGTCAAACTGTATCAGTTTCAATTCACAGCACAGACTGATCCCACAGCCCTTTTCCTTCTGGGTAAAATGAGGGGTTTTTCGTCCTCCCCTACATATGCGAGCTGACGCATTGGCATTGACAGCTTTGCTGTCTGACAACAGGGATGTTAACGGCTTGTGGTCTGTTTCTAACTCGAACCTTCTGCTAAAAAGGTACTGGTGCATCTTTTTCACCCCTTAGACACATGCGAGTGCTTCCTTTTCAACCATCCCATATCCCTTTTCTGCTTGGGAGAGCGACCTGGAGGCATAAGCCACAGGTTGGAGTTGGCCCTCATTAGTACTCTGCTGCAACATGCACCCAACCCCATAGGATGATGCATCACATGTCAAAACCAATTTCTTACAGGGGTTGTACAGGGTCAACAGCTTATTAGAACAAAGGAGGTTGCGCGCCCGATTGAAAGCCCGTTCCTGACAGTCCCCCCAAAACCAATCGCAACCCTTACGCAGGAGCACATGTAGAGGCTCCAACAATGTGCTTAAGTTCGGCAGAACGTTCCCGAAATAGTTCAAGAGTGCCAGAAATGAACGCAACTCCGATGTGTTGCCGGGCCTGGGCGCACGACGAATCGCCTCCGTTTGGATTCGGTAGGTCGGATCCCGTCTGCGGCAACCCTCCTACCCAAAAACTCGACCTCTGGGGCCAAAAACACACACTTGGACTTCTTTAGTCGCAGGCCTACCCGGTCCAGTCGACGTAGCACCTCCTCCAGGTTGTGGAGGTGTTCCTCGGTGTCTCGACCCATGATAAGGATGTCGTCCTGAAATACAATTGTTCCAGGGATGGATTTGAGCAGGCTTTCCATGTTCCTTTGAAAGATAGCCGCCGCTGATCGAATGCCAAACGGACACCTGTTGTAAACAAACAGCCTTTTGTGCGTAGTGATGGTGGTCAGTAGCTTGGATTCTTCGGCCAGTTCCTGGGTCATGTAGGCTGAAGTGAGGTCCAACTTGGTGAACAGCTTGCCGCCTGCCAGCGTGGCAAAAAGATCCTCCGCTCTCGGAAGCGGGTATTGGTCTTGTAGTGACACTCGGTTGATAGTGGCCTTGTAGTCGCCACAGATCCTGACCGAGCCATCCGTTTTTAGGACAGGGACGATGGGGCTTGCCCAGTCGCTGAATTCAACGGGTGAAATTATGCCCTCTCTTAGCAACCTGTCCAACTCACTCTCAATTTTCTCCCGCATCACATACGGTACAGCTCTGGCTTTGTGGTGCACTGGTCTGGCATCAGGGGTGATGCGTATCATTACCTTAGTGCCTTTGAAAGTCCCGACACCAGGTTGAAATAGTGACTCAAATTTCTGTAGGACCTGTGAGCATGAACTTCGCTCCACAGATGAAATGGCGTGCACATCCCCCCATTTCCAGTTCATCTCGGCTAGCCAGCTCCTCCCCAAAAGCACGGGCCCATTTCTCAGGACAATCCAAAGTGGCAGCCGGTTCTCTGATCCATTATGTGTGACCACCAACATTGCACTGCCTAGTACTGGGATGATCTCTTTGGTGTACATCCATAATTGTGTGTCAATGCATTCTAGTTTGGGTATGCTAGCTCTGAGTGGCCATAGTTTCTCGAATTGTTGGACACTCATAAGTGACTGGCTGGCCCCTGTGTCGAGCTCCATGCATACCAGGATGCCATTTAATAGGACTTTCATCATCGTAGGTGGCATTTTTGTATATGAGCTGTGGATGTTTGCCACATGAACCCGCTGAACTTCAGCGTCCATTGCTTTGTCCCAAGCATCAACCTGCCTTGCAGACCCCTCTTGTGGTTCATCTGCCTCGTAAATTAGCCTCGCTGCAGGCTTCCTGCACATTCTGGCTAAATGTCCACTGAAGTTACAATTTCGACAGATAAATTGTTGAAACCTACAGGTTTTTGCAATATGTCTGCCCCCACATCTCCAGCATGAGCTGAGATTGTTGTGAACAAAAGAGCTGTTACCAGGCATTCCTCTCTGATTGTCTCTTTGATTACTCTTGAGCACTCTGATAGTGGGTGTCAATGGCCCCATCCCTGGACGTATTGTCCACTGTGATGGTGTAAGTGTCCGTTCAACCTGCCATTGTCTCTGTTGAGGACCCAATCTAGAGTCTGTTGCTGCCTGGGTGATGTCGAATTGCCCTTGCCTGCCTGCGGGGTTCTGAGTCGCATTTACAATGTTAACTCCCTGATCCATTGCCACGTTGAAAGTAGAGTTGCGCGCGTATATTATCTTGGTTTCCTCCTCCCCCGCCATGAAGGTCTGAGCCATCAATGCCGCCACTTCCAAGGTCAAGTCCTTGGTCTCAATTAGCTTTCTGAAAATCCAGGCTTGACCAATGCCCTCAATTAAGAAATCCCTTAACATCTCCCCCCTGCAGGCGTCTGTGAACTTACAGAGGCTGGCCAAGCGCCGAAGGTCCGCAACGAAGTCCAGTATGCTCTGTCCTTCCCGATGTCGATGTGTATAGAATCGGTGTCGGGTCATGTGTATACTGCTCGTGGTTTGAGGTGCTCACCAATCAGTTTGCTGAGCTCTTCAAAGGTTTTGTCCGCCGGCTTCTCGGGTGCAAGCAGGTCTTTCATTGGCGCGTACGTCTTAGGTCCACAGCTGGTCAGCCACTGCATCTTCCAGCCAGTCCTTCGTGACAAAGCTCTGCTGGAGCCTCTCAATGAAATCGTCCCAGTCCTTACCAACACAGTACCATTCCTCTGTGCTACCGGTGGCCATTCTCGTGAGTCATTGATTCCCATTTCTCGTCGCCAAATGTAGTGTCCTTACACACTACTATAAATTCACATGAGGCACATTCTGCAGACAAGGTCACTCTGTGACCCGAACCTTTATTCACAGGACCAAGAAGTGATGGCCCTGCGTGGGACCTCCCTTTATATACCTGGATGACCAGGTGAGGAGTGTCTCCCACAAGTTCACCCCCTGTGGTCAAGGTGTGCATTTCTTATGTGTATACAGTATGCAGTGTTGTTACATGAAGGTTACAGTTACATGAAGGTTACATACATGACAATTGCGTCAAGGAGCCAAAGAGGCTGAAGAGAGGTGGCTAAGGGAGAGGAAAGAGAAGATTGCAAAGAGGAAAGCACATCAGGTTTCAAGAGTTACCACTCTTCATCATCTGAGCCCGTGTTTATGCCTGCACCATCTGTGATAAGGACTGTTACTGAAGAATTGGACTCCAGCCACTCACATTATTGTAGCATGTCAATGTATATTTATCTATCTATTTAACTAGAAACATTTTAAAATCGACATTAGCACTCCAGATGCCACACTCTAGACGCCAGACAGCCCAATTCAAATTCATGTATCACACTTAATTCTGGAGCCAAAATGTCTGCAACTTCCAACAAACAAAGTCAAAGTTCTGCAGCGTAACTTGTTAGCAAGCAGAGCATTAACGTCTTCTCCCTGTGGCTGAGGAGCTCCTCCCAGGGTCACAATGCGGATTCTGTCCGCTACAGGGTACACGGACATGATCTTTACGGCGCGACAACTGCAAGAGAAATGCAGAGAACAGCACCAACCCTTGTACATGGCCTTCTTTGACCTTATAAAGACCTTTGACACTGTTAATCACGAGGGGCTATGGAGCGTCCTCCTCCGTTTCGGCTGCCCCCAAAAGTTGGTCGCATCCTCCGGCCTGCTCCACAACGACATGCAAGCCATGATCCTGACCAACGGATCCACCTCAGACCTAATCCTCGTCCGGACTGGGGTCAAGAAGGGCTGTGTTATCGCGCCAACCCTCTTCTCGATCTTCCTCGCTGCCATGCTCCACCTCACACTCAACAAGCGCCCCGCTGGAGTGGAACTAAACTACAGAACCAGTGGGAACCTGTTCAACCTTCGCCGTCTCCAGGCCAGATCCAAGACCGTCCCATCCTCTGTCGTCGAGCTACAGTATGCGGACGATGCAGACGTCGCTTGCCACAATAGTAGCTACAAAATCTCCAACAATGAAGTTTAATCAGTACATTTTACTTCCTGGTTTGCTATCTGAGGATCCCCTAGACCTGGTGCCAGAATCAAATTAACGTCGGCAAAGGTGGAATCAACACCACAGAGATCACTAGATCTTTGTGGGAAGATTTCTTCGAGGTCAGAGCTGAGCGCCATCACTGACTGCAAAATAAGATCATAAGAACGTAAGAATTCGGAGCAGGAGTAGACTATTATTTTATAATTGTCACTTGTAGAGTGTGGAGAGAGCTTTTGTGCAAAGGATTGTTGGAAAAACAAATCCTTTGCCGCAGAGAGTGGTTGAGACAGAGACCAATGTATCTTTAAGGGAAAGTTGGATAAATATTTGAAGTAGAGGAAAATACAAGGCAACGGAGAGAGTGCAAGGCAGTGGTATTAGTTTTGGATTGCTCTAGCAAAAAGTCAGCACATACATGATGGGCCAAATGGCCTCTCTGTAAATGTTAATGGTTCTCTGGATTAATGTACCCAAGTGCCCTGACACCTGTGGCAATGTTCCCCAGAAAACGTTAGAGCCTTCAGAAGAGGGGGATTTTTAATTAAATGATCAAGGATCTGATTGAACTTTGCTTCGTAACATTCAGTTTTATTGATGAAGTTGGTTGTCAAGATAAGGATTTAATTTTTCACAAGTCATGCTTTGCCCTTTCTCCTGCTTGCCCCTCCTACCAAAAAAACCTACATTACACTGACATTTCAATCAGCATATATTCCAAGTCTTGCTCCCTTTCTTTTCCCCACCTCTATGGATCTGCCCTCCATTTGCTGGCCTATCTAACTGGCCCTGTCAGTTCTAGATATCAGATTTCATTATTGCTCTCCTTTGTTCTGGAGTGAGAGTAAGCAAGCCATTACATTAATATATTCCCCCCCAATTTCCCCCGTTCCAAGTCCCATTCTTCATGGATGATGCTAGATAGCAAGTATTGTGTATGTAGGCACTCTGTTAATGATTCCACCAGGCAGGGGTATGGCACTTGAACTGTACAGACTGTCGTCCTTTATTGCAGCTCCGGGAGTGAGGACACCAAGAGATGAGCTCCCTTTTATACTGGGTTACCTGCAGTGTACAGGTGACCCTTAGGTCTCCAGCAGCAGCACCCTCTGGTGTACAGGTAAGGTATATACAGGTCTAGTGTTACAGTACATCATTACATCATTGCGTACATAACTGCAAGTGTCTGGTAGCTATTCAATGGCGGAGGGCATCACAGCTGAGTCCAAACCTATCCTAATGTGAATCTTCCAGCAAAGGTCAGAAGACAGCAACATTGCTGATTTCTTACTTCCCTTGCCCAAGAATGCTAACCCCAATTGTAGTGCCCTAATTGAGGTCAGCTAACTCAATGCAGACTGTGGATTGAACCTGGATCCTTCCAGTCCATATGAGAACACAGAGGCATTTGAGGATTCAAGATGGGTGGTGGAGAAGTAGAGCTGAATGTCATTAGTGTACATGTAGAAGTTGACCCTATGTTTGTGTATGATCTCAGCAGGAGTCAGCATTTAATGAGGAAAAGGAGGGGGCCAAGGATAAATCTTTGGGGGGACTCCAGAGGTGTAAGGGCAGGAAGTCATTGTTGGAGAGTGTTATGTATTTAAACCTTTGTAACCTGCATGACACCTGACCACCAGAGGGCCCACCTGCTGGAGTCCCAAGGGATCCCAGCATTCCCTCTCATTCTTCTGAACTCCAGTGAATACAAGCCCAGTTGATCCAGTCTTTCTTGATAGGTCAGTCCCGCCATCCCGGGAATCAGTCTGGTGAACCTTCGCTGCACTCCCTCAATAGCAAGAATGTCCTTCCTCAGGTTAGGAGACCAAAACTGTACACAATACTCCAGGTGTGGCCTCACCAAGGCCCTGTACAATTGTAGCAACACCCCCCTGCCCTTGTACTCAAATCCCCTCGCTATGAAGGCCAACATGCCATTTGCTTTCTTAACCGCCTGCTGTACCTGCATGCCAACCTTCAATGACTGATGTACCATGACACCCAGGTCTCTTTGCACCTGCCCTTTTCCTAATCTGTCACCATTCAGATAATAGTCTGTCTCTCTGTTTTGGTATTGTTGATAAATGTTGATAACAGTTAAATGTTGAGCAGAATATAACGCTGCTCCTTCAAATATTCACTTGAAATGGCAGATAGGGCCTTGGTTTAATATCTCATCCAAAAGATAGTACAGGTACTCCCTCAGTACTGCACTGAAGTGTCAATCTAGAGTTAGGTCTCTGGTGTGGGGTTTGAAGGCTTAGAGACAAGAGTGCTAGCACTGGGCTAGGCTGATACTTAAAAATTAACAGTACAAATTAAAGTTTGCTGCCATTGGAGGGGCAAAATAATTTTGCCCACCACCTCTCCTAATTTAACCTGGAATATCTGGATTTTGAGTATATGCCTGGGAATTTCTAAAATCTGAATCAGACATCAATATTTTGTTTGTTAACATAGATGTCTTCTCCCAAGCATCTGTGTCTTATACGAACATAAGAAATAGAAGCAGGAGTCGGCCATTCGGCCCTTCGAGCCTGCTCCGCCATTCAACAAGATCATGGCTGATCTTCTTCCTCAACTCCACCTTCCCGCACTATCCCCATATTCCTTAATTCCCTCTTGTGTGGCACCTTATCAAATGCTTTTTGAAAATCCACATACACTATATCCCTGGTTCCCCCTTATCCATCCTACTAGTTACATCTTCAAAAAACTCTTAACAGATTTGTCAAACACGATTTCTCTTTCATAAACCATGTTGACTCTGCCTAATCATATTACAATTTTGTAAGTGCCCTGTTACCAAGTCGCTAATAATAGATTCTAGCATTTTGCCTACTACTGATGTCAGGCTAACTAGCCTATAGTTACCCCATTTTTTCTCTTCCTCATTTCTTAAATAGCAGGGTTATGTTTGCGACCTTCCAATCCTTGAGGATTGTTCTAGGGTCTAGGGAGTTCTGCAAGATTAATACCAGTGCATCCACTATCTCTGCAGCCACCTCTTTTAAAACCCTGCAAGTCGTCAGGTCCAGAGGATTTGTCGCCACTTAGTCCCATTAATTTCTCCAGTGCTATGTCTTCACTAATACTGATTTCTTTAAATTCATCATTCTCTCTCGAAACATAGAAAATAGGTGCAGGAGTAGGCCATTTGGCCTTTCGAGCTTGCACCACCATTCAATAAGATCATGGCTGATCATTCATCTCAGTACCCCTTTCCTGCTTTCTCTCCATACCCCTTGATCCCTTTAGCCGTAAGGGCCATATCTAACTCCCTCTTGAATATATCCAATGAACTGGCATCAACAACTCTCTGCGGTAGGGAATTCCACAGGTTAACAACTCTCTGAGTGAAGAAGTTTCTCCTCATCTCAGTCCTAAATAGCTTACTCCTTATCCTTAGACTATGTCCCCTGGTTCTGGACTTCCCCAACATCAGGAACATTCTTCCTGCATTTAACCTGTCCATTATCCTTGGCTCCTCATTATTTCCGGAATGTTTTTTGTGTCACCTACCATGAAGGAGTTGTTATTATCTCTGTCATTTCCTTATTGTCTATTATAATTTCTCATTACAATTATTTTAATGTAAAACCATAAATCAAGTGCCCCCTTATTAATGGGGGACACTAAAACCGACAATTAAACCAATTAACGTTTTACCAAAACTTAAATCAAATTTAAATTTGGTTGCCGGGAGTGATGATGCACTCCAGTCCCTCCGGTGACCACCTGTTGCGGAAGGCCGCGAGCGTAATTTCTCATTACTATGATGATTTCTTTATTGCCCATTATAATTTCTCCGGAAAATTATGATGACAATGCCTCTTTTTTTTTAAATCACCTTTTAGTTCCTTCTCCTTACCACTATCACAGAATCTGCATGGGAGATGGGGAGCAGAAATGATCAAATTAACAAGCTTCAGTTTCCGGAATGCTGAAGGTGTCAATTCGCCTTTAAAATGACCAGGTCGCCGGGGGGGGGGATTGCATTTTGGGAGTTGTAGTCCTGCTGGTTCCCCCAAGGACTACAGCCCACGGGATTGATACACATGCGCATTGGACGCAGACCCCCTCCCGCGGGAATGGTGACACGTGACTGAAGGCCGACTATAAAAGCGGCTGCAAGGCGTCTGTCAGCTGTCGAGAGTGAGTTGTGAGGTAAGGAATTATTAAATACACAGTTATAAATGGCGGGGGAAGCCGGCGTTATCGGCTACATGTGGGGTTTAACGGGCAATCACTGTCTGTGAGGGAAGTTTGAAGCGATGTCCTTGTAAATCCCCCGGAGAACCATTGGGACAAAACACAATGTTTCTCACTAACTTTCACATCCTCACGGAAGCAAAAGTATACCATCTGATTTAATGTTGTAGCAAAGGTCCCTAATGCTTCACCAATGCACTCTTTCCATAAGTGGCATTATACAATTAAAAATGTGCAATGGCTTCGCTATTTTTTAAAAATACTTTTAAAAACCGTAATTACGTTGTACTTAGCATGCAGATACTAGAATAGTCAATACCTGCTTGAACAAGGAATTATTGGATGTCAATTGCTGCTTCTGTTTAATTGGGAAGTCTCCCTCCTTCCCTCTCCCACCCATCCTCCCCCCCCCCCCCCCCCCCATCCTCCATCTCTCTTTCCCCCCTCCTCCATCTCCATATTTACTTTGGGGTTGTCACCAGCTATGAGACTTGTGGTGGGACAATCCTCCAACATAAAAACCTTCTGTTCTATAAGACTCCATACCAAACTATGCATTTACCTACTCTGTTGTGTACTGCTGTTGAATTTTAAAACCCACTTTCTTGTCTTTTTAAAAAAAAATTAAATCCTGTTTATAGTCCTTCCTGGTGTATGTTCTACAACTGGAGTATAGGTGTGCTATCCCTGTCTTTGTTCTTTAATAACTTGTTCTGCCACATTTGTATTCATAGTAAAATTCTGATAGTAATGTGGTTCTATGGCTATTTTAAGGAGGAGCTAATTTGTGGGGTCAGTGATGTGAAATATGTAACACATTTTTGCAATGTTATCTGGAGTGATTGTACATAAATGCACAGATTTGCATATAGGCTGTGGCACCGCTATATGGACCAGAAAGTCCAGATTTAATATCTACTCAATCAGCTGACACTTTTAAAACATTGGCAATTGCCAATTAAAAGTCAAGCATGTACCCCCTTTTTTCAATTTAACTAAACTGTGTAAACTAACATTTTGAAGTAAAACCTAACCAATCAAATTAAAATTTGGTTTCTGGAGGTGATGCACTCCTGTCCCTCTGGTGCCCACTGGTTGTGGAAGTTGATCTTGGCTGGTTACCACTTTTAATCATAGGCAGTCCCTTGAACAAGGATGACTTGCTTCCACAAGAGTTCACAGATGTTTCAATGAAGGACCTGATGTTCCAGTCCTGAACTCCTCTTGAAGTTGGTGGAAGATGCCTGTGTGGATTTTTTTAACGTGTGGTACTGTTACACATAGGCCTTGACGGAGCTAGGCCTTTACTGGCTCCAGGTTGGGGAGGTGAAAATTATGATCAGGAGTAGGTCATTTAGCCCCTTGAGTCTGTTCCACCATTCAATTGGATTATGGCTGATCTGTATTTTAACTCCAAATCCATGCTTTGGTCCCATAACAGTTGATTCCCTTGTCCAACAAAAAAACCCCTCATACTCCATTTTGAAAATGTCACTTGACTGAGCCTGAAAAGCATTTTGGGAGAGTGAAGTGGTGATTTCCACTATCCTTTGTCTGCTTCCTGACACCACCCCAGAACTACCTAGCTTGAGTTTTAAGATTATGCCCCCTTGTTCTGGATTCTCCCACCAGAGGAAATAGTTTAGCCCTAATCTACCTTGACTAGGGTTCCATGATTTTCTTCTGCCCTTTCCTGCAAGTAGAATTGAAGCTGCTTTTTCTCCCCTCCAATATTAAATAACTTGCTAACACTTACTGACTAGGTTTACAGTGGCCACTTGTGAAGGTACTGGAGGGATGCCAGCACTGCAGAATCCTATCGCATGTGTTTAACTTTAGTGTTGGATGCATGGAATTGAATGGATAAATGCAACACTCATAAGGGAAGCAGAATTTAGATTTGTATGTCTGTAATTTTGTTTTGTAAAACTGACTCTCCAAATTTTTACTATGCTAATTTTCCCCCACCCCTTCATTGGAACTGTAACTAGATGTGAGTCAGCAATTTCCGGAAGGGGTGGAAAAAATAAACAATTTGTTTTTTGCTGTACAGGATAAAGATGAAGAGCAGCAATGTGTTTTATCTGGTCTACACCCTGTCCCTCCTCCTTGGTCTACTTTGTGTAATATTTGTGATTACCTGGAGTAAGGGCTACAGGGGAGGCTTTGCCTGGGATGGATCAGCGAAGATGTTTAACTGGCATCCTGTCTGCATGGTGACCGGGCTTGTTGTCATCTATGGGAATGGTAAGCTTAGAATGAATGTTACACTTGTTGTTTTTCTGATGGTACTTGCCTCCAGAGCTACCAGTCCCTTTTTTAAATATTTAGATGCTAGAGTATTATCCACACAAGTGACGCATCAGAAATTTGGAAGGTAGATAGTCACTCCACTCTAAATGGCTGTTTGTTTTACTTTTCATCAACTGACTGGACAATGCCATAGGCATTTTACTTGTGTATTAAATAATGAATGTGTGGTTAAACTTACAATGTAATTGTTAGCCAAAAATTGGTTAATGTCTCTGCCAATAATCTGCATCTCACTACTTTCTACTGAGGCAACTGTACTTTTTACAGGACACAGCAATCTCAATAATGCATTCTCTATCAAGGGAACAGGGGCAGCTTGGGTCTGTCCATGAAGGAGTCCTGTAATGCACCTTCTAGGTGGTGACTCACTTTGTTAGATCTCTTAATTTCCAATGAAATACAAACTCCGATTGTAGTTTTAATGTAACTTTATTCTGGCAGCAGCAACAAGCTTCTGGCTTTAAGCCAAGCCTTTGTCCTTCTGAGACCACATGGCCAAAATGGCTGTACTTATACCTAGTTCAATTTACAGAAAAGAACTTGTCTTTGACCTTATTGGCTCATTTGATAGTCTGTTAACCTTTAATTGGCTCACTACCCAAGGTCCTAAAATGTCAAGTTGGTTGATGACTTAATGCAATGTGATCTGTGTTTTCTCAAACTGCAGCCAGGCTGCAGAGCTTGAATTCTCCATCAATCCCCCCTTTGATTCTTTCACAAACTGAATCATAAAACATCAGGTATCACTGGTTAAACATTCTACAAAACAATTTCATGTTAATAGTTTCCTTCTAAAATTTGCTGATGTGTTTCACCACATGTCTGGACTAGTAGCTTCCACACACATTTACACCAACCAGAGTTCCATCGTGGCCACAATGGAAGTCTGGTTTTAGTAGGTTGATTAACCTTATTCCAATTTAATCCAAATCAATATTTTAATTAAACCAGTAAACAACCTTCCCTTAAGCATAACATACCCCTGTGCCACGTACAGAGAGTCTTCTGGGACCTGCAAGGTGTCTCCTGCAGAACAGCAGCTACAGCCGCCTGGTTGCAACAACATTTAATCAACATAAACAAACAATATAAAAGTAAAATAATTACAACAAATAGAATTAAACCTTCCACCAATGAAGTTTCTATTGAACCTAGCCATTCAGTGGCTCTGCTCCACAAAGTGAATGATGGGGGTTGCTTAAGTTTTTCTCCTTTTTTGGATATGCTCTGCTAAGTGGGTAATTTCTTCGGAGCTATCTGGGATATACGTGTAACACTCAGTTCCGAGTAGGGCGCAAGTACCTCCCTTTTCAGCCAGGATGTAATCGAGGGCCAGTCTATTCTGTAGGGTTACTGTGTGGATTGCTACCATTTCTGCATTGATTTTAACTAGGGCCTCTGAGGTATCATTGGCTACCTGTTCCACAACGGATGCCATGTTGATGGATTCCCTTGCCAGTCTGGTGGTCCCATACCTGGGGATCAGAATGGCAAAGAACCCCTCTGTTTCTGTGATGGCTCTCTTAGGATGGTGTAAATGTTCAGACAGTGACTTTATATGATACATATAAGGCACAATGTAGGGTAAATAGCAGGATCCTGTCCAATTCTGGGGCAGCCAAGGGTAGGCCTTGTGGCCACACACCCAATAGGTGCCATTATAGGCAATGAAGGTTAGCTGTTTATCAGCATCACTCCAGGGCCTGTCCAGGATTTTCCATCTTTTATTCAGAATCCCCGTTATGTTAAGAATTCACACATCGGCCCAGTTTGGACGGTTCTGTGGCTTGATTACATTATAATTCCGGGAGCAGTTACTGTACCCCATATTTTGGCCTCCTTTGATGTTTCTAATCAGACAGACCGATTCCCCCGGTCTTCCTATTCCCGTTGTATTGGTGGTAAAAAAAATGGGAGGCTGTTTGGAATTATTGTAGCACGGTTGGTATCCCCCTTCAAAGGTAGTCAGATTGTAACCTGCTGACTTCCATTTACATGCCCAGTTTTCCGTATCCTGAAATGCCTTGCCTGTTTTGTTTTGATTAATTATCCACTCAGCCATTTCCGAGATATTCAAGGGAACTGGCCTCAAGGGAATCCTTCCCTTTGAGTGAATAGGAATATGCGCGCACACCCAACAACGAGAAATGTTACCTTGTTTGGCATAAATGTATGACATATAAAAAGGTATTTACATGTAATTCCCTTGGTACTCTACTATTTCCCTTTTGGTGCAGAGGGTCGGCTAATAGGAAGTAGGCCTATGCCTAGAATACCTACAATCAGTAATAGAGTAAATTTATACATTTTTGCAAAAAGTAATTGTCCTTTATTAGGGGCCCAAGTTTCCACAGGATAAAAAACGGGCACCCCTCCGAGCTGGGCGCCTGTTTTTCGCACCTAAAACTGCGCCAGAAAAAAAAGCGCTCTTCTCGAGTGCTTTGCAGCTCCTTGTCTGTTTGGCGTGGCGCCCAGGGGGGCGGAGCCTACACTCGCGCCGATTTTGTAAGTGGGAGGGGGCGGGTACTATTTAAATTAGTTTTTTCCTGCCAGCAACGCTGCGCGTGCGCGTTGGAGCATTCGCGCATGCTCAGTGTGAAAAAATACATTGGCACTCGGCCATTTTTGTAGTTCTTTGTAGCTGTTTAATTTTTGAACATTTTTAAATAAAATCACATTGCCATCAGCACTGAGGCTTCCCTTCTCAGTCTCCTTCCCCCTCCCTCCCCCTGCGCGGCAAGAAGCCGCTGTCTCCTTCCCCTCCCTCCCTCCCCCTGCGCGGCAAGAAGCCGCTGTCTCCTTCCCCTCCCTCCCTCTCCCTGCGCGGCAAGAAGCCGCTGTCTCCTTCCTTCCCCTCCCTCCCCTGCGTGGCAACAAACGGCGGTTTCCTTCGAACGATGGCTGAAGCACTTTCACACAAGTAGGAAGATGGTTTATTTAATCTTTTTTTTGCTTATAAATGTTTATTCAGGTTGGATTTATTCGTATAATATTTGGAGAAGTATAAATAAGAATTTATTGTCGAATTTAATGAGTTCCCTTTCTCCCCCGCCCCCCCCTCCCCACCTCGTTCTGGATGCTTAATTTGTAATCTGCGCCTGATTTTTTAATGTGTAGAACAGGTTTTGCAGTTCTACAAAAATCTTCTTGCTCCATTCTACTTTAGTTTGGAGTACGTTTTCACTGTGGAAACTTTGAAATCAGGTGTCAGTGGCCGGACACGCCCCCTTTTGAAGAAAAAATTCTGTTCTAAAGTAGAACTGTTCTACCTCACTAGAACTGCAGGAAAAAAAAGTGGAGAATTGTGATTTCTAAGATAGTCCGTTCTCCACCAGTTGCTCCAAAAAAAAAATCATGTGTAAATCATGTGGAAACTTGGGCCCTAGATTTCAGCTTCAGTTACGGGTGCTCGTTTAACATGTGAAGCGTGGATCCAGGCTTTCTTTCCTTGGACTTTAACAGCTGCCTGGGTGGTCAATAACACTTGATAAGGTCCCTCCCACTTGGTACCCAAAGGTTCTTTATGCAACTTTTTCACATAGACCCAGACTCCTGGGATGATGTTGTATCCTCCTTCGGGTGGATTACCCCAAGCTGCCAATACCTGTCGGGAAACAGAACTAATAGCATTGGTTAGGTTCTGACAGTATGATAACAAAGTGTCACTCATTAAGTGAACATCAGCTTTCTGTAAATAGATAGTTCCTGGCAGCGACCTGGGTCTTCCTGTTATAATTTCAAATGGCTTAGACCTGTAGTTCTGTTTGGGGTTGCCCTAATGCTACATAGCACTATTGGTCTTCCTTCTGCTATTCGACATGCTTCTGACAGGGCCTGTTGTGCTGACGTTCCTGAGGGTAAACATCCTTTTGCCACTACCTTAAGGTTGTAACTGGCCATCCTGCTTTTCTGGTACCATTGTCAACAAAGGAGGAACCATCTGTTAACAGGATGAGGTCTGGGTTGTGCAGAGGCTCCTCTGCTGCTAAGGCTGTTTTTTTCTTTTAAAATCTCCACGCAGTCATGCTCTTCACATCCTCCCCCCCTCTTGCTCCGTTGATTCTGACATCGGGAGCATGGTTGTGGGATTAACCGGGCTGGCCCAGATGATATGGAGATTAAGAGCTTCCAAAACTGCTTTCCAGTGGGTCCATCTAGCTGCCGTCACCTGAGGCATTCTATTCCTAGACAGCAAAGCATGTACAGTGTGGGGACACTTGACAATCAGCTTTTGGTCGAGGACTAGACCCACAGTGATCATTACTGCTCGACATGTAGCTTCCATGGCCCTTGGGCAACTTCCCCATCCGAGGGCTACCGCATCCAGTTTTGCCAAATAATAGCCAATAGGTCTTTGCCGATCCCCATGTTCTTGTCAGTATAACTGTCATATCCTTCTTTCTCATGGACAAACAGGGGATTCCCAGAGCCAGTGCTGAACACAAAGCCTTTTTCAAACTCAGGAAGGGCTCTTGCTGTTCCTTGGTGAGGGTGATGGCTTCTTTAGAGGCACGTTTCCCCTTTAAGATATCATTCAGTGGCTGAGCAAGCTGTGTGAAGGAGTCAATCCAATTTCTGTTAGTTACACAATCCCAAAAAAGACCTTAGTTCCTGAATAGTGGTGGGTTTTTTAGCAGCCCAAATGGCTGCAGTTCTATCCTGGGTAAGTTCTCTTTCCTTGTGAAATCTTTTGTCCCAGGTATACAACCTCTTCTTGGGATATTTGTGCTTTGTCGATGCTGGCTTTGTCCTTTCAGCCAAAGGTGGTCAAGCAAAGCTCTTAAATCTTGTTCATGCTGTTCTTCCGTGTTTGAAGCTAGCAGGATATCATCTACATATTGGATGACTGAATGACGGGGGGGTAATTCTCGCAAACAGCTTTGTAAAGCCATGTGGAATACCATAGGGCTGTTGTGGAAACCCTGCAGTAACCGGGTCCAAGTATACTGTTCTTGGACAGTGAAAGCAAACCACTGTCGAACCTTGGTGCCAGAGGCACTGACCAAAATCCATTGGCCATATCTATAAACTGAGAAATATTTATCTTCCGGTTTGAGGGAATTAAAAATGGTGGAGGGATCTGTGACCAAAGGAGCTTTTTGATCAATACACTGGTTAGCTTTCCTATAATTGACAGTCAAACGGCAAGTCTCATTAGATTTCTGTACCGGCCACACGGGGCTATTGGAGGAGCTATGTTTTTAATAAGCACCCCTTGTTTCTCCAATTGCTGAATAATCGGTAAGATTCCTGCGATGGCAGTTGGACTGATGGGATACTGTTTAGTGCGTGGAGGCTTGGTCCTGGTAAATGACGCAGGCTCCATCTGGAGTAGGCCACAATCGGTCTTTAGCCCATATCGGGTGTTCCTTCAATTCTTAAGTTCTAATTGACCATGTCACCGACCATCCTTGAAATGCAACGATGAATCTACTTGGATTAGAACGTCCATTCCCAAAAGGGGTTGATCTACTGGGCCTATCCAGACCAGTGTGGTTAGTTCATGTGGACCCAGCCCTATAAGTACTAGTGTTGTCCTTTTAATTTCCATTTTATAGCCCCCAACTCCATAGGCTGTATGTGCCCTACCATCCAACAACAAAGTCTCCATATTGTAGGGGTAAGCATGTTAATTCCGCCCCTGTGTCTAAAAGACAATCCACATCCTTATCGCCCACCCTCAGTTATATATAGTCCATCTCCCCTTTGTTGTATTAGTGCAAGGAGGTGGACCAGGGTGGGCTCTAATCGTTTTTTGCTATCCCAAGTAACTCCTATTGTATTGTCAGTCGCTTAAATGCTTCTATGAGGTCATTATCTTGTAACAAGCCTGGTTTGTTGGCTGAATTGTATCCCTGGCTGCGTCCTCTTCCCCGGCCGCAACCTTGCTGTTTTGTCCTGTACGTCTTGGCCCAGTGACCTTCTTTCCCACAATAATATTTTCCGAAACTGTTTATCGGAATCCTGGGATTTCCATCCCATAGCCTGTACAGCTCGGACTTTAGCTCCCATAATCCCGATCTAATTGGTTACATCAATCCACCAATGTTGCAAAGGTAGTTCCTCTACCTTCCCAGTCTGGTAACACTACCTTAAGCATTTTGGACAGTTCTGGCTTTAGACCTGCCACGAAAGCTGCTTTCAGGGGTCCAAACACTTGTTCATCCATTTCCTCATTGGTATTATTCATACCCGAATGTTCTAGCCATGTGCATCTAAACTGCCTGTCATACTCCAGGACCTCCTCTGTTCCTTTCTGTTGGCAGGCTGCAATTTTTCCCCAGTCTGTCTTAGCTGGACTGAAGGCTTGCAGCCAGTGTTTAATCGCCTCCCATCTTGCATTTAATTCTTGCTCATCCTGCCCCAAAGCTTCTTCTACCTTGTGCAATTTTCTTATGTTTTTGGCACCATTATGAAATAAATTTGCACTCCGTCCCAGGGATGAAGTTGATGTATATTTCTTAAGTGGTCCAATTGGTCCCATGTTTTTGCTCCCCCTTTGGATTGGGCAATTCCTTGGACCATTTATCAATTTTCTGCTGGATCATGAAATAAGTATTCTGCATACACCCTTTTCTTTGTTTTTTGGTTCCGCCCTCATCCTCAGTCTCTTCTGATTTGACAACAACTCCCCCTTTTTTAAATGGGGCAAAGGGCACCCCTAATTCTTCATCCACCGACCCTGTATCATCGGAGGATTCAGAATCCGTATCTATTCCTCGGTCGTGTCTTCGGGTTTGCGCTTTTAATTTATCCAAACATGGGTACATTGGGAATTGACTGATAGATTTTCCTTTTCCTATTACTGTCTCTTGACCTAATTTTTTCCATTCTTTAATTTCACCTTTAAGATCTTTAACTTCCGCTTCTGACTTTTCAAGTTCAAGTTTTTTCTGTTGCAGCTGTGAAAACAGCTTGCAATTGGTCCTTTGTACTGGTCAGTTCTCGATCATGTTGAACGCATTATAATTTCATTCCGCTTTCGGATCTGTCCCATAACGGCTAGGGACCATCTAGTTCGCTCTTTATTTTTCATACAGGTCATTTCCCCAGACCCTTTTAATCTCCAAGGACCATTGTCCTTTGGAGGTTCTGTACTTTTGTTCGATCTTAATACAGGTTTTGGATAAGTTGAATTGTTGCTCTATGTATTCTTTCAACTGTTTGAGGATTTCATCTATTGAAACCTCAGGTGGTGCCTGCCCTTTTTACAGTTGTAGGCAATTCTTTGCTCTTATCTCCTGCTGCCATAATACTGATTTCTTTACTAGGGTCTCGAGTAGTAGGCTTTCCAGCCGATCAGTGGGTCGGTGATTAATTAACTAACACACCGCCAAAGTTGGACGTCTATGGGACCTCGTGCCGACTACCAACCAGAGGGTTCGCAAACCGAGGCTTTCAGAATCGTGTAGGAGAGGCGAATTTAGACTTTTGACCGAGGACTTTTATAAAGAGGAGTCCTTACCTCAGTATGTAGGACCGATGTCCAAAATTCAGTTTCTTTCCTCAGCGATCGTGTTCGTGATGCCAAAATTGTTAGATCTCTTAATTTCCAATGAAATACGAACTCCGATTGTAATTTTAATGTAACTTTATTCTGGCAGTAGCAACAAGCTTCTGGCTTTAAGCCAGGCCTTTGTCCTTCTGAGACCACATGGCCAAAATGGCTGTACTTATACCTGGTTCAATTTACAGAAAAGAACTCTCCTTTGACCTTTATTGGCTCATTTGATAGTCTGTTAACCATTAATTGGCTCGCTACCCAAGGTCCTAAAATGTCAAGTTGATTGATGACTTAATGCAATGTGGTCTGTTTTCTCAAACTGCAGCTAGGCTGCAGAGCTTGAATTCTCTATCACACTTCTATACCTTTCTTATTGTTACCATAGTTATGACTACATTTTTCACCAGTGCAATTGCTTCATGTTCCTGCACTCTTTGATTCACAGAAAATGTCAGATATTTCTCCTCCTGCAGCCAACCACTTGGGCCTTGTACCTCTTATCAACTGGTCCCAACACCATGTGTAACTCCAGTTTTTGTTAATTATACTTTTTTTAGCACGTGTCTGTTCCTAGCTCTTTCACCTACCCATGTGGCTTTACCTTGTTCTCTGGGTGGCCCTGTTGTGCCAAGTTAATAGAGTTGCTTGTATCATACTATCCTTGCCTCTTTTTTTTTTCCCCCCCTTGGGTGAGAAGAGTTCCTCTTCACATAATTGCAATGGTGGCCCTTTGTGACATGATAACATGAGTTGAGAATTAGCATTATTACACTATTGCAAGTACTACTGACAAACTTTCATAAACCTATTTATTTGGTTGCAGGATCCCTGCTGTTGCCCTGGTAAAAACCCTTTCCATAAGTCATTTGCCACCTTCAGGTTTTATTTTTTATTTTCCAACATGCTTCAGGATTTATATCTCAAGCAGTTGAAATGTTGCAAAGCATTAATGCATAAGAAACTCTGATTAATTCTTGGAACCAAGCTTGCACAGTTTATGTTGACGACAAACCCTGAATTGCTATGTTTGTAATGCTGTTCAACCAGCTGTACCCAAGTATGTTTGTGTTGCATGCATATTGGGTGGGGGCTGAATTTTAATTTTATTTAGATCATTTACTTGCTAGTTATGAATGGTAATTCTCCTTGTTGAACCAGTATCACTTGGACTAAATACTGTTGTGCCACTTGACTTGAATTGCAATGATACTGAACTATATTGTACCGCATAAAAGTGGAAAATAGGGTTTTAAATCGAATAGCTCTGGATCTCTTACTAGATTGAATCTTTTCAATCTTGAAGATTACATAAGAACATAAATAGGAACAGGAGTAGGTCATACCACCCCTTGAGCCTGCTCTGCCATTCAATAAGATCATATCTGATCTGATGGACTCAACTCCACTTCCCTGCCTGCTCCCCATAATCCCTTATCCCCTTATCGTTTAAGAAACTGTATTTCTGTCTTAAATTTATTCAATGTCCCAGCTTCCACAGCTGAGGCAGTGAACTCCACAGATTTACAACCCTCAGAAGAAATTTCTCATCTGTTTTAAATGGGTGGCCCCTTATTCTAAGATCATGCCCTCTAGTTCTAATCTCCCTATCAGTGGGAACATCCTCTCTGCATCCACCTTGTCAAGCTCCCTCAATCTTATACATTTTGATAAGATCACCTTTTCATTCTTCTGAATTCCAATGAGTAGAAGCCCAACCTACTCAACCTTTCCTCATCCCTGGGATCAACCTAGTGAACCTTCTCTGAACTGCCTCCAAAGCAAGTATATCCTTTTGTAAATATGGAAACCAAAACTGCATGCAGTATTCCAGGTATGCCCTCACCAATACCCTGTATTGCTGTAGTAAGACTTCCATACTCCATCCCCATTGCAATAAAGGCCAAGATTCCATTGTCCTTCCTGATCACTTGCTGTACCTGCATACTATCCTTTTGTGTTTCATGCACAAGAACCCCAGGTCCTTCTACTGCAGCACTTTGTAATCTTTCTCCATTTAAATAATAACTTGCTCTGATTTTTTTTCTGCCAAAATGCATGATCTCCAACATTATACTCCATCTGCCAAATTTTTGCCCACTCACTTAGCCGTTCTGTCCTTTTGCAGATTTTGTCCTCTCACTGCTTTTCCTCCTATCTTTGTATAGTCAGCAAACTTGGCTACATTACACTCAGTCCCTTCTTCCAAGTTGTTAATATAAATTGTAAATAGTTGGGGTCCCAGCACTGATCCCTGTAGCACCCCTCTAGTTACTGGTTGCCAACCAGAGAATGAACCATTTATCCTGATTGTTAGCCAATTCTCTATCCATGCTAATATATTGTCCCCAGTCCTGTGAACTTTTATCTTGAGCAGCAACCTTTTTTTATATGGTGGGGAATGCAACATTTCTGGACAGTGTTGTCTGAGGAGTTCAGTTTGATGCAAAATCAACTTTTTACTCTTTTTAATAAAAAAAAATATGTACTGACTTGAACCTTGCCCAGTGCTTTCATGACACTTCCCATGGCAGTAAAGCTGTGGCCCAATATTGCTATTGGTGAGGAGGGTGATTCTATCCAGGAGGCGATACTGATCATTCAATAGCCTGTGTACATTTAAGTAGAGAATAAGTGATAGCTGGAGTTTACTACGAGGCAATTGTGCTGATCAGCTAACTGACAGGAGTTGGGACTGTCTTATCTGTGATTAGTTACACCCTCCATTTTATCAATAAGTGGAGCTATGTAAATTTATATTTTAAAGATGCACATTTTTGAAAGAATGCAAGGGCATCTATATAAGTGGCACCAAGTGGGAATGTGTGCAAATTGTAGCCAAGGTTTTCCATTTTCTGTGCTCGCCAACCTTCCCACTCCTATTTTAATGAGCAGAAAATCGCACGCTAGTGAGCACAAAAGTGGAAAACCCCAACTAGTGTTTCAGCACATGGATAAATGGTTTGAATAGTTTCCCAGTAGGTATCCCATTCAATTTGTACATTGTATGAAATATGAGTAACTAACATGACCTGTTGTCTCCCAGCTATTCTTGTATATAGGTTGCCCTTCACCTGGTCCAGCAGCAAGTTGATCCTAAAGTTGGTCCATGCCACACTGAACCTTGGTGCATTGTCTCTAGCTGTCATTGGGCTACTGGCAGCATTTGGGTTCCATAATAAGATGCACATCCCCAACTTGTATTCCATGCACAGCTGGGTTGGATTTATAGCTGTGATTCTCTTTGGCTTACAGGTAAGAAGAAAATTTAGCTATTAGTCCTTTAAATATTGTTAAAATTAACCTAGTATTGTCAAATGAAGTCTTAATTTGCCAACCTATTGCCACAGCCACGAAATTTTCTGCTTTAAGATAATGCCTTAACTATTTGCATTTTATTCCATACTTCACTTGATTTACTGACTACATGTACTGCATGTGAATGGAGTCCAGAATATCATTGGATCTAATCCTGGTCTCTACTGAGTTTTCTGATCTCAACTGGGGCTGCAGTAAGGCTGTTACATTTGGTCTGGTCTTCCTGGGTAAGGGGAGAGAAAACTGACCACATTTTCCCACTGATATATAGGTTGCAAGGGGTTAAAATATATCATACCACTAGAGGGCCTACCTGTTGGGGTCCCAAGGGATCCCAGCATCCTTTGGGAGCACAGTATATAAGCAGACCACCCATGAGGTACCTGCACTCAAGTCTTATTAACATAGAAACATAGAAAATAGGTGCAAGAGTAGGCCATTTGATTCTTCAAGCCTGCACCACCATTCAATAAGATTATGGCTGATCATTCTCTCATACCCCTTTCCTGCTTTCTCTCCATACCCCTTGATCCCTTTAGCCGTAAGGGCCATATCTAACTACCTCTTGAATATATCCAATGAACTGGCATCAACTCTCTGCGGTAGGGAATTCCACAGGTTAACAACTGAGTGAAGAAGTTTCTCCTCATCTCAGTCCTAAATGGCTTACCCCTTATCCTATGACTGTCCCCTGGTTCTGGACTTCCCCAACATCAGGAACATTCTTCCCACATCTAACCTGTCCAGTCCCGTCAGAATCTTATGTTTCTGAGATCCCCTCATCCTTCTAAACTCCAGTGTATAAAGGCCCAGTTGTTCCAGTCTCATGTCAGTCCTGCCATCCCAGGAATCAGTCTGGTGAACCTTTGCTGCACTCCCTTAATAGCAAGAACATCCTTCCTCAGATTAGACCAAAACTGAACACAATATTCCAGGTGAGGCCTCACCAAGGCCCTGTACAATTGCAGTAAGACCTCCCTGCTCCTATACTCAAATCCCCTGGCTATGAAGGCCAACATACCATTTGCTGCCTTCACTGCCTGCTGTACCTGCATGCCAATTTTCAATGACTGATGAACCATGACACCCAGGTCTTGTTGCACCTCCCCCTTTCCTAATCTGCCATTCAGATGATAATCTGATTTGTGTCTTTGCCCCCAAAGTGGATAACCTCACATTTATCCACATTATACTGCATCTGCCATGTATTTGCCCACTCACCGAACCTGTCCAAGTCACCCTGTCACCTTTTAGCATCCTCCTCACCGCTCACACCGCCACCCAATTTAGTGTCATCTGCAAACTTGGAGATATTGCACTGAATTCCTTCATCCAAATTCTTAATGTTATAAAGAGCTGGGGTCCCAGCACTGAGCCCTGTGGCACTCCACGAGTCACTGCCTGCCATTCTGAAAAGGACCTGTTTATCCTGACTCTCTGCTTCCTGTCACCAACCAGTTCTCTATCCACGTCAGTACATTACCCTCAATACCATGTGCTTTGATTTTGCACACCTATCTCTTGTGTGGGACCTTGTCAAAAGCCTTTTGAAAGTCCAAATACACCACATGCACTGGTTCTCCCTTGTCCACTCTGCTAGTTACATCCTCAAAACATTCCAGAAGATTTGTCAAGCACGATTTTCCTTTCATAAATCCATGCTGACTTGGATCGATCCTGTCACTGCTTTCCAAATGTGCTGCTAAGGTCACACTTGCTCATTGTTCACAGTACTCAGTACTCAGTTTCATCCTTGAGTATCACCACCTACCCCAGTTACACTAGCAACTCTTGCTGCATGTGTTAACATCAAGAGGATTAGGCTTGAATGAGGTCCCTTCCTCTGGTCAAAATAGCCTGCTGACTAGATCATAAATGATAAAGGCCATTTGGATGAGCTCGTAGGTTGTACTGCAACACTTTTCTAATTGTGTTAGCATCTCTAACCACTTGGGCAAGACAGTGCTCTTCAATTTTGGACTACTCCTAATCATCCCGTCCTGTTTACAGCCAGGTCATGCCTCTCCTAATCTCAGCTGTGCCTCGCATCTGAATTCTGTCAATTTGCATGTGCACTTTGGCTGCCACTCTGCACCCAAGCCCATTACTTTTATCTCGTCCTTCTCCCAGGTTCCTTCTCTTCCGACAGTTTATTCCAACTTTTATTTTCTGTTTATTTTTTGTCCCAGCATCCCAACCATAATGCATCAATATTCCTCTATTTTCCTGCTCCTGCTGCCATTTTAAGCATGAATCCCTCTTCGATCAGCCTACAGCTTCTCCCACATACTGACTATCTTCTCCTTCAAGCTTCTTGGTTTGTTTCTCACTTTAAAATCCTCATTCTCTACGGCTGCATTCCAAGATACTCTGCACTGTGATTCTTCATCCTCTGATTTTCATCTGTTTACCTTCATTTGTTCTCTCAAACCTCCCTCCATTTTAAGCACTCCTATCCATATTCACAGCCACCCCTCAATCTTGCCATCCCCATGGCCACTTTATTCCCATGGTCTTCATTTCCGCTCCCCTTGCCCTCAATTAATTTCCAGCCCTCCATCATAAGATATAGTAAGGCTGACTGAAACATGGCTACATAGAAAACTGGATTGGTAGCAAAGTATTGCCAGATGTAACTCATTTGGAGGGAAGGTGGAGTAGCTATACAAGTTAAAGCTTGCATAATGGCAGTAGGATTTAACTAGCAATAAGATTGATGCAGGATCCATCACCCTAATAAGGGTATACTATAGACCACCAAATAGTGGAAGGGAATTGGAGGAAGCAATATTAAGACAAATCTGAGGTGAGCAGCAGGCATAGAATAATGGGAGATTTCAACCACCCCAAATAAACTGGCAGGAAGATGTAGCCAAGTTGGAAAGGGAATTGAGATTTTAGTGTATGTAGGACTTTTCTCACTCAGTACATTAAAACATGTAACAAGAAAATAATCTCTACTGGATCTTATCATGGATAATGAACCAGAACAGATAGAAGCATCTTTGTAGTTGTGATCACAACATGGTAAAGTTCAAAATTAGGATTGAGGACATATATGTAGGACAAAGACTAAGGTTATAGATTGAAAAAGTACTGAATCTTAAAACAAAAACTGATATCTTTAAAAGGGGTAATCAAAAGTTAGAGAAATGTATTCCAAAAACAAGCCAGCTAATTGAGGCACTGGATGAATTTTGTTAAAGTGAAAGGAAACTTAGAATCTAAAGATAAATACTTAAATCCTAAAGGAAAGAACAGAAGGAATACCAAGAAATTGGAGAGCAAGGAGAAATTACAAAATCAAATTATCTAGGAATATAAAAATAAATAGAATCAGAATGGTTACAGCATGGATGGCAGCCATTTGGCCTGTTGAGCCAATGTCATCAACACTCAGTTAGACCTGTACCCCTGCAAAACAGAGACACTGCTTTGAGTACTGTTGAGGGGGATGGCTCATTGGGAGGGGAGCAGCAGCAGCCACGTTCATGGCACCATGGCTGGCTCTGCTGCACAGGAGGGCAGGAAAGAGTGGGGGAATAGATGGGTGTTTCTGCATCTGCAACCGAGACTCCAGGATGGTATGTTGCCTCCCTGGTGCAAGGGTCAAGGATGTCTCGGAGCGGGTGCAGGACATCCTGAAAAGGGAGGGTGAGCAGCCAGTTGTCGTGTTGCGTATCTGTACAATGACATAGGTAAAAAATGGGATGAGGTCCTACGAGTCGCATTTAGGGAACTAGGAGCTAAATTTAAAAAGTAGGACCTCCAAAAGTAGTAATCTCGGGATTGCTACCAGTGTCACGTGCTAGTCAGAGTAGGAATCGCAGGATAGCTCAGATGAATGTGGCTTGAGTGGTGCAGAAGGGAGGGATTCAAATTCCTGGGACATTGGAACTGGTTCTGGGGGAGGTGGGACCAGTACAAACCGGACAGTCTGCACCTGGGCAGAACCAATATCCTGAGTGTTTACTAGTGTTGGGGAGGAGTTAAACTCATATGGCAGGGGGATGGGAACCTAATGCAGGGAAATAAAAAGGAGGCAGAAGCAAAATATAGAAAGGAGAATAGTAAAAGTGGAGGGCAGAGAAACCCAAGGCAAAGAAACAAGGCCACATTATAGCCAAATTCTAAAGGGGCAAAGTGTGTTTTTAAAAAAAAAAAAGCCTGAAGGCTCTGCCTCAATGCGAGGAGTATTCGGAATAAGGTGGATGAATTAACTGCGCAGATAGCAGTTAACAGAAACTGATTGGCATCACAGACATGGCTCCAGGGGGACCAAGGCTGGGAACTCAACATCCAAGGGTATTCAGCATTTAGGAAGGATAGACAGAAAGGAAAAGGAGGTGGGGGGTGGGGGGGGGTGGTGCTGGTTAAAGAGGAAATCAATGCAATTGTAAGGAAGGACATTAGCCTGGATGATGTGGAATTGGTATGGGTGGAGCTGTGGCTTTCCAAAGGGCAGAAAACGCTAGTGGTTGTTGTGTATAGACCACCAAATAGTAGTGAGGTTGGGGACAGCATCAAACAAGAAAAGGGATGTGTGCAATAAAGGTACAGCAGTTATCATGGGTGGCTCTAATCTACACATTGATTGGGCTAACCTAACTGGTAGCAATGTGGTGGAGGAGGATTTCCTGGAGTGTATTAGGGATGGTTTTCCTGACCAATGTCATGGAACTAACCAGGGAGCTGGCCATCCTAGATTGGGTGATGTGTAATGAGAAGGGACTAATTGGCAATCTTTTTGTGCGAGGGCCCCATGGGGAAAAGTGACCATAATATGGTAGAATTCCTTAAGATGGAGAGTGACAAAGTTAATTTGGAAACTAGGGTCCTGAACTTGAGGAAAGGTAACTTTGACAGTGAGGTGTGAATTGGCTCGAATAGACTGGCAAAGGATACTTAAAGGGTTGATGGTGGATAAGCAATGGCAAACATTTAAAGATCACATGGATAAACTTCAGCAAATGTACATCCCTGTCTGGAGTTAAAAATAAAACTGGGAAGGTGGCTAACAAGGGAAATTAAGGATAGTGTTAATACCAAGGAAGAGGCATATAAATTGGCTAGAAAAAGCAACAAACCTGAGGACTGGGAGAAATTTAGAATTCAACAGAGGAGAACTAAGGGTTTAATTAAGAGGGGGAAAATAGAGTATGAGAGGAAGCTTGCAGTGAATATAAAAACTGACTGCAAAAGCTTCTACAAATGTGAAGAGAAAAAGATTAGTAAAGACAAACTTGGGTCCCTTGCAGTTGGATTCAGGTGAAATTATAATAGGGAACAAATAAATGGCAGACCAATTGAACCAATACTTTGGTTCTGTCTTCACGAAGGAAGATACAAATAACCTTCTGACGGTACTAGGACAGTGGGTCTAGTGAGGAGGAACTGAAGGATATTCTTAGGCAGGAAATTGTTAGGGAAATTGATGGGATTGAAGCCTGATAAATCCCTGGGGCCTGATAGTCTGCATCCCAGAGTGCTCAAGGAAGTGGCCCTAGAAATAGTGGATGCATTGGTGATCATTTTCCAACAGTCTCGATTCTGGATCGGTTCCCATGGACTAGAGGGTAGCTAATGTAACACCACTTTTTTTAAGAGGGAGAGAAAACTGAATTATAGACCGGTTAGCTTGACATCAGTAGTGGGGAAAATGTTGAAATCAATCATAAGGACAAAATAGCAACACATTTAGAAAGCAGTGACAGGATTGGTCCAAGTCAGCATGGATTTATGAAAGGGAAATCATGCTTGACACATCTTCTGGAATTTTTTGAGGATGTAACTAGCAGAGTGGACAAGGGAGAACCAGTGGAGGTGTATTTGGACTTTCAAAAGGCTTTTGACAAGGTCCTGCACAAGAGATTGTTGTGCAAAATCAAAGCACATGGTATTGGGGGTAATATACTGATGTGGATAGGGAACTGGTTGGCACACAGGAAGCAGTCAGTATAAATGGGTCTGTTTCAGAATGGCAAGCAGTGACTTGTGGAGTGCCATAGGGGCTCAGTGCTGGGACTCCAGCTCTTTACAATATACATTAACAATTTGGATGAAGGAATAGTGTAATATCTCCAAGTTTGCAGATGACACTAAACTGGGTGGCAGTGTGAGCTGTGAGGAGGATGCTAAGAGGCTGCAGGGTGACTTGGGCAGATGCAGTATAATGTGGATAAATGTAAGGTTATCCATTTTGGGGGCAAAAACACAAAGGTAGAATATTATCTGAATGGTGGCAGACTTGGAAAAGGAGGTGCAATAAGACCTGGGTGTCATGGTTCATCAGTCACTGAGTGGGCATGCAGGTACAGCAGGTGGTGAAGGCAAATGGTATGTTGGCCTTCATGGTTAGGGGATTTGAATATAGAAGCAGGGAGGTCTTGCTGCAGTTGTTCAGGGCCTTAGTGAGGCCTCACCTGGAATATTGTGTTCAGTTTTGGTCTCCTAATCTGAGGAAGGACATTCTTGCTATTGAGGGAGTGCAGCGAAGGTTCACCAGACTGATTCCAGGGATGGCTGGACTGACATATGAGGAGAGACTGGATCAACTGGGCCTTTATTCACTGGAGTTTAGAAGGATGAGAGGGGATCTCATAGAAACATAAGATTCTGACAGGACTGGACAGGTTAGATGCAGGAAGAATGTTCCTGATGTTGGGGGTCCAGAACCAGGGGACATAGTCTTAGGATAAGGGGTAGACCATTTAGGACTGATGAGAAACTTCTTCAGAGTTGTTCTGTGGAATTCCCTGCTGCAGAGTTGTTTATGCCAGTTCACTGGATATATTCAAGAGGGAGTTAGATATGGCTCTTGCGGTTAAGGGATCAAGGGGTATGGAGAGAAAGCAGGAAAGGGGTACTGAAGGAATGATCAGCCATGATCTTGAATGGCAGTGCAGGCTCAAAGGGCTGAATGGCCTACTCCAGCACCTATTTTTCTATGTTTCTATGTTAAATTCTCTTCCTTCATATACTTGTCTAACTTCCTTTTTTGAAAGATGAAAATTTAGTCTGCCTCCACCACCCTTTCTGGCAGCACATTCCAGATCTTAACCACTCACTGCATAAGTCTTTTTTCTTGCATTGCCTTTGGTTCTTTTGCCAATCACCTTTAAATCTGTCCTCTGGTTCTCGACTGGGAATGATTTCTCTCGACTCTGTCCAGACCCCATGATTTTGAATACCTCTCAAATCTCAATCTTTGCTCCAAGGAGAACAACCCAACTTCATTCTTATCAATGTAACTGAAGTCCCTCATTCCTGGCATCATTCTCTTAAATCTTTTCTGCATCTTCTCTAAGGCATTCACATCCTTAGTGTGCTGCCCAAAAGTGGACACAGTACTCCAGTTGGGGTGAACCAGTCTTATACTGGTTCATTATAATTTCCACATTTTTGTAGTCTATCTCTATTTATTTATGAAGCCTAGGATCCTGTAAGCCTTTTTATCTGCTTTCTCAACCTGCCCTGCCACCTTCAACAATTTATGCACACATACTACCAGGTCTGTTGGTTCACCCCCTTTAGGATTGTACCATTTGTTTATAATTCCCCTCATTCATTCTCTCAAAATGCATCACTTCACATTTTTCTGCATTAAATTTCATCTGTCTGCCCATTCCACCAGCCTGTCTCTGTCCTGAAGTCTAACACTCTCCTCCTGACTGTTCACTATACTTTCAAGTTTTACGACGGTTTCCTGTCAGAGCCAATTTTGTATCCAGGCTGCCACTGTCCCTTTTATTCCATGGGCTTCAATTTTGCTGGCAAGCTGATTGTGTGGCACTTTATCTAATGCCTTTTGGAAATCCATGTACACTGTCAACCGCATTACCTTCATTAACCCTCTTACCTCATCAAAAAAACTTGATCAAGTTGGTTAAGCACAATTTGCTGGCTTTCCTTAATTAATCCACCCCTATCCAAGTGATTGTTAATTTTGTCCCTGATTACTGTCTCTAAATGCTTCCCCACTACTGAGGTTAAACTGACTGGCCTGTAGTGGCTGGGCTTATCTTTACACCAACACTTGAAATTTTCCAGTCCTCTGGCACCACCTTGTATCTATGGAGGATTGGAATATTATGGCCAGTACCTCTGCTATTTCCGCCCTCATTTCACTCACTAGGATACATCCCATCCGCTCCTGGTGACTTACCTACTTTAAGTACAGCCAGACTTTCTAATTTTTTTAAATCAAATTTTTGTCCTGTCTCCACTAACTCCTCCTTCACAGTCTATGGCAGCTTCTTGGTGAAAACAGATGCAAAGTACTCATTTAGTGCCTCATGCATTGAGGCAGAGGGCATGGCTAAGTCTTTAGGTCCTGAATAGGCCCCATCCCTTGCCCTTTTACTATTTATAGGAGACTTTTGGATTATCTTATGTTGGCTGCCATCTTTGCCCTGCTTATTTTCCTTTCTATATATATATATATATAGCCTGATTCTCCAATATATTTGCAACCTGACATCTAGTGTACACTTTTTTTTTTCTGCTTCATATTCTCTGTTTTGTCATCCAGGGAGCCCTGACTTTAGTTGCCCTACCTTCCCCCTCAGCTGTACCTGAACTATTGCCTCTTTAAAGGTGGCCCATTGTTCCAGTACAGTTTTGCCTGCCAATCTTCAATTCCTGTTTACCCAGGCCTGATCTGTGTTCATCCCACTGAAATTAGCCTTGCCCCAGTTAAACATTTTTACTCTAGATTGCTCCCTGTCCTTTTCCATAGCTAATCTGAACCTTATACTATGATCAGTGTTCCCTAAATGGTCACTGACTGACACTTGACCCTCCTCATTCCCCAGAATCGGGTCCAGCAATGCCTCCTCCTCCTCCTTCATGGAGGTGGAAAGCTACCGATCAATAAAGTTCTTAACACACTTCAGAAATTCTTCCCCCCTCTCAGCTCTTCACTAATGATCCCAGTCTATTAGGATAATTGAAGTCCCCCATTATTACTACCCTATAATTCTTGCACCTCTCTGTAATTTCTCTGCAAATTTGCTCCTCCATATCTTTCCCACTATTTGGTGGTCTATAGAATACGCCTAGTAGTTTAATGGCATTTCTTATTAACTCTAGCCATATCGATTCTCTGACCACTCCAGGGCATCCTTGCTGTCCAGCACTAACATTCTCCTTGAGCAATACTGCCTCACCACCACCTATCTTTCCTTTCCTATTGTTCCTGAACCTTATAACCAGGAATATTTAACACAATCCTGCCCTTTGAGATGTGGGGGGAAAAAGCAAAGGAGGGGACTAACTGGATTGCTCTTCAAAAGAGCCTGATGGGCCAAATGGCCTCCTTCTGTGCTGTACTATTCTGATTCTAAGTGATAGAATAGCATCTAGAGACAGAAAATATAATAGTCAGCATGGATTCTGAAAGGCTTGGTCATGCTTAACAAACCTGATGCCTTTTGAAAGGGATCAGGGTAATGCAGTTGATGTCGTACTTGGATTTTTAAAAGGCCTTTGATAAAATGCTTTATGGTAGGCTCAAGATCAGGACATGAGTTGGACATATAACTGGATGAAAAATGGAAAGCCAAGGGTAGTTTCCCAGTTTGGAAGAAGGCAGAAAGTGGTGCTCCACAAGGATCAGTGCTGGAACCACTTAATCATTTACTGTAATGATTTGGACTTGGATAAGTTACTCAATTTGCAGAAACCAAACTGGGAAAGGAGTGCAGGTATAACTAATACCGAGGAAGATTGCAACATAATGCAAGACATTAGAACACTTGCAGACTGGGCAGTTCAGTGATAGGAAAAGCAGAAATGTTAGAAATTTTTTTTTTTTAAAACTGAGGTAGAAGAGCAAAGGGATTTAGGATACAGGTGAACAGATCATTAAAATCAGCATTGCAGGTCAGCAAAGCAATTTAAAAAAAAATATATATATATATATATATATATTTTGAGCACTGGAATTTGTCTAGGGGTAGAGAATTCAAAAATAATGAAGTTGTGCTAAACTTGAATAGGACCTTGTCAGGTTGCACTGTGCATAGTTTTGGTCTCCATACTATAAAAAGGACATAAATTGCACTGTCTCCAGTGCTTCTTGGACCAGAACAGAGGTTGCAGCTATCTGAAAAGATTGAAGTGGGGCTGCAGGCTAGAAGGGCTGAATGGCCTACTCCTGCACCTATTTTCTATGTTTCTATGATTAAAATGTGGAACTTGCTACTGCAGGAAGTGGTTAAGGCAAATGGCTTGAATGTTCTCAAAGGAAACTAGACCAGACCAATGAGGAAAGGGAACAAAAAGATATGCTGAGATGAGGCAGGTTGAATGGATGAAAACTTGTGCGGAGTACAAACACCAGCACACACTGGTTGGGCCGATTGGCCTATTTAGTGCTGTATATTCTATAATACAATCTCCAACATATGGTTATGGTCACCCTATTGACCTTTTCACCTCTTGGTTTCTCTACTCTTGTGGTCTCTGTCCTTAAACTACTGCCTCATCTATTGCATACAAGGTTATCTCTGATTACTTCCTTGTATCTCGCATCGTGCACATCTCCACTTCCGTGTGTGTGTGTGTGTGTGTGTAGAAAGAAGAGGAGTAGAGAAATCTCCAAGAAGTAGAAACTTTATTCTCTGAACCTGGTCATCAGACAGGGTATTGCTCTTGATCACTATCAAATGTCTCTTGCCACTGACTAGAACTGGCTTGACTGTTATGTCTTGAAAGTCAGACTAGATACTGCTAGCTCAAAGGTGTGACTGTAGTCCTTTATTACAGATCTGAGTGCCTCTCCAGCCTGTGAGGCCTCCTTATATACAGGTGCTCCCAAGGGATTGTGGGATTCCTTGGGACTCTAGTGGATAAGCCCTCTGGTGGTTAGATGTAGTATTTACAGGTTTACATACATAACTGTTGCCTTGGTGACACTTGCTCAAGGCTCACATGGCCTGGACAGTTGGTGATATTCTCCAATATTTCCATCATTAGCATGAGTTGATCCTTTCCAGAGGACGGCAGGAATTGGAGGGAAGGAACTTGGCTTAGATTTTGAAAAGGAATTGAGTAAAATAATCTGGTTCATCTGACCTAAAACACTGAAGCTAAAGTAGTCTGGTTAAGACTTTCAACTTAAATTGTTTTTTTATCTTGTTACATGGGTTACTTTTTTGATTGAACAGACAGGTGTAGTTTTGCTATGGAGGCTATTTATTATGGCATTCATCTGAAGATGGTCTGGCTGACTGACATTTGACAGGATATGTAGTAATATTTCACTGAAATGCTCCAGTACATCCATGTCATGTAACCAGAGAAGTGATAACATTCCTTTTGCCATCAACACCTGTGACTTCTACTTGTGGCAGTTCTGATCATTTTGCTACTCCAACTTCACTGTAGTCTTTCATCCCAGTGCACAGTTATTATGCATAGTCACACTCCCTTGAATTGGTAAATTCAAACTTCAAACCAGGACTTGAGCACATAGATCTAGACTGATTTATTGTCTGAGGTGCTCTTTCCAATGAGATTCAAGATTCCATGGCATTTGTAGAGCAGTGGTAGTGTCTTCAAGACACCTGTCAGTTATAAGCCATCTCTCTCCCCACCCACTCTCTCCTCCCCTGGCAACAGCCATCACTGCTGAGGTCCACCAACCCAGGACAGACCTGAGTTTTTTTGCTCCATAATGAGGGGGTGACCAAACAAGTGTCCCTTTGCCTAACCAGTACAAATATGTCAGTTGTGCCTGCTACAATTGATTTCATTTTGCGATATTCTAACTTGTTCCTCCTTTGATCTACAGTGGCTGCTGGGATTCCTATGTTTTTTGTTGCCCTGCACACCGCTCTGGCTTAGAGCTGCTTACAGAGACGTGCATGTCTTTTTTGGACTTTGCATCTTGGCAATGACTGTTGCTTCTTGTCTGTCGGGAATTAATGAAAAGTTAATATTTGTGCTGTAAGTATATTTTCTTGAGGTTTAAGAGTCTTCCTTTTCCTTGCCTGAAGCCATATGAATAATGCTTTATAAAAACTGACCTTTCATACCTTTATTACTGATCACTGTTAATCTTGCAGAACATTGACCAATTTAACATCTTTTAGATTCTCTATATTCCCGGATTTGCTGGGTCCCTAATCCTGATTGTTATCCAGTGACTGCTGCTGGAAGTGTCCGATGACACAAATGCAGGGAGCAGCTCCAGCCCTTGTACATGGCCTTTTTCAATCTTACAAAGGCCTTTGACACTGTCAACCGTGAAGGTCTATGGAGCGGCATCCTCCATTTCCTGATTGTTATCCAGTGATTGCTGCTGGAAGTGTCTGATGACTGGATTGGGTTTGGCTGTGATGTCCTACATAGTCAGATCCTAAATAGTGTTCCAGGCTTGTATGAATGCTGACTTGGATGTGGTGGTTAGTGATTGGTGCACAAGATAAAAGTTCACAGGGTTGGGGGTAATATATTAGCATGGATAGAGGATTGGCTAACTAATAGTCTGGATAAATGGTTCATTCTCTGGTTGACAACCAGTAACTAATGGGGTGCTGCAGGGATCAGTGCTGGGACTTCAACTATTAACAATCTATAATGACTTGGAAGAAGGGACTGAGTGTAATGTAGCCAAGTTTGCTGACCATACAAAGATGGGAGGAAAAGCAATGTGTGAGGAGGTCACACACAATCTGCAAAAGGACATAGACAAGCTAAGTGGGCAAAAATTTGGCAGATGGTGTATAATGTTGGAAAGTGTGAGGTCATGCACTTTGGCAGAAAAAAAATCCAAGAGCAAGTTGTTATTTAAATGTCATTAGAGTTCTCAATCGTCTTCTCCCTGTAGCCAAGGAGCTCCTCCCAGAATCACAATGTGGATTTTGTCCCCTACGGGGCACAGCAGACATGATCTTTGCAGTGTGACAGCTGCAGGAAAAATGCAGGGAGCAGCTCCAGCCCTTGTACATGGCCTTTTTCGATCTTACAAAGGCCTTTGACACTGTCAACCATGAAGGTCTATGGAGTGGCATCATCCATTTCGGATGCCCCTAAAAGTTTGTCAACATCCTTTGCCTGCTTCACGATGACATGCAGGCTGTGATCCTTACCAACAGATCCATTACAGACCCAATTCACATCTGGACTGGGTCAAACAGGGCTGCGTCATCACTCCAACCCTCTTCCCAATCTTCCTTGCCGCCATGCTTCACCACACAATCCACAAGCTCCCTGCTGGAGTGGAACTAAACTACAGAACCAGAGGGAAGCTGTTTAACCTACGCCACCTTCAGGCCAGGTCCAAGATCACACCAAACTCTCATTGAGCTGCAGTATGCGGATGACACCTGCATCTGCACACATTCAGAGGCTGAACTCCAGGATATAGTCAATGTATTCAGAGGCCTATGAAGGCATAGGCCTTATGCTTAACATCCGTAAGACAAGGGTCCTTCACCAGCCTGCCCTCCAATCAAAATTCATGGCGTGGCTCTAGACAGAAGACCATTTCCAATATCTTGGGAGCCTCTTATCAACAAAGGCAGACATTGATGCAGGGATTCAACATAGCCTCCAGTGTGCCAGTGCAGCCTTTGGCTGTCTGAGAAAGTGTTTGAAGACCAGGCCCTCAAATCTACCACCAAGCTCATGGTCTACAGGGCTGTCGTAATACCCACCCTCCTGTGTGGATCTGAGGCATGGACGATGTATATAAGGCACCTCAAGTCTCTGGTGATATCACCAACAATGTCTCCCAAGATCCTGCAAATCCCCTGGGAGGACAGGTGCACCATCAGTGTCCTCGACCAGGCCAACATTCCCAGTATTAGTGTGATCAGTGCTTCATCAGCTTCGCTGGGCAGGCCGCATGCCAGATATGAGACTCCCTAAGCAAATGCTTTATGCGGAGCCCCTTCATGGTAAACGAGCCAAAAGAGGACAGTGGAAGAGTTACAAGGACACCCTCAAAGCCTCCCTGGTAAAGTGCGACATCGTCACTGACATGAGACCCTGGCCAAAGAATGCCCAAGGTGGAGAAAGTGCATCCAGGAGGGCGTTGAGCTCTGAGTCTCAACAGAGTGTGAAAAGGCCAAGCGCAGGCAGCAGAAGAGCATGCAGCAAACCAGCCTCACCAACCCCTTCCCTTGATGAATGTCTGTCCCACCTGTAACAGGGTCTGTGGCTCTTGTACCAGACTGTTCAGCCATCAAAGAACTCACTTTGGGAGTGGAAGCAAGTCTTCCTCAATTCCAAGGGACTGCCTATGATGGATGATTTTAAATGGAGAAAGATTGCAAAGTGCTGCAGTACAGCAGGACCTGGATGTACTTTTGCATGTAACAGATAGTATGCAGGTACAGCAAGTGATCAGGAAGGCCAATGGTATCTTGGCCTTTATTGCAAAGGGGATGGAGTATAAAAGCAGGGAAGTCTTGCTACAGCTATACAGGGTATTGGTGAGGCCACACCTGGAATACTGCATGCAGTTTTGGTTTCCATCTTTACAAAATGATATACTTGCTTTGGAGAGTTCAGAGAAGGTTCACGAGGTTGATTCTGGAGATGAGGGGGTTGACTTATGAGGAAAGGTTGAGTAGGTTGGGCCTCTACTCATTGGAATTCAGAAGATCTTATCAAAACTTATGATTGAGGGGGCTTGACAAGATTGATGCAGAGAGGATGTTTCCACTGATGGGGGGGGAGACTAGAATGAGGGCATGATTGAATAAGGGGCTGCCCATTTAAAACTGATGAGAAATTTCTTGAGGGTTGTAAATCTGTGGAATTTACTGCCTGAGCTGTGGAAGCTGGGACATTGAATAAATTCAAGACAGAAATAGACAGTTTCTTTACGGGGTTATGGGGAGCGGGCAGGGAAGTGGAGCTGAATCCATGATCGGATCAGCCATGATCGTATTAAATGGTCGAGTAGGTTCGAGGGGCTGTATGGCCTACTCCTATATTTTTTTGTGTAATTGTTGTAGCCAAGGCATCTGCCTTTACAAGGGCAAAAATGAGGTTAAAATAGATTGGGTTCAGGCCAATACATTGCAAGTGTTGGAGGAAATGTGCAGGGAAGATAGTTACACCACCCCTTCTGACAAACATGCCCTAAATGGCTGGCTTTAAATTGCTCCACCATTGGCAGCCATGCCTTCAGCTGCCTGGGCCCTAATCCCCCCCCTCTCCTCCAGACACTCCTTTAAAACCTGTCTTTGTCCAGTTTTTGGTCCCCTGTCCTAATATATCCTTGTGTGGCTTGGTGTTGAACCTTAACACCTGAGGTGCCTTGGGATGCTTTAATACATTAAAGATGCTATATGAATGCATGTGTTCATCTATGGCAACAAGGCTCTATACAACATCCAGAGACTGAAGCAGAAACCCAAGTCAAACATTGGACTGAGTCACTCGGGTTGTTTTCATGCACCTTCTCCAACTATCTCCCAGAAGCATTATTAGAGGGCCGAGCAGGCCACATGTCTACCAGTCTCTGGGGAATCATGTGGTCTCGGAAATGCAAGGAACAAAAATGAGAATAACATTGACCATTAGTTTAATATAGATTGATTGCACTAAAACTATTTTTAAATGCTGTTTTCCTTTAGCAATGCTCCCAACTCGACTGCTTCCTACAAGAAGCTTCCACCTGAGGCATATTTGGCCAACATTTTGGGAGTGTTATTGTTGTGCTTTTCGTTGACTATAGCCTGGATGCTCC
The DNA here is from genome assembly GCF_044704955.1 of Pristiophorus japonicus. Lineage (NCBI taxonomy): Eukaryota > Metazoa > Chordata > Chondrichthyes > Pristiophoridae > Pristiophorus > Pristiophorus japonicus. Next base: position 166,113,818 of record NC_091990.1, on the reverse strand, counting down.
TCAAACGTGAATGGCAGCGACCAAATCTACATGCATCTGCACTCAGCGATGCTACAGAGGTACTTTATACAAAGAATATTGCAGTGCCTGGAATTTTTATTATCTGAACCAAACTACAGTGGGTTTGCATTTGGAAATGTCTATAGCTCTTAATTCTTTAAATGCTCGTATTTTCCCCCTGCCCCATATAGTGCACTGATTCCTTTAGTGAGAGATTAGCAATGGCTGTTTTTGAGTTAACATGCAGGTACAGCAAACAACTAAAGCAAATGGCCTTTATTACAAGAGGATTTGAGTACGAGTCCAGATGTCTTGCAATTATGTAGCGTCCTGGTGAGACCACATCTGGAGTATTATGTACAGTTTTTGTCTCTTTACTTGAGGAATATACTTGCCATAGAGGGAGTGCAATGAAGATTCACCAGACTGAATCCTGGGATTGGGGGAGGGGGAGAAGGGAGAAGATTGTCCTGAGTAGACTAGGCCTATATTCTCCAGAATTTAGAATCATGAGGGGTGATCATATTGAAACATACAATTTTTGCATGGCTTGACTAGGTGGATGTAGGGAGGATGTTTCCCCCTGGCTGGGGTCTAGAACCAGGGGTCACCGTCTCAGAATAAGGGATTGGCCATTTGGGACTGATTTCTTCAGAGGGTGATGAATCTTTGGAATTCTCTACCCCAGAGGGCTGTAGAGGCTCAGTCATTAAGTATATTCAAGACAGATTGATAGATTTTTGGATATTATGGGGATAGTGCAGGAAAGTGGAGTTGAGCGAGAAGCCCAAATTGATCAAACCTGGCACCTTCAGGCTTGTTTTTAACACTGTCCTTTTAGAATTGATGTAATGTGGCCCTTTTTGATTTTTGCCTTTTGATTTCTTTGCTCTCCACCTTTTATCTCCTTTCTATCTTTTGCTTCTGCCCCCATTTTACTTCCATCTGTCTCCCTGCATAGATTCCCATCCCCCTGCCATATTAGTTTAAACCCTCCCCAACAGCACTAGCAAACACTCCCCCAGGACATTGGTTCCTGTCCTGATGCAGGCTGTCTGGTTTGTACAGGTTCCAATGCTTCAGGAATTTGAATCCCTCCCCCTTGCACCATTCCTCAAGCCAAGTATTTATCTTAACTATCCTGCTATTTCTATTCCAACCAGCATGTGGCACTGGTAGTAATCCTGAGATGACTACCTCTGAGGTCCTACTTTTTAATTTAACTCCTAGCATGCTAAATTCAGCTTGTAGGACCTCATCCCATTTTTTAACCTATATGCACCACGACAACTGGCTGTTCACCCTCCCCCTCCAGAATGCCCTGCAGCCACTCGGACATCCTTGACCCTTGCACCAGGGAGGCAACATAACATCCTGGAGTCTCAATTGCAGCTGCAGAAACTCCTATCTATTCCCCCTTATAATAGAATCCCCTACCACTAGCTCTCCCACTCTTTTTCCTGCCCTTCTGTGCAGCAGTGCCACCCATGGTGCCATGAACTTGGCGGCAGTGGCTGCTGCTGCCTTCCCCTGATGAATCATCTCCCCCCAACAGTACCCAAAACTATGTAGCTGTTTTGAAGGGAGATGACTGCAGGGGACCCTTGCACTACCTTCCTTCCACTGCTCTGCCTGATGGTCACCCATTCCCTATCTGCTTGAGTAACCTTTACTTGCGGTGTGACCAACTCACTAAACGTGCTATTCATGACATCCTCAGCATTGCGGATGCTCCAGTGAATCCATGCGCAGCTCCAGTGCCACAATGCGGTCTCAGGAGCTGCAGCTGGACACTTCCTGCACGCATAGCAGTCAGGGACACGGAGCGTTCCTGGCTTCCCTCATAGCACAGGAGGAGCATGACATGGGTCTGGGCTCTCCTGCCATGACTTAACCCTTAAATTAACTTAATTTGGCAACAATGTCAAAGGTTACCTACTGATAAGGAAATAGAAAGAAAAAGATTAAATACTCCCCAATCCACCAGCCAATCACTTACCTGCTTGGCTGTGATGTCACACTTCAATTTTCTTTTTACTATGTTTTACCTTTGGCCTCTGCACATGCTGGCCCCTGACTCTCTGCCGCTGCTTCCAGTTGCTGCCACCGCCCTGTGTAGTTCCGCGCCGCTCCTCTCGCGATGCTGGCCCCCAACGATCTGGAGGGGAAATGGGTCTTGGCCATGCCTGATATTATTGTTTTTTTTGGTCTAAAGCTAATAGAGCAGGAATTTGATTTTGGGTGACCTAGTGAACTTTACAAATATTGCACAGCAAAGTAATTGCAGAAAGCATTCTGCAGCAACCATCTTTAATCAAGTCCCACCTAATATCTTGTATTGACTGCTCTAATTATAGTGTCTCTATGTGGCGGCCTAATGCTTATTGACATTGTTTTTTATTTTAGCCACTTCTGACTGAAGATTAAATGAGGAAATTATGGCACTTCTGGATACAGTAGAAGCCTGTCTTGGGACTTGTGTACTAATGCAATGTCATTGTACTTAATATTTGACTCCTGGTATCAATTTTTAAGCAGCTTTAGCATTGCCACATTTTGCTAGGTCAAAAAAACCAGGATAAGGATTGGATCATGACCCAAGTTGATATTTTCTTGCTGAAAATGAATTTTAAACCACAACTTGACTGGCACCTGAGGGAGGGAAGGAGTGAAAGGGATCTCTATATGTTAAAGTCTTAGTGTCTGCTTTACAGTTTAGATTTCCAGGCAGCCTGTTCAAAAGCTGGGCTGTACAGATAACCAGCCGAGTTAAGTTAAATATTGGGCTACAATTCACATTTGAGAGCAGCAACTCTAACTCTAGCAAGAAACTGATTTTTTTTCATACCATAGTAAAAGGGTTTCATCCAAGACCAACAAATGCGTATGCTGACTGGTTATCACTGAGGGGAAAGGTATTTTCCAAGAAGGGTCTACACTTTAATTTTACATCTAACTCACCACTTATTTAAGGGAAGAAGAGCTGCTGTCTTGGAGTTGATAAAATTGAATAGCACATTGTCACTTATTTCTAGGGCCTGGGTTTTAATTCATTAAGGTTTTTGAATGAAGTTCTCCTTCCCAGTGCAATGAATTAGCATGCCATGCTTTGGCTTTGGGACTCTGCTTCAATCCAGATTGTTGGGATGAAAGTCTCTATGATTGAAGCACTTGATTAAACTTAATGTAGGCAGTCTCTCTTGTCCATAATGGGGTGATTATAGCTCAATATGTTGGCATACATTGATTCTTGCAGGTGTTAAAATTATGAAAAATGTCCAGTAGTAGTTAGTGCTGCTAAAAGTTCAAATTTTAGCCACACTATGGCAGTAAATGCTTCACTCTGCACTTAATTGTCACTTTCTGACTGCTTGATTTGTGGGTCAGCAACTTTTTTTTATTAATGTACTCTGCCTAAAGCACAAACCAGAACTTTGAGGTGGGGGGGTTGAGGAGAAAGAGGCTATTGGGCACTGATTAAAAACTTTTTTAAAAATGAAGGTTTTATGATTGTTTTAAATGTATGAGAATTACTGTTACAAAATGTATTTAATGTACACAACCAGATAAAGGATTCCTTGTACTTGTGGTGTCACTATTCCTTATCTACAAATGTGTATACAAAATTGCTGTCAACCAGCAACACACATTATGCATATCTACAATGTTGAACATTTTGCCTCTGGCACCTACATCAGAAAATCTAAATTCTTATTTGAAATTGTCATTTTAAGGGTGTTTAAATATTATTATAGTTCAGCTGTCTTAACAAGCAAGTGAAAGACTGCAGCTCCTAGGTTCAATTCTGGAGCCAGACATTTAAACTATGCTGTTAATAAGATGGGTTTTAACTTGTGGTTATTCAGTGGCCCATCCTGGAAAGGGTACCTTTGCACATTGGATGCAGAAATAATCTGGCTTAGCTGTGAATTGACACAGCTAAGTTTGATTGGCTAGTTGACAGTTACTACAGGTACAAATTCTGGACTGAATCCATGCCAGGTTTTGTGGTTTGCCAGATTCCAGACCTTGCTGTTGGTGCTCCTTGCCGCTTGCTATGCCTGCCCCCCCCCCCCCCGGCCTGCATTCTTTACTAGTTTCCTTGTCCCTTGCCACCAGAGATCATCTTAGCCGTCTCAAATGTCAGGTTTTTGGACAATCCTGGTTTTTGAATAATGTGGTCACTGTTGCCGAGATGTCTTCCCCCCCCCTCCCCAAATGGAGGCCTGATACAAGGTCAGGCTCACTACCAAACACCAGATCCCTGTGATTATACCTCGTTACTGCATTAACATGTTGAGTCAGGAAACTGATTTTATTGAAAATATACAAGACTTTCAGCTGCACTTCCCACCACAACAGCAGGTAAACTGTTGTGCCACTGAATGCCAGGAAAATTAAAATCACCCACAGACAAAGATGGCATTTTATATTAAAAGCCTGTTCTGGAAAAATTTAGAACTCAGCAGAGGAGGACAAAGGGTTTGATTAGGTCAGGGAAAATGGAGTACGAGAAGAAGCTTGCAGGGAACATTAAGGCGGATTGCAAAAGTTTCTATAGGTATGTAAAGAGAAAAAGGTTAGTAAAGACAAACGTAGGTCCCCTGCAGTCAGAATCCGGGGAAGTCATAACGGGGAACAAAGAAATGGCGGACCAATTGAACAAGTACTTTGGTTCAGTATTCACTAAGGAGGACACAAACAACCTTCCGGATATAAAAGGGGTCAGAGGGTCTAGTAAGGAGGAGGAACTGAGGGAAATCTTTATTAGTCGGGAAATTGATGGGATTGAAGGCCGATAAATCCCCAGGGCCTGATGGACTGCATCCCAGAGTACTTAAGGAGGTGGCCTTGGAAATAGTGGATGCATTGACAGTCATTTTCCAACATTCCATTGACTCGATCAGTTCCCATCGAGTGGAGGGTAGCCAATGTAACCCCACTTTTTCAAAAAGGAGGGAGAGAGAAAGCAGGGAATTATCAGCCTGACCTCAGCAGTGGGTAAAATGATGGAATCAATTAAGGATGTCATGTCACCATTTTCCAAATGCGCTGCTATGATAGGTCCAAGTCAGCATGGATTTGTGAAAGGGAGATCATGCTTGACAAATCTTCTGGAATTTTTTGAGGATGTTTCCAGTAAAGTGGACAAAGGAGAACCAGTTGATGTGGTATATTTGGACTTTCAGAAGGCTTTCGACAAGGTCCCACACAAGGGATTAATGCCCAAAGTTAAAGCACATGGGATTGGGGGTAGTGTGCTGACGTGGATTGAGAACTGGTTGTCAGACAGGAAGCAAAGAGTAGGAGTAAATGGGTACTTTTCAGAATGGCAGGCAGTGACTAGTGGGGTACTGCAAGGTTCTGTGCTGGGGCCCCAGCTGTTTACATTGTACATTAATGATTTAGATGAGGGGATTAAATGTAGTATCTCCAAATTTGCGGATGACACCAAGTTGGGTGGCAGTGTGAGCTGCGAGGAGGATGCTATGAGGCTGCAGAGTGACTTGGATAGGTTAGGTGAGTGGGCAAATGCATGGCAGATGAAGTATAATGTGGATAAATGTGAGGTTATCCACTTTGGTGGTAAAAACAGAGAGACAGACTATTATCTGAATGGTGACAGATTAGGAAGGGGGAAGGTGCAGCGAGACCTGGGTGTCATGGTACATCAGTCATTGAAGGTTGGCATGCAGGTACAGCAGGCGGTTAAGAAAGCAAATGGCATGTTGGCCTTCATAGCGAGGGGATTTGAGTACAGGGGCAGGAAGGTGTTGCTACAGTTGTACAGGGCCTTGGTGAGGCCACACCTGGAGTATTGTGTACAGTTTTGGTCTCCTAACTTGAAGGACATTCTTGCTATTGAGGGAGTGCAGCGAAGATTCACCAGACTGATTCCCGGGATGGTGGGACTGACCTATCAAAGACTGGATCAACTGGGCTTGTATTCACTGGAGTTCAGAAGAGTGAGAGGGGACCTCATAGAAACGTTTAAAATTCTGACGGGTTTGGACAGGTTGGATGCAGGAAGAATGTTCCCAATGTTGGGGAAGTCCAGAACCAGGGGTCACAGTCTAAGGATAAGGGGTAAGCCATTTAGGACCGAGATGAGGAGAAACTTCTTCACCCAGAGAGTGGTGAACCTGTGGAATTCTCTGCCACAGAAAGTAGTTGAGGCCAATTCACTAAATATATTCAAAAGGGAGTTAGATGAAGTCCTTACTACTCGGGGGATCAAGGGGTATGGCGAGAAAGCAGGAAGGGGGTACTGAAGTTTCATGTTCAGCCATGAACTCATTGAATGGTGGTGCAGGCTAGAAGGGCTGAATGGCCTGCTCCTGCACCTATTTGCTATGTTTCTATGAAACCGATCACTAATATTTAAGTATCTGACTCGGGGCGTATAACAATTACTGATAATTAATCCCTGCTGGTGAGCTTGGTCCACTTGAACTCAGATAGCTTCAGCTGTACCTGATGCAGTATCAAGTCTCGCTCAAGCTTAGATTCTCTGTTTATAAATAGCAACCCCACCCTATCCTTTTTGAAACCCTTGTAGCCCTTTCGGTGAATTTCTGAGCCATCATTTTCATCTAGCCATGCCTCAAATACAGTCTAAACTCTCCAACACAGCATAGGATTGTAATTCCAACAATTTGCTTCCAACACTCCTTGCATTTACATAAAAGCAATTTGAAGGTGTCTCATCTAACTCAGAGGTTGGGGGTCACTGATGCTGACCTCACTACCGGTCGTGTTCTCCAAATCATCTTAGCATGGTAAATAACAGGATGAAAAAAAATATAGATCCATCTCAAAATTTAGCTTGCTCCATAGCATACTCTTAACTACAAGGCATCCAGTGATCAGAGCTGTAGAAATGAATGATCAAAGCAGAGGTGTATGTGCTATGCATCTAGTCAATTTTGAAAAAATTAACACTGGCAATAAACCACCTGGAGACTAGTATCCCAATATCTGGCAAGGTCTTCCCAATTTTATGGTTATCAATTTTAATGATTGGTCCTAAATGCTTGCCTGGATCAAAGCCTACCTGGGGCATACCTGTTTGAAGTAAGAGAATCCAAAGTGGTAAGAGATCTGGTGATAGCAATGTCCGACAATGAAGACTTACTTTTCGTCCCAGTCAGTGAGTCGTTGAAATCCATGAAGTACCTCAATTGGTCAATCTCTTAGGCAAACAACCTCCTGTTGCAGAGACAAAACCTGGACACATTTACTCCAAGTGAAAGTCCCACAATGCTTAACCTTGATACCATTTCTCTCTAGAATTACGTCAGGGGTGTACATGGAGCACACCTCACATTGGAGTCATTCATATTGCTGCTTGGGTGCTGTCAGTCTGAACTGCAGTGCAGAGAACGTAGGCTTTGATCCACGCAAGCATTTAGGGCCAATCATTAAAATTGATAACCATAAAATTGGGATATTAGTCTCCAGGAGGTTTATTTCCCTGTTAATTTTTTCAAATTAACTAGATGCATGGCACATACACCGGTGCTCTGATCATTCATTTCCACAGCTCTTAGTGCCTCAGCTTGCCCTTGTGGTTCGAGTATGCCATGGATCAAGCTAAATTTTGAGATGGATCCATGTTTTTTTTTTATCCGTTATTTACCATGCTAAGATGATTATGAAACCAATCCATCCAAAACTTGTTGGAAGCTAATGTTTAAGGTAGGTTCCGATGTCAATGATGTTTTCATTGTCGCAGATGTGCAACCAGGTCATCAGCAGTAAGCTGCCCTCAGCTCCTGAGGTGGATCTCGACAACGTCTGCAAAAATAGTAACTCAATCACTTGGCGCCTACACTAACCCATAAGCTATTAATGATGAATTACTGCTTCATCTGTTTCGTAATAAGTGTCTCAGTATCAACAAACAGCAGGATAAAGCAAAACTAGGCAACTCGCATCGTTCAGCTCAAGCCTGATGCTCCAGCTAGAAATGTAATTTAGGTGAGGAACAGTGGCATTTTAAATGACCGATAATGGAAGTTCCAGGCTCCTGGTAACAAATTCAAAATTCCCTGAAGTGGCTATTTTCAAGCTGTTGCATTTAATAGTGTCATTTACATTTTTTAATTCATAAAATTTCCACAAAAAAAATGCAAATTTGTGATGTGATGCTCATTGATGCAGGAATATGAAGAATTGTTTTCTAAATGATGAAGTGGAGGGATAGGGCACAAACTGGTAATGCAACTTTGGATTTTTTAGTCTAGCTTTGTACCACATCCACAATAGCCAATCATCTAATTTCTGAGGGCATAGCCGCTTTTCAGGTTGCTGTTTGCACCGCTCATGATACAAAAATTGGCTGTGTGGTTGACAGTGAAGAGCAAAGCTCCAGACTGCAGGAAGATATTGATGAACTGGTCAGTTGGGCAGAAAAGTGGCAAATGGATTTTAATCCTGAAAAGTGTGAGGTAATGCATTTGGGGAGGGGCAACAAGGCAAGGGAATACACAATAAATGGTAGGATACTGAGCAGCGTAGAGGAACAGATGGATCTTGGCGTTTATGTCCACAGATCCTTAATGGTAGCAGGACAGATCGATAAGGTGGCTAAAAAGGCATATGGAATGCTTTCATTTATTAGCCGAGGCATAGAATACAAGAGCAGAGAAGTTATGTTAGAACTGTATAAAACACTAGTTAGGCCACAGCTTGAATACTGTGTGCAGTTCTTGTCACCACATTACAGGAAGGATGGGATTGCACTAGAAAGGGTGCAGAGGAGATTTATGAGGATGTTGCCAGGATTGGAAAACATCAGCTCTGAGGAAAGATTAGATAGGCTGGAGTTGTTTTCCTTGGAACAGAGAAGGATGAGGGGAGATTTAATTGAGGTGTATAAAATTATGAGGGGCCGAGATAGAGTGGATAGGAAGGATCTATTTCCCTTAGCAGAGGGGTCAATAACCAGGGTGCATAGATTTAAAGTAGTTGGTAGAAGGATTAGAGGGGAGATGAGGAAGAATTTCTTCACCCAGAGGGACCCTCATCACATTTAAAAAGTACTTGGATGTGCACTTAAAGAGCCATACCCTTCAGGGCTACAGACCTAGTGCTGGAAAGTGGGATTAGGCTGGGTAACTCTTTCTCGACCGGCATAGACACGATGGGCCGAATGGCCTCCTTCTGTGTCGTAATTTTCTATGATTCTATATGCTGTCGGTAAACAATGCAAACTGGGATTGGTAGGTATGAAACAGCAGTTACATTTTTGGAATGAAAAATGCTGAGATTTTTGCTCTCAGCTGATCATATAGTTATTACGTTTGGGGAAACATTGGAACAGTGTGAATTTGCACAATGCTGTTTGTTGATGCTCTGCTGCTATGATCGGTGCAATATGCCCCTCTTTGGGCTTTTCTTCCAGTGGTTGGTCACAACAGGATAAAAGTCCAATGAACCACTCTTTCTTCATTCACAATAATGCACTCAAAGGTAATTCTGGCTCACTTTTATGCAGAACGGATGGTGGAGAACAGTGAGGCTAATAAATTGCAGGGCATCTGATCCTATACAGAACTCTCCCACATATTTTACAGAAAAAAATGCTTGATTTGGATGTGAGACTTTTCCAAATAAGCCTCCTTCAATGTAATCACAATGGATTGACTAAATATCCATTTTTATAATAATAGCTTGCATCTACATTGTGCCTTTAATGGAGAAATAAAATACCAAATAATTTGCAACGGTGTAATCAGTAAATTGACACTGAGCCAAACAAAGATATTATGAGGGGTGAGAAAAAACTTGGTCAAAGAGGTGGTCTTAAAGAAGGAGAGTGAGGTAGAGAGGCGAAGGAGTTTAGGGATGGAATTCCAGAACGTAGGGCTTCGGAGGCTAAAGGCACAGCTGCCAATGATGGGGAAATGGAGCAGGAATGCTCAAGAAGCTATAGTCAGAAGAGCGGAGAGTTAGGTGGGGTTGTCAAGGTAGAGATGGTTGCTGAGATTAGGAGTGATGAAACTATGAAGGGATTTAAACATGTGGAAGAGTATTTTAAATTGGAGATGTTGAAGGATTGGGAGCCTTTGTGGTTCAGCAAGGACAGGATTGATGAGTAAATGGGGCTTGATTTGGAATAGGCTACAGGCAGCATTGGGATCGATTATAATGCTGAGCTCGCAAACTGGTTCAACTTCAAAAAAAGGCTGAGGAAGTGGATAGAATCAGTAGCAAGTGCAAGAAGTTGTGCCGGGGGCTGAAGACTATGGCTATGGTCTTTGTTGTGTAGGCATGCCTGTTTACTGTGTGATGTCTGTAACACTGTTATGCCACATTAAATGTACCCTTATACTGTACACACCTTACCAGTACACCAGAGGGTGCTGCTGCTGGAGACCTAGGGGTTGCCTGCACACGGCAGGTAACCCAGTATAAAAGGGAACTCGCAGCTTGTTGTCGGCACTCAGGAGCTGCAAATAAAGGACTACAGATCTACACAGTTTAAGTATCATACCCTGCCTCGTGGAATCATTACTAAAGGTGCCTACATACACCACAACTGGCGACGGGAATACGAGATCACGAACTATACGCTCAACGTGTCTAACCTCAGCAACCTTCAGCAATTTACAGAGGGGGAAGATTGGGACGCTTTTGTGGAAAGATTGGAACATTTCTTTATAGCCAACGACCTGGACGGGGACACACCGGCTACACTACCGAACAAACGCAGGGCCATCCTGCTTAACAGTTGTGGGCCCACTATCTACGGTCTCGTCAGGGACTTACTAGCCCCGGAGAAGACAACCACCAAGAGCTATGAGCAACTTGTAACAATCATACAGGAACAACTAAAACCGAAAGAAAGCATCCTCACAGCCAGGCACCGGTTCTACACTTACCAGCGACCTGAGAGCCAAGAAATTGCCAAGTATGCTGCACACTTAACATAGAAACATAGAAAATAGGTGCAGGAGTAGGCTATTCAGCCCTTCTAGCCTGCACCGCCATTCAATGAGTTCATGGCTGAACATGCACTTCAGTACCCCCTTCCTGCTTTCTCGCCATACCCCTTGATCCCCCGAGTAGTAAGGACTTCATCTAACTCCCTTTTGAATATATTTAGTGAATTGGCCTCAACTACTTTCTGTGGTAGAGAATTCCACAGGTTCACCACTCTCTGGGTGAAGAAGTTTCTCCTCATCTCGGTCCTAAATGGCTTACCCCTTATCCTTAGACTGTGACCCCTGGTTCTGGACTTCCCCAACATTGGGAACATTCTTCCTGCATCTAACCTGTCTAAGCCCGTCAGAATTTTAAACGTTTCTATGAGGTCCCCTCTCATTCTTCTGAACTCCAGTGAATACAAGCCCAGTTGATCCAGTCTTTCTTGATAGGTCAGTCCCACCATCCCGGGAATCAGTCTGGTGAATCTTCGCTGCACTCTCTCAATAGCAAGAATGTCCTTCCTCAAGTTAGGAGACCAAAACTGTACACAATACTCCAGGTGTGGCCTCACCAAGGCCCTGTACAACTGTAGCAACATCTCCCTGCCCCTGTACTCAAATCCCCTCGCTATGAAGGCCAACATGCCATTTGCTTTCTTAACCGCCTGCTGTACCTGCATGCCAACCTTCAATGACTGATGTACCATGACACCCAGGTCTCGTTGCACCTCCCCTTTTCCTAATCTGTCATCATTCAGATAATAGTCTGTCTCTCTGTTTTTACCACCAAAGTGGATAACCTCACATTTATCCACATTATACTTCATCTGCCACGCATTTGCCCACTCACCTAACCTATCCAAGTCACTCTGCAGCCTCATAGCATCCTCCTCGTAGCTCACACTGCCACCCAACTTAGTGTCATCCGCAAATTTGGAGATACTACATTTAATCCCCTCGTCTAAATCATTAATGTACAATGTAAACAGCCGGGGCCCCAGCACAGAACCTTGCGGTACCCCACTAGTCACTGCCTGCCATTCTGAAAAGTACCCATTTACTCCTACTCTTTGCTTAAGAAGACTAGCTGCACCGTGTGATTTTGGCGACCACCTTAATGAAGCACTAAGGGACATATTTGTCATCGGAATCGGCCACGAAAGCCTCCTACACAAATTGCTCTCGGCTGACATCACGGTCACCCTGCAGAAAGCAATTCAAGTGAGCCAGGCCTACATGGTTTCGGCCAGCGACTCCAGGCGAATACTGACCCAGGACTCTAAACCGGCGAGCGCAGTGCACCGCATGGATACTTCTAAAGGCAGAAATGCTGCCCCGAGTCCCGCAACCCTGAGTCCGCCACATGGGGCAAACCGGATGGCCCACTGCTGGCGCTGTGGAGGAAACCATAGGGCCCACCAGTGCCGCTACAAAGACTATGCATGCAAAGGCTGCAAAGAGAAAGGGCACCTTCAGAGAATGTGCAGAAAAGGCTGTACTCACCGCATCTCTGATGAGTTGGCTGATCACCAGGGCTCTGACACAGATGAAGGTGAAGCTGCTCACACCCTGGAAGAAGAGTATGGAATCTTTACCTGCTCCACCGGAAGTTCTCCTTGGATGATGGAAGTGGACATCGATGGGGTCCCAGTCTCCATGGAGATCGACACAGGGGCGAGCCAGTCTGTGATGAGCCAAATGACCTTTGGAAAAATGTGGATGAATGCTGCCAGTCGACCAAAACTGTCTCCTGTCTCGGCAAAGCTGCTCACCTATACCAAAGGAAAAATCCAAATCATTGGCAGTGTAGACGTCCAGGATTCCCAGGGCGGCGTGTTGAACAAACTCCCCCTGTGGATTGTAGCCGGCGACGGTCCCACGCTGCTGGGCAGGAATTGGATGAACCGGGTCCAAATCAGGCGAAATGGCCCTGTGGAAGAAAATACCACCACAGCCCTCCTGCAGGAAAGCCAGGAAATGGCTGCAGCACCAGCAGCACAAGGAGAAACACTTGTAATCAAAATGGCCGCCGCCATGCCACCAGTGAGCATGGAGGAGCATCACATGACACCGAGCGGCCAATCGGATTTGAAGGCTCCCTTAAAGGAGACCGGTAACCAAAGAAATTTAAAGGAGAAGTTTCAACTATTTGAGTAAATGGACTTTAAAACTAAAGATGCGATTATAGGGTGCAAGTATGAAAATGTATGCAATGTAACAATGAGTTGTGATGCTGGCTTAACTAATGTGACTAATGATATGAATGCAGGTGTCAGTAAGGTTAAGAACAAGTTTATTATGCTTAACAGTAATGATAGAGATTATGAAATGCCTAATGTAACCATGTCTGTTGATACCAGGACACCCAAAAGTGATGCAAATGCTAGAATGTATAATGCAGGCTCGACTATGTGTGATCAGAGCCAAGTTGTCATGTATACCGGTAGGACACTGCCAAAGGACATTGGGTTCTACAGGGACCATGCTGATGCCAATGGAATCCCCCTGTGGGAGACCATCAGGTCCAGCAGGCTACCTGACCATGTAGCCTGGACCTTTGGAACGAATGTGATACCCCTTACAGGACACACACACAGGCAGTGGGAGCAGACCCACTACAGGGATAGTGGTCAATGGGCAGCCCAGCCACCACCAATGGCAACCTGCACCAGACCAGCCCTACAGTCCCTAGCCACCAGGGCCAACACCAGGAGCATGAGGCCAATACCCTCCAACTTCTCTGGCAAACTCTGGGATGACCTGACCCTCATCCCAATTGGTGGACAAGGAGCCCACCCAGTCTTGTGGCCCTGCCCACCACCCCACAACTACCCACATCACTGTGTATACACACCACCCACTGCTGCCATGGCTACCTCCCCGAGGGATCCCACAACAGTGACACCCACTTGGTTTGTGTGTGAGGGAGGGGAAACATACGAGGCCAGCCTCAAACACAGGGGTCACACCTGGCACCCACACAACCCTCACCACAACCCCCCCATTGCCCACCACTGATCACCTCCCCTGGTCATGACAATAAGGACATGAAAAATGCTCAGGGGGGAGTATTGTTGTGTATGCATGCCTGTTTACTGTGTGATGTTTGTAACACTGTTATGCCACATTGAATGTACCCTAATGTACTCTAATACTGCACACACCTTACCGGTACACCAGAGGGTGCTGCTGCTGGAGACCTAGGGGTTGCCTGCACACGGCAGGTAACCCAGTATAAAAGGGACCTCATAGCTTGTTGTCGGCACTCAGCAGCTGCAAATAAAGGACTACAGGTCTACACAGTTTAAGTATCATACCCTGCCTCGTGAAGCCATTACTAAAGGTGCCTACATACACCACAGACTTCTCAATGATTATTTGGAGGAAATTATAGCTCATCGAAGACTGGATGTCAGTCTGACATCACAGAGGCAGTTTACTTTGGGGAACAGACTTCATATCCATCATTATTATGCAAGATTACATTACCGATGTTAAGGTGAACAACGTAAATCTGACATCTAGATAAAAAGAGTAAATCTAGCCTGTACTTTTTGTTGCCCGAATGATTAAAACTGAAAATCATCAGAAAATCCAAACAAAAACGTAGACAATCACTCCAGGACAACACTTGAGTGACATGTCACTGATTTCTCCCCTTTTGCCTTTATGCCAGTTTAATTTTATATAAAGGTAACAAAGCATTCAAGTGCATCGTAGACCCTATACCCCGACCTGCGTCAGAACACCAGCGGCAGGTCGGGGCCATAAAAGGAGTGATGAGCAGCCTCAGGAGCAGCGTGGAGGCGTACTACTTCAGGGAGCAGCGCGAGCTGGTGCAGGAGGGCGACGGCAGTGAAGAGTGACATCATCAAGGTCCAGGTCGGTGATTGGAGCGTGGGCAGATACAGCAGGAGCAGCGAGGTCAGGGCGATGGAGCGGCGAGATCGGGGCGAAGGAGCGGTGAGAGACTGTAGAGGGACGTCTACAGGAGAGGTGTGAGTTCAGGGCCAGGGGGCAGCACGGGCCAGCCCACATTGCGATATGTGTGCGCACTAGGTCCGTGCAGCAGAGCTGGTCTCCAGTCATCGTGGTTAATCCTTGTCACTGGACCAAGACCTAGCTCTGTCAAGCCCATGTGCTGGCTGGTGTGCAACGGCCACCACACATTAAAAAAATCCATGCACAGGCATCTTCCAACCTTCAACATGTAGTTCGGGATCTGGAATATTAGATCCTTCATTGAAACACCTGTGAACTCATCCTTTTTTGGCGTGGAAGCAAGTCATCCTCATTTTGAGGGACTGCCTATGACTGCTACCCTATACCTTAATTCTACTGTAATTGTGGATCAGTTGTAGGAATATAGAAACAGGAGTAGGCCATTCAGCCCCTCGAGTCTGTTCCACCATCAATGAGATCATGGCTGATCTGTGATCTAACTCCATATACCCACCTTTGCCCAAAAGGTTAACAAAAAGCTATCAATCTCCGATTTAAAATTAACAATTGATCGAGCATCAATTGCCATTTGTGGAAGAGAATTCCAAACTTCTACCACACTTTGTGTGTAGAAGTGTTTCCTAATTTCACACCTGAAAGGTCTGGCTCTAATTTCTAGACTATGCCCTCTAGTCCTAAAATCCCCAACCAGTGAAAATAGTTTTTCTCTATCTACCCTCTGTTCCCCTTAATATCCTGAAAACTTTGATTAGATCACCCCTTAACCTTTTAAATTCCAGTGAATACAACCCTAATTTTTGTAATCTCTCCTCGTAACTTAACCCTTGAAGTCTGGATATCATTCTGGTAAACCTCCAAGGCCAATATATCCTCCCTAAGGTGTGGTGCCCAGAACTGCTCACAGTGCTCCAGGTGCGGTCTGATCAAAGTTTTGTACATAACTTCTACCTCCTTGTACTCTATTCCTCTAGATATAAAGGCCAGCATGCCATTAACCTTTTTGATTATTTTCTGTACCCGTTTATGACATTTTAACGATCGATGTACCTGGACCACCAAGTTTCTTTGGATGTCCACTGTTTTTAGCTTTTCACCATTTAGAAAGTATCTGTTATATGTTTTTTAGGTCCAAAGTGGATGACCTCTCATTTGCTTACATTGAAATCAATTTGCCACAGTTTTGCCCATTCACTTAAGCTATCAATATCCCTTTGTAATGTTATGCTTCCATCTACACTGCCTACAATGGTTCCAAGCACACTCAGGTCTGTCTCCAATAGTTCAGTATAACCACTTAGGCCTATATTAGCTGTTCAGAAGAATATCCTTGAATTTTTATATATGTATTCCCTAACTTTAATATGCGTGGATGCACTCCATCTGGACTATGGGTTTTATCCTCTCTAAGTTTAATTAGTTTATCAATTAACTCCCCACTTTCTATCTTAAATTTTTAAATATCTTTTTTGATCTCTTCTAAAGTCATACTCACCATGTTAGTCACCCTGGTGAATACCGAGACAAAGTAATTATTTAATATTTCTGCCATTTTGCTGTCATTACCTGTGCGTTTATTGTGTGTACCCCTTTGTGGTCCCATCCCGATCATGATTTTTCTTTTGTTATTTATGTGTCTATAGAATACTTTACTATTTCTTTTTATATTCCTTGAAATTTAAATGTTGGAGTTTCTCTTTGCCTTCCTAAATGTTTTTTTGACTTCTTTTCTAACCTTTTTATATTCCCTTTTATCATCCTCTCCTTTGTTGTCTATGTGCTTAGTGTATGCCTTTTTCTTTAGTTTCAATTTCACCCTTGCTTCTTTATGTGACATTACTAGTTAGTTTGTTCTTGCTTTTTAGTGGGATTTATTTCTCCTGAACTTTATTAATCACCATTTTAAATGTTTCACACGACTGTTATATTTCTTTATCAGTAATAATTTCCAGTTTATTTTCCTTATTTCCATTCACATCCCCTTAAAATCATCTTTTTTTCCCAATTTGGTCTTTGTCTTACATATGTCCTTCTCAACATAACAAAAACAAATCATCTGGTCATTATCACATTGCTGTTTGTGGGAGCGTGCGTGTGCAGAAATTGGCTGCTGCGTTTCTTATATTACAACAGTGACTACACTCCAAAAGTACTTCATTGGCTGTAAAGCGTTTTGAGACATCCGGTGGTCGTGAAAGGCGCTATATAAATCCAAGATTTTCTTTTATTACATTGTGATTGCTATTGCCTAGATGTTCCCCGATGATTACTTCTCTTACCTGTCCCGATTCATTTCCTATTTCCAGATCTAGCAGTGCTCCCTCTCATTGGACTTTCTACATACTGAGTAAGAAAAGTCTTGCACACGTTGTAAAAACTCTATTCCTTATATCCCTTTTGCTATCTCTTATGGAGGCAGTTATAATCTTCCATGATTATTATCTCTGTTCTTTACTCATTTCACATATTTGCTTACATACTTATTCCTCCACCTCCTTTCCACTATTAGGTGGTCTGTAGTATACCCCGATAAGTGTGATTGACCCCTTCTTATCTTTTATTTCAATCCATATAGATTATGTTTCTAACCTTCTATTAGTTGTGTCTCTTTTTCTGCAGCCATTATGTTGTCTCTAATTAGTTTAGCCAACTTTCTTCCTTTCCTATCCTTTCTGATTATGTTATAACCTGCACTATAAACGTCACATTTGAGTTGCCGGTTCTGTTCTTCATGTAGTCTATGTTATTCCAAGTACATCCGGTTCCTTTTCTTTTCCCTTTCCTTCTACCACTGTCTGTCCCACCTGTGACAGAGACTGTAATTCATGTATTGGACTGTTCAGTCACCTAAGAACTCATTTTTTGAGTGGAAGCAAGTCTTCCTCGATTTCGAGGGACTGCCTATGATGATGGTTCCTCACTATGGATTACTGTCCTCAATTACCCCATTTTATTTTGGATGTTGTGTACATTGTTGTACAGGCAGTTTAATTTGTCTTTAATAGTTGTTGCTTTTACTTTGTTTTTAATAGTCCTTTTATTTTTCTGTTTTATAACAGTATTTGTTGACTGTTGTGTTCATTACCTTGGTTTGACCTTTACTTTCATCTCCTGTTTGTTTATCTTCAGTCTTATGTTATTTTCACCAGATCCTTTCCCCCATCTTATTAGTTTAGAGTCCTATTGACAGCCGTATTTATCCTTTCTCCTCAGACATGGGTTCGACTTCTGTTGAGGTGGAGCCCGTCCCAGCTCCTTCCTGTCCCAGTATTGGTGCCTGTGCCGCATGAAATGGAATTCCTGCTTCCCACACCTGTCCTTCAGCCATGCATTTACCTTTCTGATCTGCCTATCCCTATGCCAATTAGCACGTGGCTTGGTAGTAATCCCATGATTACCACTCGTGAGGTCCTGTATTTCAATTTAGTTCCTAACTTCTTTATTTCCTCAGAAGGGCCTCCTTCCTTTCTTCCGTATGTCATTGGTCCCAACATGGACCACGACAACTGAATCTTCCCCCTCCTTTTCCAGGTTTCTCCGAGATATCCTTTACTTTTGCACCAGGGAGGCAACATACTCTTCTGGACTCTCAGTCATGATTGCAGAGGAACTAATCTATCTCCCTAATTATTGAATCCCCTATGACTACAACCTTTCTCCCCGCCCCATGGCTTGTTGGTTAAGTGGTGAAAGCACAGCCACCACTGGTGGGATGAAGGGAAGCGGGGATTCGGAGGAGCAGAGATCTGGATGAGGTTGCATCGCTGGAAAGGGGCAAAGCTATGGAGGGATATAAACACAAAGACGACAAGTTCTAAATTTGCGGCGTTGGGCGGTCAGGAGCCAATGCAGCGCAGTGAAGAAGGGGGGCCATGGGGCAGCAGGATGGTGCAGTTGGTATAAGATACTGGCTAATGAGTTTTGAAGGAGCTGAAGTTTTTGGTAGCTGTATGATTAGAGGTTCAGTAGGAGTGTCACTGGAGTTCTGGAGACCGGCATTTACGGTAAATAGATATGGACCATGTACAGTAGATACCTCAAGTCGCTGGAGAAATACCACCAATGATGTCTCCGCAAGATCCTACAAACCCCCTGGGAGGACAGACATACCAACGTTAGCGTTCTCGACCAGGCCAACATCCCCAAAATTGAAGCACTGACCACACTTGATCAGCTCCGCTGGGCAGGCCACATTGTCCGCATGCCAGACATGAAACTCCCAAAGCAAGCGCTCTACTTGGAACTCCTTCACGGCTAATGAGCCAAAGATGGGCAGTGGAAACGTTACAAGGACACCCTCAAAGCCTCCCTTGATAAAGTGCAACATCCTCACCGACACCTGGGAATCCCTGACCAAAAACTGCTCCAAGTGGAGTTGTGTACAGACCACCAAACAGTAGTAGTAAGGTTGGGGACAGCATCAAATAAGAAATTAGGGATGCATGCAATAAAGGTACAGCAGTTATCATGGGTGACTTTAATCTACATATTGATTGGGCTTACCAAACTGATAGCAATGCGGTGGAGGAAGATTTCCTGGAGTGTATTAGGATGGTTTTCTAGACAATGATGTCGAGGAACCAACCAGGAGGCTGGCCATCATAGACTGGGTGATGTGTAATGAGAAAGGACTAATTAGCAATCATGTTGTGCGAGGCCCCTTGGGGAAGAGTGACCATAATATGGTAGAATTCTTTATTAGAATGGAGAGTGACACAGTTAATTCAGAAACAAGGGTACTGAACTTAAGGAAAGGTATGTTTGATGGTTTGAGGCGTGAATTGGCTAGAATAGACTGGCAAATGATTCTGAAAGGGTTGACGGTGGATAGGCAATAGCAAACATTTAAAGATCACATGGATGAATTTCAGCAATTGTACATCCCTGTCTGGAGTAAAAATAAAACGGAGAAGGTGGCTCAACCGTGGCTAACAAGGGAAATTAAGGATAGTGTTATATCCAAGGAAGAGGCATATAAATTGGCCAGAAAAAGCAGCAAACCTGAGGACTGGGAGAAATTTAGAATTCAGCAGAGGAGGACAAAGGGTTTAATTAAGAGGGGGAAAATAGATTACGAGAAGAAGCTTGCCGGGAACATAAAAACTGACTGCAATAGCTTCTATAGATATGTGAAGAGAAAAAGATTAGTGAAGACAAATGTAGGACCCATGCAGTCGATTCAGGTGAATTTATAATGGGGAACAAAGAAATGGCAGACCAATTGAACAAATACTTTGGTTCTGTCTTCACGAAGGAAGACACAAATAACCTTCCGGAAGTACTAGGGGACCGAGGGTCTAGTGAGAAGGAGGAACTGAAGGATATCCTGATTAGGCGGGAAATTGTGTTAGGGAAATTGATGGGATTGAAGCTTGATAAATCCCCGGGACCTGATAGTCTGCATCCCAGAGTACTTAAGGAAGTGGCCCTAGAAATAGTGGATGCATTGGTCATCATTTTCCAATAGTCTATCGACTCGGGATCAGTCCCTATGGACTGGAGGGTAGCTAATGTAACACCACTTTTTAAAAAGGGAGAGAGAAAGCGGGTAATTATAGACCTGACATCAGTGGTGGGGAAAATGTTGGAATCAATTATTAAGGATGAAATAGCAGCGCATTTGGAAAGCAGTGACAGGATCGGACCAAGTCAGCATGGATTTATGAAGGGGAAATCATGCTTGACAAATCTTCTAGAATTTTTTGAGGTTGTAACTAGTAGAGTGGACAAGGGAGAACCAGTGGATGTGGTGTATTTGGACTTTCAAAAGGCTTTTGACAAGGTCCCACACAAGAGATTGGTGTGCAAAATCAAAGCACATGGTATTGCAGGTAATATACTGACGTAGATAGAGAACTGGTTGGCAGACAGGAAGCAGAGAGTCGGGATAAATGGGTCCTTTTCAGAATGGCAGGCAGTGACTAGTGGAGTGCCGCAGGGCTCAGTGCTGGGACCCAAGCTCTTTACTAAATACATAAATGATTTGGATGAAGGAATTGAGTGTAATGTCTCCAAGTTTGCAGATGACACTAAACTGGGTGGCGGTGTGAGCTGTGAGGGGGTCTCTAAAAGGCTGCAGGGTGACTTGGACAGGTTAGGTGAGTGGGCAAATGCATGGCAGATGTAGTATAATGTGGATAAATGTGAGGTTATCCACTTTGGGGGCAAAAACGCAAAGACAAAATATTATTTGAATGGTGGCAGATTAGGAAAAGGGGAGACGCAATGGAGATCTGGGTGTCATGGTTCATCAGTCATTGAAAGTTGGCATACAGGTACAGCAGGCAGTGAAGAAGGCAAATGGTATGTTGGCATTCATAGCTAGGGGATTTGAGTATAGGAGCAGGGAGGTCTTACTGCAGTTGTACAGGGCCTTGGTGAGGCTTCACCCGGAATATTGTGTTCAGTTTTGGTCTCCTAATCTGAAGAAGGACATTCTTGCTATTGAGGGAGTGCAGCGAAGGTTCACTAGACTGATTCCCAGTATGGCTGGACTGACATAAGAGGAGAGACTGGATCAACTGGGCCTCTATACATTGGAGTTTAGAAGGATGAGAGGGATCTCACAGAAACATACAAGATTCTGACAGGACGGGACAGGTTAAATGCGGGTAGATTGTTCCCGATGTTGGGGAAGTCCAGAACCGGGGGACACAGTCTTACGATAAGGGGTAGGCCATTTAGGACTGAGATGAGGAGAAACTTTTTCACTCAGAGAGTTGTTAACATGTGGAATTCCCTGCCGCAGAGAGTTGTTGATGCCAGTTAATTGGATATATTCAAGAGAGAGTTTGATATGGCCCTTACGGCTAAGGGGATCAATGGGTATGGAGAGAAAGCAGGAAAGGGATACTGAGGGAATGTTCAGCCATGATCTTATTGAATGGTGGTGCAGGCTCGAAGGGCCAAATGGCCTACTCCTGCACCTATTTTCTATGTTTCTATGTTTCTATGTGCATCCGGGAGAGCACTGAGCACCTCGAGTCTCATCGGCGAGAGCATGCTGAAACCAAGCGCAGGCAGCGGAAAGAGCGTGCGGCAAATCTATCCCACCCTCCCTTTCCCTCAACGACTGTCTGTCCCACCTGTAACAGGGACTGTAATTCCTGTATTGGACTGTTCAGCCACCTAAGGACTCATTTTACGAGTGGAAGCAAGTCTTCTTCGATTCCGAGGGATTGCCTATGATGATGATGAAAGAGATATGTTGAAACAAGTTGTTCAGTCTCTCCTGGAGCACCGAGTCACAGTTTAGACTACCAACCAATGCGCCTCAAACTATTGGCCTGGCCAGGTGCCAGTCTGTCACACTGTGTCTGCATTTGCCCTGATCAAAGATGGCCGGCGGGGAGTGAGGCCGCCGAGGCGCGGCCCTCGCCACGTGACGCGGGCGGGAGGGAGCGCGAGGTGGAGGAAGCGCGAGCGAGCGAGCGAGCGGAGCTGCTGTCGCCTCGCTGCACAGACCGCCACCATGTCCTACAACTATGTCGTGACAGCGCAGAAACCGACCGCGGTCAACGCCTGCATTACCGGTAAATATTCTCAACCTGAAAAGAAACGGCGCCCGTTCGCTCGCTCTTCTGCTCGCCCGGCAAAGAAGCTTGGCTTTTGGGAACTGGAGAGCGGTGGTTTGTGGCTGGCAGGGTCAGGCCTCAAGTGAGGCCTAGTCATAACATTCAACACACTTTCAGCACCCAGACACTGCAGCAACCTTTGCAGCAGTTCTGCACAACTTTCAGTTAATTGATTCAGCACTGCATATTTGTGAGGCTTAATGTTAATTACAGTAATATGTTAATGCGAAAGAAGCATTCATTTCATCAAAAAGTAGTGAAACCGTTGTTTATTACTTGTTTATAAATAACTTCCAATGAAGTAAATTATGTTGGAAAGAAATCTTTGGCATGTAAAACTGTTGTGACAAAATCGTCCACAGACAAAAGGTAAAAAGGGCCAAATAGCGCTTCTTGAAGATAGTGCTTCCTTTATTATTCCTTGCCTGAAAGCAAATTAAATAAATTATTAGTAGAGGCAGCTTCCTGTTATTTTTCTCAAGACACTTTCAAAAACTCAAAATATTGTGCACACAGTTGTAACAGGTAATTGTAATAAGAACAGGGCAGCGAGACGCTGAAATCATACTGACAATTTGGTTCCCAATTTTCTTCCCTCCTGAATGTGCTGACATAAGAATATAAGAATTAGGAACAGGAGTAGGCCATTCAATAAGATCATGGCTGATCTGGTCGTGGACTCGGCTCCACTTACCCGCCCTCTCCCCGTAACCCTTAATTCCCTTATTGGTTAAAAATCTATCTATCTTTGACTTGAAAACATTCAATGAGCTAGCCTCAACTGCTTCCTTGGGCAGAGAATTCCACAGATTCACAACCCTCTGGGAGAAGAAATTTTTTCTCAACTCGATTTTAAATTGGCTCCTCCGTATTTTGAGGCTGTGCCCCCTAGTTCTAGTTTCCCCCACCAATGGAAACAACCTCTCTGCCTCTATCTTGTCTATCCCTTTCATGATTTTAAATGTTTCTATAAGATCACCCCTCATCCTTCTGAACTCCAAGGAGTAAAGACCCAGTCTACTCAATCTATCATCATAAGGTAACCCCCTCATTTCTCGAATCAGCCTAGTGAATCGTCTCTGTACCCCTTCCAAAGCTAGTATATCCTTCCTTAAGTAAGGTGACCAAAACTGCAGGCAGTACTCCAGGTGCGGCCTTACCAATACCTTATACAGTTGCAGTAAGACCTCCCTGCTTTTGTACTCCATCCCTTTCGCAATGAAGGCCAATATTCCATTTGCCTTCCTGATTACCTGCAAACTAACCTGTTGGGATTTCATGCAAAAGAGTAGCCCCTCTCCTTTTATAGGGGGCACTGGAAAAAGGAAAAATTTGTTTTTAGTGCCCAAATAAAAAAACCACAAAAAAACCCCCCAAAAAAACAAAAAAGGGCCTTGTAAATGTCTTGTGTGTCACATCCAGGTCGGGTGGCACGGATACATGTTTTATGTTTTGCAGGTTAACTCAAAAGAGTTTCATGCAAAAGAGTAATCCGTACCTCCACGACCGAGGTTTTATGTGGCGGTTGGAAGAGAGGGCTGTGGCTGGTGAGGTGACCAGGGTCAGGGACCTGCTCGATGGCGGAGGAGCGGGCTGGATGGCGCCAGACACGCTGGCGCGGCGCCTAAATTCTGCCAACGTCCGCCACGCGGCCGATGCCATTGAGTCGCTAAAAACAGCTCTGGGCCCTGACTCCGTTAGGTGCATCGAGGAGGCTCAAGCACGTGGGGAGATCCCGTCCGAACTGACCCCCGTCCGGACGGAATTCCTCATCGGTGCCAAACCCCGGAACCTCCCTCGGGGGCCGGCGCCTCACAACTTGAGCCGCCTCGGGGAAATCCCCTCCGTGCCTTTCAGTTCCGCGCGGAGGGGTTTCCTGTACGGGCTGCTCCTGCACACCCTCAACTTTGCCATCCTCGCCGGCCGTCCGGACACGCCATGGCGTACCATCTTGCCGTCCGGAGGAGGCGGGGGTCCCCGATGGAGGGCACTCTACGCAGGGGTCCTCCCACTATTCATCGGGGACTTGGCCTAGAGGGTGGTGCATGGAGCAGTGCCGTGCAACAAATTTTTAAGCCGGTTCACGGACTCCCAGGCCGCCTGCAATTTCTGCGGTCTGGAGGAGTCCGTGTTCCATATTTTTATTGAGTGCACGAGGTTGCAGCCCCTGTTCCATTATTTGAAGGGGCTGCTCCTGAAATTCTGGCTGCACTTCAGTCCCACTCTCCTGATCTTTGGGCACCCTGTGCGGAGGGGAGCGGGTAGGTCCGAAGGCCTCCTCGTAGGACTGCTCCTGGGCACGGCCAAGGGTGCCATCAGCCGGTCCAGGCAGCGGGCGGTCGAGGGGGTCGTTCAACCTGACTGCCTGCCTCTCTTCCGCTCTTACATCCGGTCCAGGGTGTCCTTGGAGATGGAGCACGCGGTGTCCACCGGTACGCTCGCGGCCTTCCGCGAGAGGTGGGCACCGGAGGGACTGGAGTGCATCATCACGCCCGGCAACCAAATTTTAATTTGATTTTACGTTTTAAAGTTTAATTTGTTTTCATTGCCGGCACTTTTAGTGTTCCCCTCCCCTTTTATAGGGGGCAGTGGAAAAATTTGATTTTAGCGCCCCAAAAAAAAAACCAGAAAAAAAAAGGGGCCTTGAAAATGTCTGCTGTGTCACCCAGGCGGGTGGCATGGTTTTAATGTTTATGTTTTGCAGGTAAACTCCAAAAAGAGTTTCATGCAAAAGAACCACGACCGAGGTTTTATGTGGCGGTCGGAAGAGAGGGCTGTGGCTGGTGAGGTGACCAGGGTCAGGGACCTGCTCGATGGCGGAGGAGCGGGCTGGATGGCGCCAGGCATGCTGGCGCGGCGCCTAAATTCAGCCAACGTCCGCCATGCGGCCGAAGACATCGAGTCGCTAAAAACAGCTTTGGGCCCTGACTCTGTTAGGTGCATCGAGGAGGCTTAAGCACGTGGGGAGATCCTGTCCGAACTGACCCCCGTCCGGACGGAATTCCTCATTGGCGCCAAACCCCGGAACCTCCCTCGGGGGCCGGCGCCTCACAACTTGAGCCGCCTCGGGGAAATCCCCTCCGTGCCTTTCAGTTCCGCGCGGAGGGGTTTCCTGTACGGGCTGCTCCTGCACACTCTCAACTTTGCCATCCTCGCCGGCCGTCCGGACACGCCATGGCGTACCATCTTGCCGTCCGGAGGAGGCGGGGGTCCCCGATGGAGGGCACTCTACGCAGGGGTCCTCCCACTATTCATCGGGGACTTGGCCTAGAGGGTGGTGCACGGAGCAGTGCCGTGCAACAAATCTTTAAGCCGGTTCACGGACTCCCAGGCCGCCTGCAATTTCTGCGGTCTGGAGGAGTCCGTGTTCCATATTTTTATTGAGTGCACGAGGTTGCAGCCCCTGTTCCATTATTTGAAGGGGCTGCTCCTGAAATTCTGGCTGCACTTCAGTCCCACTCTCCTGATCTTTGGGTACCCTGTGCGGAGGGGAGCGGGTAGGTCCGAAGGCCTCCTCGTAGGACTGCTCCTGGGCACGGCCAAGGGTGCCATCAGCCGGTCGAGGGGGTCGTTCAACCTGACTGCCTGCCTCTCTTCCGCTCTTACATCCGGTCCAGGGTGTCCTTGGAGATGGAGCACGCGGTGTCCACCGGTACGCTCGCGGCCTTCCGCGAGAGGTGGGCAACGGAGGGACTGGAGTGCATCATCACACCCGGCAACCAAATTTTAATTTGATTTTACGTTTTAAAGTTTAATTTGTTTTAATTGCCGGTGCTTTTAGTGTCCCCCTTCCCTTTTATAGGGGGCACTGGGGAAAAAATGTGATTTTAGTGCCCAAAAAAAACCCAAAAAAAAAGAAAAACACAAAAAAAAAGGAAAGAAAAAAAAGGGCCTTGTAAATGTCTGGTGTGTCATCCAGGTCGGGTGGCACGGTTTAATGTTTTGTTTTACAGATAAACTCTAAAAGAGTTTCATGCAAAAGAGTTTCATGCACAAGGACCCCCAGGTCCCTTTGCACCACAGCATGTTGTAATTTCTCCCATTCAAATAATATTCCCTTTTACTGTTTTTTTTCCCCAACGTGGATGACCTCACACTTTCCGACATTGTATTCCATCTGCCAAACCTTAGCCCATTCGCTTAACCTATCCAAATCTCCTTGCAGTCTCTCTCAGTCCTCTACACAACCCGCTTTCCCACTAATTTTAGTGTCATCTGCAAATTTTGTTGCACTACACTCTGTCCTCTCTTCTAGGTCATCTATGTATATTGTAAACAGTTGTGGTCCCAGCACTGATCCCTGTGGCACACCACTAACCACTGATTTCCAACCCGAAAAGGACCCATTTATCCCGACTCTCTGCTTTCTGTTCGCCAGCCAATTCTCTATCCATGCTAATACATTTCCTCTGACTCCGCGTACCTTTATCTTCTGTAGTAACCTTTTGTGTGGCACCTTATCGAATGCCTTTTGGAAATCTAAATACACCACATCCATCGGTACACCTCTATCCACCATGCTCGTTATATCCTCAAAGAATTCCAGTAAGTTAGTTAAACATGATTTCCCTTTCATGAATCCATGCTGTGTCTGCTTGATTGCACTATTCCTATCCAGATGTCCCGCTATTTCTTCCTTAATGATAGCTTCAAACATTTTCCCCACTACAGATGTTAAACTAACCGGCCTATAGTTACCTGCCTTTTGCCTGCCCCCTTTTTTAAACAGAGGCGTTACATTAGCTGCTCTCGAATCCGCTGGTACCTCCCCAGAGTCCAGAGAATTTTGGTAGATTATAACGAGTGCGTGCATCTGCTATAACTTCAGCTATCTCTTTTAATACCCTGGGATGTATTTCATCAGGACCAGGGGACTTGTCTACCTTCAGTCCCATTAGCCTGTCCAGCACTACTCCCCTAGTGATAGTGATTGTCTCAAGGTCCTCCCTTCCCACATTCCTGTGGCCTGCAAATTTTGGCATTGTTTTTGTGTTTTCCACTGTGAAGACGGAAGCAAAATAATTGTTGAAGGTCTCAGCCATTTCCACATTTCCCATTATTAAATCTCCCTTCTCATCTTCTAAGGGACCAACATTTACTTTAGTCACTCTCTTCCGTTTTTTCTATCGGTAAAAGCTTTTACTATCTGTTTTTATGTTTTGCGGCAGTTTACTTTCGTAATCTATCTTTCCTTTCTTTATTGCTTTCTTAGTCATTCTTTGCTGTCGTTTAAAATTTTCCCAATCTTCTAGTTTCCCACTAACCTTGGCCACCTTATACGCATTGGTTTTTAATTTGATACTCTCCTTTATTTCCTTGGTTATCCACAGCTGGTTATCACTTCTCTTGCCGCCCTTCTTTTTCACTGGAATATATTTTTGTTGAGCACTATGAAAGAGCTCCTTAAAAGTCTTCCACTGTTCCTCAATTGTGCCACCGTTTAGTCCTTGTTTCCAGTCTACTTTAGCCAACTCTGCCCTCATCCCACTGTAGTCCCCTTTGTTTAAGCATAGTACCCTTGTTTCTGATACAACTTCCTCATCCTCAATCTGTATTGCAAATTCAACCATATTGTGATCACTCATTCCGAGAGGATCTTTTACGAGGAGATCGTTTATTTTTCCTGTCTCATTACACAGGACCAGATCCAAGATGGCTTGCTCCCTTGTAGGCTCTGTTACATACTGTTCTAAGAAACAGTCCCGTATGCATTCTATGAATTCCTCCTCCAGGCTACCCCCTGCGATTTGATTTGACCAGTCGATATGTAGGTTAAAATCCCCCATGACTACTGTCGTTCCTTTTTCACATGCCTCCATTATTCCCTTGATTATTGCCCGCCCCACCGTGAAGTTATTATTTGGGGGTCTATAAACTACGCCGACCAGTGACTTTTTCCCCTTACTATCTCTCATCTCCACCCACAATGATTCAACATTTTGTTCATTGGAGCCAATATCATCCCTCACAACTGCCCTGATATCATCCTTTATTAACAGAGCTACCCCACCTCCTTTCCCTTCTTGCCTATCTTTCTGAATCGTCAGATACCCCTGTATGTTTAATTCCCAGTCTTGGCCACCTTGCAACTATGTTTCTGTAATGGCCACCAAATCATACCCATTTGTAATGATTTGTGCCGTCAACTCATTTACTTTATTTCGAATGCTGCGTGCATTTAGGTAGAGTGTTTTCATCCTCGTTTTTAAACCATGACTTTTAGTTTTTACCCCTCCTGCAGCCCTTTTATATTCAGTAGCCCTTTTTGTTTCTTGCCTTTGGTTTCTCTGCCCTCCATTTTTACTCATCTCTTTTCTGTTTTTTGTTTTTGTCTCCTTTTTATTTCCCTCTGTCTCCCTTGGTTCCCATCCCCCTGCCATATTAGTTTAACTCCTCACCAACAGCACTAGCAAACACTCCCCCTAGGACATTGGTTCCATTGCTGCCCAAGTGCAGACCGTCCGGTTTGTACTGGTCCCACCTCCCCCAGAACCTGTTCCAATGCCCCACGAATTTGAATCCCTCCCTGCTGCACCACTGCTTAAGCCACGTATTCATCTGTGCTATCCTGCGATTCCTACTCTGACTAGCACGTGGCACTGGTAGCAATCCCGAGATTATTACTTTTGAGGTCCTACTTTTTAATTTAACTCCTGACAATGGCTGGGTACTGCTGTATGGATGCCAGTAGCCCTCATGGGTATCATCACTGTCTGTGAGCCTATACAGTCGTGTCAGCAGGCTATCACACTGACGTTTCATCACTGCCAAATCAAATCCTGTGCTCACCAAATAGTTCATCACCTGCACATGTGCACTTTCAAGCAGGGGATCTTTGTGTAGTGCTGGAAAGTGGGAACCTTGACAGATGTTTTACTTTAGCTTTAGGTGCTGATCCTTTATTTATTCCTCCATTGATTATCTTCACCTATGAGGTGCTTCGGGACTTCTTATTTACGTTGAAGGTGCTCTGTAAATATAGGTTGTTCTATGGATAAATACACAGAATATTGAATACCCCTGGATGTTGAGTTCCCAGCCTTGGTCACCCTGGAGCCATGTCTTCGTGATGCCAATTACATCATACCCATTAACTGCTATCTGCACAGTTAATTCGTCCACCTTATTCTGAATACTCCTCGCATTGAGGCACAGAGCCTTCAGGCTTGTCTTTTTAACACACTTTGCCCCTTTAGAATTTTTCTGCAATGTGGCCCTTTTTGCTTTTTGCCTTGGGTTTCTCTGCCCTCCACTTTTACTTTTCTTCTTTCTATCTTTTGCTTCTGCCTCCATCCCCATATCACCATTTAGCTACAGAGCCACCAGAAATCGAATTGTAATACTTTGTTTTATTAAAGCAATCTTCAATAAATTTGTTTGGCAACTTCTTAATCATTTATTTGCAAATACATGATGTAATGAGCAGCTTGTTGAAGAGCCTCTTGTGAATAATGCTAAGCTCCCAAAAATGATTCATGGCTTTCTATGTCTTTTGACATTCCTCCAAATTAAAAAGGTTTGTTGAAAGATTTTCATGAGGATGCTGCCCTTTGGATCAACCAGTTTGGCTCACGTCTCATGCTAATTGTTATTTTCCATTATGAGATGCGCTCCTCCTCCACAGTTGTGACCAGGATCCCATTTTTTTTAAACTTAATAATGAGGGATCTCCGCATTAGGGAATGGATTGTGTTGTCTATTTTGGGCCCTCATTATTGGTATTTAGGTTTCCCAGGTCAGGTATGGTTTAGATGTAGTGCAAAGCTCTCTGTACTCTGCTCCAACAATATACCTCAACCCAAACCTCAGGAGCATCCTCTACTGTAACACCCAATTTCTTTCCTGCAGCAGTTACCCACTGACTTATTTGAGTGAAATTTCCAATTTAGTGCCAGATTTTGGGGGCAGCTTTGGGTGAGATTCAGTCTGGGTTTGAACCCAAAATCCCAGAGAGAAAAGGATAGTAGCACATCCGCTGAACCTTCCAGGCCACTCTTCATTCCTTTATTTCATCCATTATACTCCCTTCACCTCGAAAGAAAAAGCACAGCCTCAAATCCACACTGCTTTTATTTGGAACCTCTTACTCAAAGTAAGTCATTCCTTAAAAACATTGCTTTTAAGGAAGCTGCAACTGGAGCCAGGTAAAACATAGAAAATAGGTGCAGGAGTAGGCCATTCGGCCCTTCGAGCCTGCACCACCATTCAATAAGATCATGGCTGATCATTCCCTCAGTACCCCTTTCCTGCTTTCTCTCCATACCCCTTGATCCCTTTAGCCGTAAGGGCCATATCAAACTCCCTCTTGAATATATCCAATGAACTGGCATCAACAACTCTCTGTGGTAGGGAATTCCACAGGTTAACAATTCCGAGTGAAGAAGTTTCTCCTCATCTCAATCCTAAATGGCCTACTCTTATCCTTAGACTGTGTCCCCTGGTTCTGGACTTCCCCAACATCGGGAACATTCTTCCCGCATCTAATCTGTAAAGTCCCGTCAGAATCTTTTATGTTTCTATGAAATCCCCTCTCATCCTTCTAAACTCCAGTGTATAAACGCCCAGTCGATCCAGTCTCTCCTCATATGTCAGTCCAGCCATCCCGGGAATCAGTCTGGTGAACCTTCGCTGCACTCCCTCAATAACAAGAATGTCCTTCCTCAGATTAGAAACTTGGAGATATTACACTCAATTCCTTCATCTAAATCATTAATGTATATTGTAAATAGCTGGGGTCCCAACACTGAGCCCTGCGGCATCCCATTAGTCACTGCCTGCCATTCTGAAAAGGACCCGTTTATCCCGACTCTCTGCTTCCTGTCTGCCAACCAGTTCTCTATCCACGTCAGTACATTACTCCCCATGTGCTTTGATTTTGCACACCAATCTCTTGTGTGGGACCTTGTCAAAAGCCTTTTGAAAGTCCAAATACACTACATCCACTGGTTCTCCCTTGTCCACTCTACTAGTTACATCCTCAAAAAATTCCAGAAGATTTGTCAAGCATGATTTCCCTTTTATAAATTCGTGCTGACTTGGACCGATATTGTCACTGCTTTCCAAATGTGCTGATATTTCATCTTTAATAATTGATTCCAACATTTTCCCCACTACTGATGTCAGGTTAACCGGTCTATAATTACCTGTTTTCTCTCTCCATTTTTAAAAAAGTGGTGTTGCATTAGCTACCCTTCAGTCCATAGGAACTGATCCAGAGTTGATAGACTGTTTGAAAATGATGACCAATGCATCTACTATTTCTATGGCCACTTCCTTAAGTACTCTGGGATGCAGACGATCAGGCACCAGGGATTTATCAGCCTTCAATCCCATCAATTTCCCTAACACAATTTTCCGCCTAATAAGGATATCTTTCAGTTCCTCCTCCTCACTAGACCCACTGTCTAGTACTTCCGGAAGGTTATTTCGTGAAGACAGAACCAAAGTATTTGTTCAACTGGTCTGCCATTTCTTTGTTCCCCATTATAAATTCACCTGAATCTGACTGCAAGGGACCTATGTTTGTCTTCACTAATCTTTTTCTCTTCACATATCTATAGTAGCTTTTGCAGTCAGTTTTTATATTCCCGTCAAGCAGCTTCTCGTACTCTATTTTCCCCCTCCTAATTAAACCCTTTGTCCTCTGTCGAAATCTCGACTTTCAATTTAACTAGAAAAAATGAAACTCTGACATAAACAACTCGGTAGATGTCCCTTTAATAGATTTACTTGCTGCAACGAAAGGTCCTGCTAAGTCAAAGGCTCAGCAAAGACTTCGACAGGGGTTCAAAATCACATTATCTTTATACAGAAGAACAAACAAAGAAATGATGGTTCCATCACGTCTATCAGTTCTGCCCTTGCGGTCAGCAAATACAGATAAGGAGTTCTTCAGTCACTTAATTAACATTACATCCTTGTTTTAATTTCCTACTTATCTATACAGCCTTTATCAAACTTCTAAGATTTAGCACAGCGACAGTTATTTAGCAGGGAGTATAGTTCTAACAAGACAAGGAGGGTAAATTCAAGGTTCCCTCGCTCACAGAGATGGCTTCTGCTTTTTTAAATTAGTTGGCTTATCAGTCAAGGTTAATGTGTTTATGCAGAAACAGGATGTTTGCTGCATGGGCTTCTGGAAGAACTGAGACTCCATTTTGTTTTATTACAAAAGGGTACATTTAACAGAAAATGTAACTTTAAAAGTAAATTTCCACATTTCCCCCTTTTGTCCTTTATAAGGACAACTTAATCCATTCTAATCTTGCACAGTCTTTCTATTTCCATTTCCACTTCCACACAAGAACCTTCAGTAGTTGTTGTTACCATAACCCTAGCAGTGGTCTCGTTTGGTAATATTGTTTCTCCCAACGTGGCGCAGCAGCACTTAACTAATACAAACAAAAGGTATAAGGCAAAGATTATCAGCAAGAACATGATCAAACCCTGTACCAAGGATTTTCCCAGGGATCCCAGCCATCCGAATAACCAATTCCACAAGGTGGTACTTCCCTGGCCAATAGTTTGTTTGTACTCTATCGCCCTCTTCCTAATATATTCAGCTAGATTGCTGATCTCTTCTGAATTATCCGGAATGTACGTACAGCATTCTTCACCAATTAATGCGCATGTCCCTCCCTCTTTGGCTAGGAGATAATCTAGGGCCATACGATTTTGGAGAGCCACCGTTCGAATGGCTACCATTTTGTCATTTACCCTTTCGAAGGCCTGGGAAGTTGTGTTGGCTACTGATTCTACTAAATTAGCCAGTTCCCATAATTGCCATTCGTACAATGCTATTCCGTAGGATGGTATCATTACCTCGACTATTTCATTTAACCATGTCAAATCCCGTTTAGGTCTATGACTTCCATCAGCATCCCTTAGAGTCTTTGTTGTCCTAATAAAGGATATCACATATCCTAAATAACAGGACCCCGTCCAGTTGGCTGGTAACCATGGGTAGGCTTTATGGCCACAAATAAAGTAAATGCAATTATAGGATGTCAGTCTCTGGTCCTTTCGTGCCATCCATACTCGAGTGCTCTCCCCGTCCCACCTTTTGCCTGAGGTTTTAATAAGGACCATAGTTCAGTTAAAGATTGCTATCTTTCTCCCGTCAGTGTGATTTGTCGTGGCTTGACATTTACTCATTTGGGGACACTTGCTGCGCCCCACTTCTGGTCCTTTAGTTTCATCACTTACTAAGCATATTATACCTTCAGGATTTCCATTCCCGGGTGTAATACTTAGGAAGGATGGCTGACGGCTATTACTATAATTTGGCTGGTACCATCCCTGGAAGGTTGTAAGATTATATCCTGCTGACCTCCATTCTGTTAGATCCTTTGTTTCTGACACCTTAGTTAAGTTTGTCCTATTTTGCACTATTAACCATTCTGCCATTTCTGATTCATTAAAGGGGACGGATCTTCGGGGAATACCCCCTTCGGAGTGGACAGGTCCATGGGAACATATCCAACAGTCAGACAAGTTCCTTTCTTGAGCATAATTTTGACTCAGTGCCATAAATACATTTTCCTGTAGTTCCCTTTGTTCGTGTTTCTGTACCCCTGGTTCTGTCAATGACACAAGGCACAACCCTGTTGAGCACAGCACTATCAGTCCCCATAGTCCATACAGTTCCTTATTCATTCCTCCTTGTCGGGTGCCCTTTTGCAATGGGACGCATGGATCCATGTTGGTCTTTTATCTTGATTGCAGTATTAGCTGTCAGCAAGACCTGGTATGGTCCTTCAAATCTTGGTTGTAGGCTGCTTTTTCTTTTGAAATTTTTGATGTAAATGAAATGTCCAGGCTCCAGATTATGACACTTTCCTTCTGCTGGTTCGACTTGGGCTTCTTTTACCTGTGAATGAAAGCTGGAAATACATTTGGTTAGTGCAATACAATAATTCAACATATTGTCTTCCATTCTATGGATGTCCATTTGTTTTGCCGTAAACGGTGCAGTAAAATGTAGTCGTTGGGGACATCCCATAACTATCTCATGCGGTGACAGGCCTGTTCTGTTAGTTGCAGATTGCATTATCATCAAGGCTAAGGGCAGCAGTTCTACCCATTTTAGTCCAGTGTCATTGCATAATTTCGCCAGCTTATTTTTAAGCATTCCATTATATCTTTCAACAAGTCCGGCTGATTGTGGATGATAACTGCAATGAAAACATTGGTTGATCTGTAATGCTTTACACATTTCTTTTATAACGGTTCCTGTAAAATGTGGCCCATTATCACTGGAAAGCTTAGCAGGGATTCAGAAGCGCGGTACGATTTAACAAAAATTTAGCAACAGTAGTGGCATTGGCCTTTTTACATGGAAAGGCTTCAATCCATCTAGAGAACACATCTATAACAACTAATACATACTTAAATCCCATACACACAGGTAATTCAATAAAATCCATTTGTAAATGTACAAAAGGCCCCATTGAATTTGGGTGGGAAGCAGATTCTACTTTTTCTGTTTTACCTGGATTTATTGTCTGACAGGTGACACAATTTTCACAGATTTGTTTTGCAATTGCCGAAATACCTGGTGCATACCAAGTTGCCAAAATATAATCTGCCACCCCCCTTTTGTAGTATTTGTATTTATTGTTGGATTACAAAATGTCAAATATGGTAATATTGTGTTTTTTTAAAATCGGACTTCTCATTTATGCTTAGTGATTCACAGATCACAGAATGCAAAGTACTTGTTTTATAATTGTGTGCCTAACTTCTGGTTTAGAAGCTGAACATCAAAAACTCCAATCTTTTGCTTTGTAACTTCAATTTTATGATAGTGTCTCATAAATTACAACCTTTTAAGCTATAGCTTCTGGCACACCAATTGTGTAATTTTATTAAAAGGCTTCCAAACCCAAGATTTTTTTTTAATACACCCAAAATGTTTATCAAAGAGAATCACCTGAAATATCTCAAAATCCCAATTCAAATATTGTACTGCCAATCTTTTATTTAAAAATCTTTTTACTGAGCTAGAAGCTTTCGCATCAAGGTTTTACACAAAAGAAAATGGGAGCGTACTTCCCCAGCCTGCAGCCTTGAGAGACCCACACAGGCTTTTATTTTAAAGGCATTACAACTTCCCATCCCCGTTCTTTATCTCACTCCTGGACTAAATTTATGTCTTTCAACCCAATGTAATTAATGATTGCATGTTTTCTTTCGACAAGTAAGTGAGCGTGTCAAATAAATTCTCTTTTTTTTAAACCGCCAGGACCATGCATTTTAAAAAAATCTTTTGCTCAACAAACCTATATCCTTTGGGCATTTCCTAGCTCCGTAACTTATCATCCGAATAAATCCACACCTGCATTTTTTTTAAACTTAAAACTTCCTACATACAGGACAACACTACAAAGGGTTAAAAAAAACTTTCACTCTGTTTGATAAAGTGGGTGGAGCTAATACAGCAGACAACTCCAGCAATTTCCCAAACAGGCTTTCATTCATTCCGCAGTCAAAAAAAATTTTACACAAGCACTCTCACTCAAAGACAGACATTCACAAAAGTCTCTCTCGCCACTCGACAAAGCTTATTGTTTGGCCGACTCTATTTTTAGATCTATACAT
Source organism: Pristiophorus japonicus (assembly GCF_044704955.1). Taxonomy (NCBI): domain Eukaryota; kingdom Metazoa; phylum Chordata; class Chondrichthyes; family Pristiophoridae; genus Pristiophorus; species Pristiophorus japonicus. The sequence goes on along the minus strand of NC_091990.1, from coordinate 166,077,754 downwards.
CACTACCACGGTTTTCTTTTTTTTTCTTTTCTTACATATTGATTTACTTCCTCTGTTATTTTTACGTGGGCTCGAAGAATCGGAACCCAGGCCTTTTTTTTATTACTGAACCTTCGGGTGGAAATGGCCTGTTTTCACCCTTAGTCCACTTTACCCAATTTTTAGGTGGTCAGTTGAAGACTGACCACAATTCTGGAGCATAAAATAGGCTGGTGTGCCCTTTGGTGGTATTTTACTTGCTCCTGCACCCATTCTGGATGATTAAGATTTTTTCCACAGTTTCTGATCTCTCAATCCTTTCGGTCAACGAGTTCTCTACGCCCACTTCTCCTGGCCGTCACGTGGCCTCAAAAGGCTCTTAATTCGGGCTCAGTCTGGGTGTTTGATTAACTATGGTTGGTTCGTGACAAAATATCTCAATCAGTCACTGTTTCCTTTCTCAATCAATCCTTGTTTTTCTGAATCACAATTTTCCCTAGTGACTCTTCCCGTTTCGTTAATTGCAATATCGCACAAAAGTACTGAACACAACAGTATAACAAGACCAATTGAGACAAATGACATCCACACGGGTATACAAATCATAACCTTAAACTCTATCTAAACATAGTCAATTCTCAGTCTGCGTTTTACGCCACTACAGACTGAGCCCTTAACTTATCTAAAATATGTCTTCCCTCGGCGCCGTACACTCGTACTGCCACGCTTCGGGTCAATATCTGGTCCTCTCCTTCAAGGACTCTGATCCTCTCCTTCAAGGACTCTGATCCTCTCTTTCAAGGATTAAGATCCTCTCTTTCAAGGACTCTGATCCTCTCTTTCAAGGATCACCTCTTTCGATCGACAGCGCTCTTTTACCGTAAACTAATAAAGATCTCCCCGGGTTGTTTCCAGATTGGATATTTTCAGGATCAGATCCCTTCTGCCTTCAAGCCGAGAAGGAAATGATTAAAAAATAACTTTAGCTCTTAAATGTCGAGTCTCGTAGATCGCAGTACCTCCACTGTGGACAACAGATTACATATGCGATTCAACAGTAAAGAGACTCTTTACGAGCAAAAGGCTCACCTTATTCTGGCCAGTTAAGCCCTTCACTGAAGAGGCACTATGTCCGCATCCGTTTACTCACAGAATAGAGGGTAAGCGATCTCGGTGGGACTTCCAAGAAACTGTCGAAATCTCGACTCTCAATTTAACTAGAAAAAATGTAACTCTGACATAAACAGCTCGGTAGATGTCCTTTTAATAGATTTACTTGCTGCGAGGAAAAGTCCTGCTAAGTCAAAGGCTCAGCAAAGACTTCTACAGGGGTTCAAAATCACATTATCTTTATACAGAAGAACAAACAAAGAAATGATGATTCCATCACGTGTATCAGTTCTGCCCTTGCGGTTAGCAAATACAGATAAGGAGTTCTTCAGTCACTTAATTAACATTACATCCTTGTTTTAATTTCCTACTTAGCTATACAGCCTTTATCAAACTTCTAAGATTTAGCACAGCGACAATTATTTAGCAGAGAGTATAGTTCAAACAAGACAAGGAGGGTAAATTCAAGATTCCCTCGCTCACAGAGATGGCTTCTGCTTTTCTAAATTAGTTGGCATATCAGTCAAGGTTAATGTGTTTATTCAGAAACAAGCTGTCTGCTGCATGGGCTTCTGGGAGAACTGAGACTCCATTTTGTTTTATTACAAAAGGGTACATTTAATAGAAAATGTAACTTTAAAAGTAAATTTCCACACCTCTGCTGAATTCTAAATTTCTCCCAGTCCTCAGGTTTGCTGCTTTTTCTGGCCAATTTATATGCCTCTTCCTTGGATTTAACACTATCCTTAATTTCTCTTGCTAGCCACGGTTGAGCCACCTTCCCTGTTTTATTTTTACTCCAGACAGGGTTGTACAATTGTTGAAGTTCATCCATGAAGAGAAACATAGAAAATAGGTGCAGGAATAGGCCATTCGGCCCTTCGAGCCTGCACCATCATTCAATAAGATCATGGCTGATCATTCACCTCAGTAACCCTTTCCTGCTTTCTCTCCATACCCCTTGATCCCTTTAGCCGTAAGGGCCATATCTAACTCCCTCTTAAATATATCCAATGAACTGGCATCTACAACTCTCTGCGGTAGGGAATTCCACAGGTTAACAACTCTCTGAGTGAAGAAGTTTCTCCTCATCTCAGTCCTAAATGGTCTACCTCTTATCCTAAGACTCTGTCCCCTGGTTCTGGACTTCCCCAACATCAGGAACATTCTTCCCACATCTAATCTGTCCCGTCTCGTTAGAATCTTAGTGTTTCTATGAGATCCCCTCTCTTCCTTCTAAACTCCAGTGTATAAAGGCCCAGTTGATCCAATCTCTCCACATATGTCAGTCCAGCCATCCCTGGAATCAGTCTGGTGAACCTTCGCTGCACTCCCTCAATAGCAAGAACGTCCTTCCTCAGATTAGGAGACCAAAACGGAACACAATATTCCAGGTGAGGCCTCACCAAGGTCCTGTACAATTGCAGTAAGACCTCCCTCCTCCTATACTCAAGTCCCCTCGCTATGAAGGCCAACATGCCATTTGCCTACTTCACTGCCTCTTGTACCTGCATGCCAACTTTCAATGACTGATGAACCATGACACCCAGGTTTCGTTGTACCTCCCCTTTTCCTAATCTGCCGCCATTCAGATAATATTCTGTCTTCCTGTTTTTGCCACCAAAGTGGATAACCTCACATTTTTCCACATTATACTGCATTTGCCATGCATTTGCCCACTCACCTAACCTGTCCAAATCACCATGCAGCCTCTTAGCATCCTCCTCACAGTTCACAACGCCACCCAGTTTAGTGTCATCTGCAAACTTGGAGATATTACACTCAATTCCTGATTTGTAATACATACCATTCTTCACCCAGAGTGACTTCACTCACCTTGAGGTTTTAAAAAAAAAAAGAATCCTGCTCAACTGTGGAGCAGCAGAGCATTTCATAATGGAAAGTAACGCAGAATTAATGAGATGTGTGTGTCAAACTGGTTCATCTAAAGGGCAGTATTCTCATGAGAATCTAAAACAAGCCTGTTTTAGTTTGGAGGAATGGCATACATACACAATTGTCGCTGGGTCAAAATCCTGGAATTCCCTACCAATGTTCCATGTAACCTGCGCTTTGTTCTGCATGTCCTGTTTCTTTTAATGCGTGATCCCTTTAAATTTCTGTGCATGTGGTATTTACGGTGAGCAGCCTGCATGGGACGTTTCAAATTGCTGCGTGGCTGAGCATGCACCTTAGCGGGTACATTGCTTCCTACTTAACAGCACTGTGGAAGTTACCTTCACCACATGGACTTCAAGAAGGCCCAACACCACTTGAGGGCTATTAGGGATGGGCAATAAATGTTGGCCTTGCTAGTAATGCCCACTTCCCGAGAATTAATTAAAAAAAAATCATCCTGGTTACAGAGCGCGAGAGCAAGTATGATTCGCAGAAGAGTTCTTTCAGAAGTGTTTTATTGCTAATCCAACTTTGCAGAGAGAACAGTAGGAAATGTATTTTACTAATTTTCTCCCCTCTTCTGAAAGCACTACATGATGCTGGGGTACAGTTCTACAGCTGACAGCAGCCCTCTAGAACCTCATCCGCATTAAATGTTGGCAGGCTATTTTACCGGGTGGGCGAGGTGCATCATGGTTGAGTCTCATCTCTATCCTGTTCTCGCATGCACACTTTCCAGCATGAGGTCAGGAATGAAACGTGCCTGATTTTTTTTTTTCCCCCCACGTCCGTTCCCCATCCCTGTCATTGGGTCCTGAGGACACTTCTAGTGTCTCCACCCACTTGACATTTTTATCACAATCATCATGTCTTTGACAACTGATCTGAGGCCAGTGGGGAGTTTGATTATTGGTTGGATTAGAGTACACTTTCCTACATTGTAACAGTGACCGCAATTTCAAAGTACTTCATTGGCTGTGAAGCGCTTTGGGACCCCGAGGTTGTAAAATGCGCTATATAAATGCAAGTTCTTTATTTACGACTGATTGCATTTGAAAACAACTATGTTGTAATCAATTAGTGGCAATCGTGTTATCCAAATACACAGTTTATGCTTATAAGAAAATTTAATTAGATGGGCTATTTTATCTGGCATTGGGAGACATTATGCAACTCAGTTTCGAATGAGATGTTAAACCGAGGACCCGTCTGCCCTCTTGGGTGGATGTAAAAGATCCCATGGCACACTTTCGAAGAAGAACGGGAGTTATCCACGTGTCCTGGCCAATATTTCTCCCTCAATCAACATAACAAAAACAGATTATCTGGTCATTATCACATTACTGTTTGTGGGAGCTTGCTATGCGCAAGTTGGCTGCCGCGTTTCCCACATTACAACAGAGACTATACTCCAATAGTACTTCATTGGCTGTAAAGTGCTTTAAGATGTCCGGTGGTCGTGAAAGGCACTATATAAATACAAGTCTTTTTCAATTATTCAGTTAAGTTATTTCAGTATAGATAAACTTGATTCGATATAGATAAGTGTGTAGTGGTGCATAAATGGGGTAGAGGAGCAAAGGCATCTAGGGGTACATATACACATCACTAAAAGCGGGTTAAGAAAGCCATTAAAATAATATACCAGGCATTGTGATTCATTTCTAGAGGGTTAGAATTGAAACTACACAGTTCTGGTCTGCATATTATAAAAAGTATATAGAGGCATTGGAGAAGACATAAAAAAGATTCACAAGGGTGATACCAGAATGCAGAAAATGGGCCCAAGTTTCCCCAGGAGTTGCTCTTTTTTTGGAGCAACTCAATTTTTCTGGACTATCTTTTTAGTTGCAATTCTGGCCATTTAATTTGCGCCAGTGTAAGTGAGTTAGTTAGGTTTTTTTTAGTTCTGTTTTTTTTTCAAAATGGGGCGTTCCCAGCCACTTACCCCTATTTTAGGCGTTTGGCCAGCAAATAGTTGCTCCAATTTAACTTAGGCCAGCGTATGTTGCCACTTCTGTCTGCACAGAAAAACCTTACCTAGAGTTAAGGAATCGGCGCAAGTAATTACATTTAAAGCACCACCAAGCACCAAACAAAGGACAAAAAGTAATAAGCAATTAATTAACAAATAAAAAATAAGGAACCCTGCACCTAAAGCACCAAGACCAAAGTAATCATCATCATCCATCATCAAGACCAAAGTAATAAGCAATCAATAAATAACATTAAAAAAATAGAAGGAACCCTGTACCTAAAGCACCAAAATCAATCAGTAAATAACAAATAAAAAATAGACGTCCTACCTTAGGGAATGCTGTGGGCCACCGCTGAGGGAGCCCATTCGGCCAGGGCTAGGGATGGCGTGCTTCGGGCCCCTCCCACACAGCCTGCAGCGCACGTTTGCAGAAACGGCCTGCCAGGAGCTTACTGCACATGCGCGCAGAGTCTAGCGTGCATGTGCAGAGGTCGCTGCACTGTTTTCAGCGCCGGGACCTGGCTCAGTCCCCAATCCATTGGGCCACGCTGCGCCATAACGGAGAAGAGGTTGGGGAGCGGCCAGAGTACGGACGCTTTTTTTTGGCGCGTTTGGAGGCAGACAAAATCGGCGCACCTCAGGTGAGGGCGCCAGAAAAACAAGTTAGGGAAACTGTAGCCCGTTGTAACTATCACGAAAGACTAAACAGGCTGGGCCTCTTTTCATTGGAAAAGTGAAGGCTGAGGGGTGACCTGATGGAGGTCTTTAAGATAATGAAAGGGTTTGATAGGGTAGAAGTGGAGAAAATATTTCCAGTTATGGGGGAGACCAAAACTAGAGGTCATAAATAGACCCGAATAAATCCAACAGGGAATCCAGGAGAAACTTTGTTATCCAGAGTGGTAAGAATGTGAAATCGCTATCACAAGGAGTAGTTGAAGCAGATAGCATAGATGTATTTAATGGTAAGTTAGATAAGTACATGAGGGAGAAAGGAATAGAAGGGTATGCTTGAAGGGTGGGAGGAGGCGCGAGTGGAGCATAAATGCCGGCATAGACCAGTTGGGCCGAATGGTCTGTTTCTGTGCTGCAGACTCGATGTAATCGCCTCAACAATTCCATGTAGTAGTGAGTTCTGCACTCAGAAGTTTCTCATGAGTTCCTTATTGGATTTATTAGTGACTATCTTTATGGCCCCTAGTTTTAGACTCCCCACAAGTGGAAACATCTCTACATATATCCAATCAAACCCCTTCATAGTTTTAAAGATCTCTGTCTTCTCTTTTGTAGAGAAACTGTGGCTCATGCACACTGGACAGTGCATTTACTCATTAAGCCAGCAAGTCTCCTGGAATTTGTGATGAGCAGCATTTTTGTTGTGGAGGTTCTTCTCGTGGTTTTGAAAATTTCACTGGTTGATTTTTTGTTCGGTCTTTACCATCCCCAGTGCTTTTTTAGTTATGTAGGTCCACTCACTGAATCAACTCTTATCTTCATAACCTTCCTTCTGAGTTCAATTTATACTTCAAATCTGATAAATATGATACAAAGGAAATAATTATTTTTTCTAATGCTTTTTTTCATTTTATTTTTGCATGGATTATAAATGGGGAAGATTTAAAAAAAAAAGTATGATTGGTCTGGTCACCTTAATTATTTTCGGTCTTGCTCATCATTCCATCTGAAAATAAATTATATTGGTACCTGCCGTGGCTTTCCCATTATCGGGTTCACAGGGTGTGATGCCATGACTGAATAAATTGGTTTAAATTTGTGCCTTTTTGCCCTAGGTCACTTCACCTCAGCAGATGATCTGAATCTGCTGATTGCCAAGAACACCAGGTTGGAGATTTATGTGGTGACTCCGGAGGGTTTGCGTCCTGTCAAGGAAGTGGGCATGTATGGCAAGATAGCTGTAATGGAGCTCTTCCGACCGAAGGTAAGATGTGCAATGAATGATGTGTAAGGCTTCAGCAGTCATTTGCTGAGATGTGTGAAACAAGTTTTTTTCCTATATATTCTTTCCCCTTCTGCCCCTTCCTTTCTGAAAGCGCTGGTCACCCTCTGGTATCTTGCTCAATTCAGCATTTTTCATGAGAATCTGGACTGGACAGTGAAGGTTGGTGGACATCACAACCCAGTCCAATCCTATCCTTACTGATATGCACTGATACTATATGCACACCTCTAGCTAGAGTCAGTGAATAGTGATCAGGGCTGGGAAGCACTGGCTGATTTTCCTTCCTCCCCATCTCCACAAGCTTGCGCTACTACAGCTACTTGCAGTGCCCCATTAATTCCCCTGTTCAACTAATTCGGCACAGGCATGGAATTGATCTCTGATCTGTATGAGTTAAAGGGGAGTCCCAGTTCTTTTAAGTCAGATTTTTGTTTGAGCTGAGGGAAGAGGGTGTAGGAAAATATTTCATCGCGTATCAGACATAATGTTCAGTTTGATTGGAGCATGTGCCTTTCATACATGCGTGACACCAGGTGGTGTATTCATTTTTTATCTTTTTCAATTGTTGTAATTTTTTTCCTGACTTCCAGGAGTATTCACTCTCTTGTACTTTGTCCTGTATTGTGGCCAGTGCCTGTGGAACCATACCCCAGCAAGAGTCAGTACCTTTACAAGAGGAGAGAAAATGTGAATATAATTTTTTTCCAATGGACTGGTGAGCAAGTCTGAAAAAAAAAATAAGGTGACCAGACTCTGAAGATCAACCAGCTCCCACTTTGAGGGTAACTAAGGAAGCCAAATCTGTGGAATGCAAATTAAGTTGGTCTTGATTGGAAACAGTGAGCAAAGTGTAAATCTATGAAATAGTTTATTTGCGGAGTCAGTATGTTCTGTATTGTCTTGACTACACAGAGCCACTTGGTAAACTGGGGGGATGTGCAGAGTAGAAAAAAAGATTCTCAAATCAGTTTGACAAACTTATTGGAAGCAAAATGAACTATTAAGTAATTGTAAGATGTTAGCGCAGTGTGTGTCTCACTCCAGTCCATGGGCACAACTCCAGACCCTTGCGCGCTGTTAAATGGATGGAGTCGGTTGTATTATATAAGTTTTTGTTTATGTGTGCAGTTTCTTCCTCCTTACTATGTGTCCTAGTACTTGGTACTTCAAGTACAAAAGTTTAGGTGACATCTGAGCTATGCTTTAACAAATGTTCTGCTCCCTTCTTCATGGCACAGCATGGATCTCTATTGTGTTTGATGGTTAATGGAGGGACGGCAAATAGGTCTTCCTGTGCTGTGTTGAGTTTAATGGTACATAATTTCAAAAGAACTAAAAATGGACCGTTGTTTCTGGGACGGGGGTTGACAAGTTTTATCCATTTTGTATCTGTATTCAAACAGGGGGAAGGTAAGGACCTGCTTTTCATTCTGACTGCAAAATACAATGCCTGCATTCTGGAGTATAAACAGAATGGAGAAAACATCGATATCATCACACGGGCCCATGGAAATGTACAGGTAAAATAAGCGTTTATTTCTATATCTTTAAAGGACAAGATGAACTTGGGTGTACTGGAATAATTTAAAAAAAAAACTTCTTAAATGCCCCTTGGTGGGATTGGGATTTGTTTTGGCATTTAAAGTTAATGCAGGATCAGCACAGCAGGTCCAGTGGATGTATCATGGAGTGGTTGGGTGAGGGTTCATGTCTGTAGTTTTCAAAAGAGTACAAATTTAATTCTTGTTTATCCCAGTCCTCCATCTTTGTTCCCCTTTATTCTTCCTCGATATGTTACCCTTCTGTAACATCATCTGCAAGTACAGGTCAGCTTCTACATGTAATGACACCCAACTGTGTCTTATCAACTGCCATTGATTCCGGGGCTGTGCTTATACTATTTGACTGCCTGTCTGATAAGAAGTTCTGGATGAGTTAACATTTCTTACAGCTGAATGCCAGCAAAACTGAGGCCATCCTGTTTGGATTTTCTGATACCCGCATGCATCTGGTGCTGATTCGATCAATATCCCTGCCTATTTGCTCATACTGAATCAGTGGTACATAACCTTGGGATACTGTTCAACCCTGAGCTGAGTTTCCAACCCACATATTCAAATGTGCTTTATTGAAAAGTATTTCTCAGCCTATATTGTAAAATTAAGTAGTCAGTTTGAAGCTATTAGAGATAAATAGGCCAGAAACATTCAGTGGACAGTCAGCAAAATTAACTGCCATGCAAAGTTAATATTTGCAGTTTGGCACCGCAGACATGATTTTTTTTTAACAGCTCAAGGAGAACTAAGCATAAAACTACTGTACAATTCACAGTAAGTTATTGCTGCTGTTCACTTATCCATTTATTCTTCAATAAATTTGTTTGGCAGTTATAACCTAACCCACAATCAAGTGACGTGTATATTCCACTGCCTTTTAAAATAAAGGAAGATCACGTGAGTATACGTCATAGACTTCCACCTATGCCCTTGTAAAAGGCTATCCTATGTAATGTTCTTCTCTCTCATAAATACTACAAATGAAAATTGGAAAACACTCAGCAGATCAGAGAGCATCTGTGGATAGAGAAACAGAGTAAACGTTTCAGGTCGATGACCTTTCATCAGAACTTACTGTATCATCTATGCGAGACATTTTAATAATGGTCATCCTCTTCAGCTTCCTGTACATTCTCTAACACTTGGTTGTCATTCTACAAATTATGCTAATATCCCTTTGATGTTCCTTTCAGGATCGTATTGGCCGTCCCTCTGAGACTGGAATCATAGGTATTGTGGACCCTGAGTGTCGCATGATAGGTCTCAGGCTGTATGATGGTCTCTTTAAAGTGATCCCACTGGACAGAGACAATAAAGAGTTGAAGGCGTTCAACATCCGTCTGGAAGAGCTGCATGTCATTGATGTGAAATTTCTGTATGGCTGTCAGGTCCCAACCATTTGCTTTGTCTATCAGGTAAGAAGTCCAAGTTTGGAGAGGACTAGGAAATGCTGTGGGTTAGGCGTTTAGCCTTTTGCCTCTATTCCAGAAAGCAAGTGTAACATAACAGGATCACATGTAGATGTAAAAATTTTAATATACAAGATATAGGAAAGCTACAAAAAGGAATTAGCAAGAAAAATCAAGTGCAATAAAAGGCTTTCTATAGGCACATGAGTAATAAGATAAACTGACCAGACGTCCCCGTTTTTCAGGGCAGTCCCCGGATTTGGGAATGTGTCCCTGAGCAAACAATGTCCCTGGAAGAGTCCCTAGTTTAGAAATCTTGTCCCTGATATTGAGTCTTTGATTTGTTTCAATGCTAATGCATAGAAACCTGTTTCTCAGAGATTCCCGGCCTGTTTGAGTCCTGGAACGGGCTGAATGGAGGCATCAATCATGACCCCGCCTTCTTACAATGCAGTGCAGATGAGAAAAGGCCCTGTCCATAGCTCTGGCTGCAGTTTGAGCCAACTGATCAGTATTTCATCCAGTGGTGATTGGCCGGAGGGAAGGACTTTCAAATGCACAAGAGAAGCCAAGGGAGTGGTGAGAGCTGGTGGGTGGGTGAATGGATTTGATTTATTTTACCAGTTTATTTGTATGGTACATCTTGTTTTTTTTTTAATTGAGTAAGAGAAGGAAAGCTCTAAATTCTATATTAATTTGAAACCTTCTGAGACAAAGTCATGGAAAATCTCAGTCTGTTGGGAACAGATTTAAAATTGAGAAATTAAACTAAGTTTTTCGGGGACAAGTAGATGGTACAGCACTATTGCCAGAACACATGCAAGATTCGTGACTCGGTGTATCTAAGCGGCGCAATCCCGCAACTGTCTACCGGTCCTGCACAACCCAGGACCGGCTTTTCCAATGTGACATTTCGTGCATGCCCGAAACTTTGAATGGGCTGCGCACCCGGAAAAAAGATTGCGGGGGAACATTGCCTGTGTCTCCGGATTTGGTTTGGAAAATATGGTCACCCTATAGTAAGAGGATAGTCAGGTAGGGGCCACAGCGCAGGATCAATTTTCCCCCTAAGCTGCGCATCAATTAGGCGGTCCCGCGCAAGCTGCTCGCCAGCTGGTGCCACTGGAAAAGATACAACGCAGCTAATTTACAGGGACCGAGCACCCAAAAAGAAAATTAGAAGGAACCTTGCATAGGACTGACCTTAATTCAACACTAGTTGGCAGTATTACTCAGAGATGCATTGGTTGGGAAATGAATTAGTGCAGCTGGAGATACTGTCCCGAGGTTGGGGTAAAGCAAGTTGTTGTAGCAGAGGAAACGGAACTTTGCTTTGCATCTAACCTGTGCTGTACATGACATATGAACATAGAAAATAGGAGCAGTAGTAGGCCATTCGGCCCTTCGAACCTGCACCGCCATTCAGTATGATCATGGTTGATCCTCCATCTCAACACCATATTCCCGCTTTTTCCCCATATCCCTTGATGTCTTTTGTGTCTAGATTGTGACATTAAGAATACTTTGCTGAAATAGACACCTTGATGAGCATGATATTTACTAAAAAAAAAATTATAAAATGGTGAGGTTTGCAATAACTTGTTTTTCACATTATTGTAATTTAAAAAATTTTACTGACTGTTTTTGGTCCAGCATCCTATCGTAAGTTGGAAAACACATAACATTCTCATCCATTTGGTCCTAATGGTACCCTAGCCCTTTAAGTTCTGTTTTATTTACTGAGTTTCCTTCCTCCCTGCACACACTTTTTAAGATTGCCATGCAACAGTGGTGAGGCAAGTAGGGGACCTCATCCTAAGGCTGTGGTGCTCCAGAACTCACTGCAAGAATGTGCAGAAAAGCAGTGGATCCTTGTTTTTTCTTTCTATCCCTTTCTGGAGCTGGATAGGTGCTTTGCTTTCGCTTGGCTCCTCCCCTGACAGTATGACCAAGGTCAGGAATTTGTTTCAAGGGGACTTGCCAACTTATTAATCCACTTTAAACTTCCTTTTTAAGCTTTCGACACTCTCTCCCTTTTAGGATCCCCAGGGCCGTCATGTAAAGACCTACGAAGTGTCTTTGAGAGAGAAAGAATTCAACAAGGGACCCTGGAAGCAGGAAAATGTGGAGGCCGAGGCATCAATGGTCATTGCAGGTTGGTGTATCTCCTTTTGTATTTTTTTTAAAAAGTGCTCAGGAATATTCTACTTCAATCATTTATGCCCAACAGGTTTGTGAAGTAAAAAGCAATGTGGCTGAGGTACTAGTCCTTTCTCCCAAATTACAATAATAGAGGACAAAATGTTAAAAGGATGCACTGCCCAACTTAACACTTCCATTACTAAAACGTTAGTTATGTTCCTACCTCTTGATCTCTTTTTGTGAAGACTGACTTATTCTGGTGTTTGGTTCCAAGGTGCAGGCAGTTATCAGATATCTAAGGCAAGTGACCATTCTTCATGTCGGAGTCTCAACAAATAGTTTTGTGAGCCCAGTCAACCATGAAAGGCATCACAACAAAGCCTGATCCTCATCTCAACTGATGTGCATGCTCCTGCACTTTTTTGCACGGGTCCCCAAATAGCAATCAGGAATGGCAATCCTGGTTGATTTTCATTTTCCCTTCATTAGCCAGTTGAAGCACCCCTCTTATTGCCAGGCTGAGATCAGCTAACTCACTTGAGATCAGGAATCGAACATGAGATCGTCCAGGTCCATTTGGCTAAGTATCAAATCAGACATTGCATTTAACCACGAGGCCTCTGGTAGCTCTTTTGACCAACTGCTTAAGTACAGTATTCATAAAGTTTTCTGACTCTTTTATCATAGAGCTTCTCTGTATTTCACTAGTTGGTACCTAATACTCCTTTGTATAGTCACTGTGCTGACAAGGTAACAAAATATTACCACCGTGCTGTTTAATTTTCTTTAATAGTTGATTAACCTTGTTAATAGTTGTATTGCAGTAATAGTTGATGTAAATTCGTTTTCTGTTCAGTTCCAGAACCATTTGGAGGAGCACTAATCATAGGCCAAGAGTCTATTACGTACCACAATGGCGACAAGTACCTGGCAATTGCACCGCCGGCTATCAAGGTAGGCAACATCAGCAGGGTTTAGTGCGAAATAATGGAAAACCTTTTGAAAATTTAGTTGGTAATGTGTTCAGATTCCTCAGTCACTTGAGCATGACTTGATTTATCTTGTTTACTCTCTTGTTTTCAGTCTTAGTTGTGCACTGCACTATGGACCTTCGCCATTCATTTAGGTCTCTTCATATAAAAACAGTTGACAACAGGAAGTAGGGCAATGTTTCTGGCTGACTTTTTATTGTGGCAATGTAGACAAAAGTACTGCCCTATACTTCGAAAAGTACAGCAGCAATATTTGTTTGTTACCTGTCAGAATACATCCTCACAACAGTCTTGCAGAGATCTGCCATGTTGTATCTTCACCTCTAAATTCAGCCCTTCCATGGCCCATATAATGGAGAAAGACCAAATGCTTCCAGGAGTTGAACTGAGGGGGAAGGTGATCCAAAAGCACCGGACTTCTCTTACCCCTCGCTCATTCTCTCTTTCTCCTGCCACCCCACAAAAAAAAACCCTGGCTTGGTGATACTGCATACACTTGCTGATGAGGAGCTTTTCAAGGCTTTGTCACTCTTCATTGCCTCTCAAGTTAAACTATCATTTTAGTTCAATGGTAGCACTGTTGCCTCTGAGTCAGAAGGTTGTGGGTTCATGCCCCATAGACAAAATTTGAGCACATAATCTGGGCTAATATTTTCGTGCAGTATTAAGGGTGTTCTGCATTGTTCGAGGTGCCATCTTTTAGATGAAATGTTAAGCCGAGACTCTTGTCTGTTCAGGTGGACATAGAAGAACCCATGATATTCGGAGAAGAACAGGATGTTCTCCATGTCCTGGTCGCCATTTATGCTTCACCAGCACCACTGAAACCGATTAACCCATCATTTATCTCATTGTGTTTATGAAACTTCTGTGCACAAATTGGCTGCCACACTTGCCTACATAATAACTGACCACACTATAAAAGGTATTCATTGACTGTGAAACACTGGGACGTTCTGAGGATAAGAAAGGTGCTATATAAATGCAAGTTCTGTTCTTGCTACGTGGAATCGAGTTTTGGGAATAGCAGTTGGTTTTTGGCTAAAATGGAAATCCAGTTGATAGCAAAGGCCGTTATTAAAAAACATTATTAAGCACTTTGTCAAGGTGTCAAGGGACTTCACACAGTAGCCTTGTGCCACCTTCAGCTGTAGTGGAGACTGGGTATTTGAGCATTACTGCCTGAGTCAGTATATAATGTGGGATTAGGAGCATGGTCTAAACATAGCTCAAGTACCCTGTGCATTTGTATTTTCTAACTGTTTCATTGCATCTAGCAGAGTGGGTGTCACTTACAGACCCCACAACTTGCAAGGTTTTAAAAACTGTGAGCCATAATACTGTGCTGTCATTGTTGGATGTTAGCTGAATGTTTGTCCTTTGGGGAAAAAAATACTTAAGATACATGCAGGTGCAATAAGTTCTCACAGTGGTGTGTAAAATTCTTTTACCAAGTCTGTTTGAACTGTGGAAAGCCCCCAGTGGTACAGTTTGAGATTCTGCCTTTCCAAATGTGGTTTGGCAGAAAAAATAAAAAAGCAAATTATAATTTAAATGGAGAAAAATTGCAAAGTGCTGCAGTACAGAGGAATCTGGGGGTCCTTGTGCATGAAACACAAAAAGTTAGCATGCAGGTACAGCAAGTGATCAGGAAGTCAAATGGAATGTTGGCCTTTATTGCAAAGGGGGATAGAGTATAAAAACAGAGAAGTCCTGCTTCAACTGTACAGGGTATTGGTGAGGCCACACCTAGAGTACAGTTTTGGTTTCCGTATTTAAGGAATGATATAATTGCATTGGAGGCTATTCAGAGAAGGTTCACTAGGTTGATTCCGGAGATGAGGGGGTTGACTTATGAAGATAGGTTGGGCCTATACTCATTGGAGTTCAGAAGAATGAGACGTGATCTTATCGAAACATACAAGATAATGAGGGGGCTTGACTAGGGTGGATGCAGAGAGAATATTTCCATTCATAGGGGAAACTAAAACTAGGGGACGTAGTCTTAGAATAAGGGGCCGCCCATTTAAAACTGAGATGAGGAGGAATTTCTTTTCTGAGGGTTGTAAATATGGAATTGTCTGCCTCAGAGAGTTGTGGAGGCTGGATCTTTGAATATATTTAAGGCGGAGATAGACAGAATTTTGAGCAATAAGGGAATAAAGGGTTATGGGGAGAGGGCAGGGAAGTGGAGCTGAGTCCATGATCAGATCAGCCATGATCTTATTAAATGACGGAGCAGGCTCAAAGGGCCAGGTGGCCTATACCTGCTCCTATTTCTTACGTTCTTATGTAGGAGAGAGCATTTTGAACTCTAATACTAGGGTGAAGTACTGTTGGCTACAGGAATGTCACTGATGGTAGTGTTAAGAGCGATTTGAGGTGTTGGGTCGACAGAAAAAGCAAAATTCACAATATTAAAATGTATTGGTTTACACTTGATCTATCTATATTGTATTGGGACCAATATACTAACTTTCACTAATGACAAGAGTGCTGGTGGGAATAAATGGAGCCCTATATATTGCTCCTTAGACCACAGTTGAATAAGTTGCATACTCGAATGGCCCCTTATTTCTAGTTATTACTGAGGGAACTTCTTAAATTTGTTCATGGGATGTGGGCGTCACTGGCAAGGCCAGCATTTATTGCCCATCCCTAATTGCCTTTGAGAAGATGCTGGTGACCCGCTTTCTTGAACTGCTGCAGTCCATGTGCTGAAGGTACTCCCACAGTGCTATTAGGGAAGGAGTTCCAGGAATTTGACCCAGCAACGATGAAGGAACAACGATATACTTTTAAGTCAGGATGGTGTGTGACTTGGAGGGGAATGAGGCGATGGTGGTGTTCCCTTGTGCCTGTTGTACTTGTCCTTCTCGGTGATAGAGGTCGCGGGTTTGGGAGGTGCTGCCGAAGAAGCCTTGGTGAGCTGCTGCAGTGCATCTTGTAGATGGTACGCACTGCAGCCACGTTGCGCCGGTGGTGGAGGGAGTGAATGTTTAAGGTAATGGATGGGGTGCCAATCAAGTGGGCTGCTTTGTCCTGGATGGTGCCGAGCTTCTTGAGTGTTATTGGAGCTGCACTCATCCAGGCAACTGGAGACGATTCCATTGCACTCTTGACTTGTGCCTTATAGATGGTGGAAAGGCTTTGGAGAGTCAGGAGGTGAGACACTCACTGCAGAATACCCAGTCTCTGACCTGCTCTTGTAGCCACAGTATTCATGTGGCTGGTCCAGTTAAGTTTCTCGTCAATGATGACTCCCAGGATGTTGATGGTAGGGGATTTGGCGTTGAATGTCAAGTGGCGGTAGTTTGACTCTCGCTTGTTCGAGATGGTCATTGCCTGGAGCTTGTTTGGCGCGAATGTTACTTGCCACTTATCAGCCCAAGTCTGAATGTCATCCAGGTCTTGCTGCATGTGGGCATGGACTGCTTCATTATCTGAGGAGTTGCGAATGGCACTGAACACTGAGCAGTCATCAACGAAAAGTCCCACTTCTGACCTTATGATGGAGGGAAGGTCATTGATGAAGCAGCTGAAGATGGTTAGGCCGAGGACACTGCCCTGAGGAACTCCTGCAGCGATGTCCTGGGACTGTGATAATTGACCTCCAGCCACCACAAATCATCTTCCTTTGTGCAAGGTTTGACTCCAGCTAGTGGAGAGTTTTCCCACTGATTCCCATTGACTTCAGTTTTACTCGGGCTCCTTGATACCACACCCGGTCAAGTGCCGCTTGATAGCACAGTCGGCGACATCTTCCATTACTTTGCTGATGATTGAGAGTAGACCGATGGGGCGGTAATTGGCCGTATTGGATTTGTCCGGTTTTTCGTGGAGAGGACATACCTGGGCAGTTTTCCACATTGTCGGATAGATGCCAGTGTTGTATCAGTACTGGAATAGCTTGGCTAGAGGCACGGCTAGTTCTGGAGCACAAGTCTTCAACACGACAGCCGAGATGTTGTCGGGGCCCCGTAGCCTTTTCTGTATCCAGTACGCTCAGCCGTTTCTTGATCTCATGTGAAGTGAATTGAATTGGCTGAAGACTGGCTTCTGTGATGGTGGGGATCTCAGGAGGAGGCCGATACAGATCATCCACTTGGTACTTCTGGATATAGATGGTTACAAATGTTTCAGCCTTGTCTTTTGCACTCACGTGCTGGGCTCCGCAATCATTGAGGATGGGGATATTCATGGAGCCTCTTCCTTCTGTTCGTTGTTTAATTGTCCACCATCATTCATGACTGGATGTGGCAGGACTGCAGAGCTTTGATCTGATCCATAGATTGTGGATCGCTTAGCCCTGTCTATAGCATGCTGCGTCTGCTGCTTAGCATGCATGTAGTCCTGTGTTGCAGCTTCCCCAGGTTGGAACTTAATTTTTAGGTATGCCTGGTGCTGTTCTTGGCATGCTCTTCTGCACTCCTCATTGAACCAGGGTTGGGTCCCCTGGCTTGATGGTAATGGCAATGGGCTGGATTAGGCAAATCACGTAGGAACGTAAAATATTTTCCTCATGGAACTTGGCTCTTTATTTGATTCTAAACCTTGCATTTAATAATTACTTTGTGAAACCAATTTTATCAATGTGCTAAGTTTGCTGATCAACGTGTTACTTTGCTCTCCTGATATTTACTGGATAAAGGCATTGCATGGTATGCAGAACTAAGCCATAGAGACGAGAGGGCTCCAGATTTTGTAATGATGTAACTGATCTAGGCTAAGGCCGTGACAGTTGATCTCATTGCTCTGATGTATGAAGGAAAAAAATCAGCTGCAGTTCCATTTTCTGATCACTGTGGTGTTACCCTGCCTGTCAGCACTCACCAAGTTACTCATAAAAATGGCCACTTGAGTGTTGTATTGGAAGTCTGATGGAGCCAGTACCCCACCATAGATCAGGTGAAGGAGAGAAAATTGGAAGCAAAAATGTATTACTTAAAGAAATAAAGAATGCATTGTATTTATATCGCACATTTCACAACCTCGAGACTTCCCAAAGTGCTTTACAGCCAGTTGAGTGTGAAGTGTAGTCACTGTTGTTATTTGCACACAGCAAGGTCCCACAAACAGCAATGAGATAAATGACCAGATAATCTGTTTTAGTGATGTTGGATGAGGGCTAATTATTGGCCAGAACACTGGGAGAACTTCGCCGCTCTTCTTCGAATAGTGCCGTGGAATCTTTTACGTTCACCTGAGGGCAGAGAATCTCAGTTTAACATCTCAAATGAACGATGGCACCTCAGACAGTGCAGCAGTCCCTCAGTCTTGCACCCACAGCTTTAATATGCTTGTGTGAAGTAATCACCTCATCGAGAATGTGTCTTAATGGGGTAAGTTACTTGAAGACATGCCAATGTGTGCTATTCCCAAGTGTGAGGAAACTGTAATCATTGATATGGATTACAAGGATGCTATTTAGTCCTGCAGAAGAGACCATCTGTGTAAAACATTTAAGTGTATGTAGTGAGGTCAGTGCTGAGGGGTGCAGAATCAAAGACATGCTATGGTTAACAGATTCACACGGTTGAATAGCAATTAAATGCAACAGGAAAGAAATGCATGAAAGAAAACAAAAATAAGGAAGTACAGGGATACTGATTTTGTTTGCAAAAGAAAAGGACCTTGTTAGTGAGAAATTCAGCTCATTGACAGTTATTGAAAAGATATTAGTTTATTCTTGGGGAGTTGTTTTTAACTTTTGGTATAACCATGTAATTAAAGACTTGTTGATTGTCATGTAATAAGAAAAAGGTATATAAGTAGCGAACTATACTGTGAATTTGATGTTTTAATTAACCCATACACTGAGAACAATATCATAGTTCCTCACTAATTCCCATTCACTGAAGTAGCTGGCTGGTGAGATATAAGTGGAAATGAATTGTTGCTGACAAATCTCTGGTTTGTTTAGGAAGGGTCTAGCCGATAAAGTGTTGTGTTTGTTATTTTGAATGTGAATAGATTCTAATGGTCATTTTTTTCCCCACATCCTGTCAGCAAAGCACAATTGTTTGCCACAACCGCGTGGATCCCAATGGTTCGCGGTACCTGCTGGGAGATATGGAGGGACGTCTGTTTATGCTGTTACTGGAGAGGGAGGAACAAATGGATGGGAACATCACTGTCAAAGACCTCCGTGTAGAACTACTAGGAGAGGTCAGCACCGTAGCACTACAACTTTAATAAACTTGTGTAGGCGTGTGACTATTTGTCCAATACAAAAGCCTATAAATTGCTGTTGGTGCTATTTGCAATTTAACATGCTCATATGAAATTACTGTTATTTTAGCAAAGACTAACAGCATTAAAATAAATGGGTTAGTACCTGCATTAAAATATCTGATGACAAAATGTCGAATGAACATATTGAGCATTCATCTACTAATACTTGCCAACAGTAATTTATAGGCTTAAATATTTTCTGGGAAATCAGTAGATCCTAGTCCTTATGCTAATCATACTGTTACAACAAAGTTTTTTTTTAATTGACTGCAGCTATAGGTATCTATGAATCCAGATCTGATGGCCATCACACCCACCAATAACTTTATGGGTTTGTTAGGCTGCAACATACAAAGCTTTTTATCCTTCTGGGTAGTTCTATTCTCGGGAGCACTACATGAATTTAGAATGAATAGCTTAAGTTCACTGTTTGATTTTAACCTCGTTCTAATGTCCTAAATCTCACCTGTCCTTCACAGACGTCTATTGCAGAATGTTTGACATACTTGGATAATGGAGTCGTATTTGTTGGGGCTCGTCTTGGAGATTCGCAACTTGTCAAAGTAAGTAATTTAATCACTATAGCCTGTCACAGTTGCATTTATTTTACACATAAGAGATCTTACTGCAGCGGGATGGCACAACATGCTTCTGGGCGCATGAGTAGGCCATACAGCCCATCGACCTTCTCCACCATTCGATAAGATCATGGCTAAACTTCTATATCAATTCCACTTTCCTGCCCTAACCCATATCCCTTGATTCTCTTTGTGCCCAAAAATCTATCAATCTCAGTCTTGAATATACTCATCGACTGAGCATTCATAGCCCACTGGGGTAGAGAAGTCCAAAGATTCACAACCCTCTGAGTGAAAAAATTTCTCCTCATCTCAGTCCTAAGTGTCTGAGCCCTTATCTTGAGACCAATACCTCTAGTTCTAGACTCTCCAGTCACAGGAAACAGCCTCTCACCATCTACCCTGTCAAGCCCTCGAAGAATTTTATATGTTTCAATGAGATCACCTCTGATTCTTCTCCAGGGAATATAGGCCCATTCTACTCAATCTCTCCTCGTAGGACAGCCCCCTTATCCCAAGAATCAATCTCGTGAGCCTTTGTTGCACCCCCTCGAAGTCAAGTATATTCTTCCTTAGACCAAAACTGTACACAGTACTCTAGGTGTGGTCTTGCCAAAGCCCTATATAATTGCAGCAAGACATCCTTACTCTTGTACTGCAACCCCCTTGCAGTAAAGGCAATGTACCTTCCTAATTGCTTGCTTATACCTGCATGTTAACTTTCTGTGATTTGTGTACAACACCCAAATGCCTCTGAATACCTCCATTTATTAGTCTCACACCTTTTTAAAAAATAACCTGCTTTTCCATTCTACTTACTAAAGTGGATAATTTCACACTTCCCTGCATTATATTCCATCTGCCACCTTGCCCAATCACTTAACTGGTCTATATCCCTTTGCAGCCTCTTTGCATCCTCCTCACAGCTTGCTTTTCCACCTGACTTTGTATCATCAGAAAACTTGAATATATTCCACTCAGTCACCTCATTTAAATCATTAATATAGATTGTAAATAGCTGAGGCCCAAGCACTGATCCTTGTGGCATCCCACTAGTTATACACCGTGCCATCCTGAAAATGACTCTGTTTTCTGTCAAGTCAACCAATCCTCAATCCATGCTAATATATTAACCCCTATCCAAGTGCCCTAAACTTGTGTAACAACCTCTTGTGAGGCACCTTATCAGATGCCTTCTGAAAATTCAAATATACTACATCCACTAGTTATCTACCCTGCTAGTTACACCCTCAAAAAAAAACTCTGCCTAATCATAGTGATTTTCCAAATACCCTGTTACCACGTCTTTAATAATAGATTCTAGAATTTTCCCTACTACTGATTTCAGGCTAACTAGGCTATAGTTAGCTGTTTTATCTCTCCCTCCATTCTTGAAAAGTGGGGTTACATTTGCTACCTTCCATGGGGGACCGTTCTGGAAGATCAAAACCACAACATCCACTATCTCTGCAGTCATCTCTTTGAAAACCCTTGGGTATAGGCAATCAGGACCAGGGATTTGTTAGCTATTAGTCCCATTAATTTTTCCAGTGCTTTTTCTTAATAATTATTTTAAATTCCTCACTCTCTGTATACCCTTGGTTCCCTACAATTTGTATGTTCTTTGTGTCTTCTACTGTGAGGACAGATACAAAATATTTGTTTAAAGTCTCTGATATTTCCTTATTTACCATTATAATTCCTCCTAACTTTGCCTCTAAGGGACCCATGTTTATTTTCACTAATCTCTTCCTTATACAATCTGTTATATTTCTTGCTAGTTTACTCTCTCATTCTATTTTCTCCCCCTTTAGCAAATTCTTGGTCATCCTTTGCTGATTTAAAAAAAAACATTCCAAACCTCGGGCTTACTATTCTTTTTGACAACATTAAGCTTTTAATCTAATACTTTCATTAACTTCCCTAGTTACCCATGGCTGTACCACTTTTCCAGTAGAATTTTTATTCCTCAAGGGAATGTATATTCGTTGAGAATTATGAATTATTCCTTTAAATGTTTGTCATTGCTTATCTACTGTCACATCTTTTAATCTACTGTCACATCTTTTAATCTAATGTCCCAATCTACCTCAGCCAACTCGCCCCTCATACCTCTGTAATTGGCTTTGTTTAAATTTAAGACCCGACTTAACAATATCACCCTCAAACTTAACATGAAATTCTATTATATTATCACTCTTTCCCCAGAGGACCCTTTCCTATAAGATTGCTAATTAACTCTGTGTCATTGCACAATACTAAATCTAAAATAGTCTGTTCCCTAGTTCCTCGTCATATTGTTCGAGAAAACTGTCTTGAATGCATTCCATGAACTCATCCTCCAAGCTACTTTTGCCAATTTGGTTTGCGCAGCCTGTATGAAGATTAAAATCCCCAGGATTATTGCATTACCCTTGTTACATGCTCCTGTAATTTCCTGATTTATACTCCAACATTATGATTATTGTTAGGGGCTTATAAACTACTCCCACCAGTGTTTTCTGCCTGTTGTTATTTCATAGCTCTACTCATTCTGGCCCCAAGTTTCCAATTGATTTGCTCCTGATTTTTAGGAGCAACTGGTGGAGAACGGAGTATCTTAGAAATCGGAATTCTCCACATTTAAGTGTTCTGCAGTTCTCGTCCGGTAGAACAGTTTCACTTTTGAACAGAATTTTTTTTTCAAAAGGCGGCGTGTCCGGCCACTGACACCTGATTTGAAAGTTTCCACAGTGAAAACGTACTCCAAACTAACTTAGAATGGAGCAAGTGAAGATTTTTGTAGGCTTGAAAATACCTTGTCTACACATTAAAAAATCAGGCGCAGGTTACAAATTAGGCATCCGGAACGAGGTGGGAGGGGGGGGAATGGAAGTCATTAAATTCTACAATAAATCCTTAGTTATACTTATACAAATATTATACAAATAAATCCAACCTGAATAAAAATTTATAAGCAAAGAAAAGATTAAATAAACCATGTTCCTACCTGTGTGAAAGTGCTTCACGCAGGCCTTTCAGGCAGCAGTTTGCCGTCGGGACCGACCGACAGCAGGAGGGTGGAGGGAGGGAAAAAGCTGCAAGAAGCCTCAGTACTTTAGGCAGCCGTTTGCCATCGGGCCCGACCGCATGCGCAGAGTTGCCGGCACAAAAAAAAAATCATTTAAATTGTACCCGCCCCCTCCTACTTACAAAATCGGCGCGAGTGGTAGGCTCCGCCTCCTGTGCGCCGCGCCAAGCAGACATCGAGCTGTAAAGCGCTCGAGAATAGCCCGTTCTTTTTCAGGCGCCGTTTTCGACGCGAAAAACGGGCGCCCAGCTCGGAGGGACGCCTGTTTTGCCGCGTGTGGAAACTTGGGGCCACTGATTCTACATTCTGATTTTTCTGGGCTAAGATACTTTCTCTCTGCTGCTTTTATCTCTTTATTTCCAGGGTTACCTCACCACCTTTTCCATTTTTCTTACCTTTTTTTAATAACTGGCATTGAGCGGATGCCCCATTGTAGCGAGTTTGTGGTCTTGCATCTCTGATGTAGGGGTGAAGTAGGAGCTGCTATTTGCATATCTCCCCTGCAGCTAGTCCAAAAGTAAAACATTGGAAGAGGCCTGGGGTGAGGTTGCTTCTCTCCACTCTCTGGGAATGATGTGACATAGAAAGAGGAAAAAAAAAATCACACAACCAGCAACATTACTCAATTACTCAATTACAACATTACACCAATATGTTGTTTTGTTGCATATATTTTGAGTTATTTTTCGACATCTTAAGTTTTCCTGTGCAGCATTTTGTTTCCCTGATGAGAATTAAAAAAAATGTCTGTCCACTTTTGAGTCTCCCTGCTGAGAGCACTGGCTCCCAGGTCTCTGCTATTGAGAGATGCATGATATTGACCCAGGATGACTGGCCCTCTGATTTTAACATTTCCCCTTATGACTAGGTGGGTTTTTGGTACCTGCTGCCGGATAGTTGAAATTGGGACATCATTATGTGGAAAATGTTGGGCATAGACCTGAATCCAAGAATTCTTAGCATTAAGTTTAGTGCTATGGAATGCTTCGCACCTGGTTTATGGAGCACTATGGCTTCAAGGGTGCAATGGATTGAAGTCTTTTAAACTGATTTGTGGTTGTGGACCGACCATGTGGGAAGCTTCAACAGATACTAAAACAAGAGTAAGTGGGGTTTTTGAGATTGTACAAAATTCATTTGTTCCACCTTAACTAGAGAGTTTCAGAAATACAACCACAAGCCAATGTTAAGTTTACTTGCTCAGTATATTGAACGTACAAATTAAAGTGGCATACAACAGCTTAACAAAAAAATGTTCAGTTTTAAATCTGTGGTGTCTTTGTTGCAGCTAAATGTGGATAGCAATGAGCAGGGGTCCTATGTTGCTGGCATGGAAACCTTCACTAATTTAGGCCCTATTGTGGACATGTGTGTAGTGGATCTGGAAAGACAAGGACAGGGCCAGGTAAGATGGAGCGTTTCTGTCTACCATTCATTACTGCTCTTAGGTCTGTGGTTGACTGTTTTGTGATTTGAGGGTGGGGTGAGCTGATTTTCTGTTCATTATTAAACACTTTTTCACAGTGTGGTGCAGTTGTAAAGCTTTTTGCATGGCATTTACCTGGCGTGTACATTGATGCAAAGAGTCTGTCAGTATGATTATGCGTATTGGTATGGTAATTTTACAAGCTTGAGGATCAGGATCGGCATGGGATATGGAGGAGTAGTTGGTCAGAGGTGCCGAAGATTATCCTAATTTTTCTGGGGTGGCTGTTTGATGGGATCCCTATAGTTGTACCCACAGGCAAGTGGTGATGTTTTTCGTGGTGCACATTGGTACCAACGATATAGGTAAAAAACGGGATGAGGTCCTATGAGACGAATTTAAGGAGCTAGGAGCTAAATTTAAAAAGTAGGACCTCAAAAGTAGTAATCTCTGGATTGCTACCAGTGCCACGTGCTAGTCAGAGTAGGAATCGCAGAATAGCTCAGATGAATATGTGGCTTGAGCAGTGGTGCAGCAGGAAGGGATTCAAATTCCTGGGACATTGGAACCGGTTCTTGGGGAGGTGGGACCAGTACAAACCGGACGGTCTGCACCTGGGCAGGACCGGAACCAATGTCCTAGGGGGAGTGTTTGCCAGTGCTGGTGGGGAGGAGTTAAACTAATATGGCAGGGGGATGGGACCCAATGCAGGGAGACAGAGGGAAACAAAATGGAGACAGAAGCAAAAGACAGAAAGGAGATGAGGAAAAGTGGAGGGCAGAGAAACCCAAGGCAAAAAACAAAAAGGGCCACTTTGCAGCAAAATTCTAAAGGGTCAAAGTGTGTTAAAAAGGCAAGCTTGAAGGCTGTGTGCCTCAATGCGAGGAGTATTCGGAATAAGGTGGACGAATTAGCTGTGCAGATAGCAGTTAACGGATACGATCTGGTTGGCATCACAGAGACATGGCTCCAGGGTGACCAAGGTTGGGAACTCAACATCCAAGGGTATTCAACATTTAGGAAGGATAGACAGAAAGGAAAAGGAGGCGGGGTGGTATTGCTGGTTAAAGAGGAAATTAATGCAATTGTAAGGAAAGACATTAGCTTGGATGATGTGGAATCGGTATGGGTGGAGCTGCGGAATACCAAAGGGCAGAAAAAGCTAGTGGGAGTTGTGTACAGACCTCAACAGTAGTAGTGATGTTGGGGAGGGCATCAAACAGGAAATTAGGGATGCATGCAATAAAGGTGCAGCAGTTATCATGGGTGACTTTAATATGCATATAGATTGGGCTAACCAAACTGGAAACAATACGATGGAGGAGGATTTCCTGGAGTGCATAACGGATGGTTTTCTAGACCAATATGTCGAGGAACCAACTAGGGGGGAGGCCATCTTAGACTGGATGTTGTGTAATGAGAGAGGATTAATTAGCAATCTCGTGCGAGGCCCCTTGGGGAAGAGTGACCATAATATGGTGGAATTCTACATTAGGATGGAGAATGAAACAGTTAATTCAGAGACCATGGTCCAGAACTTAAAGAAGGGTAACTTTGAAGGTATGAGGCGTGAATTGGCTAGGATAGATTGGCGAATGATACTTAAGGGGTTAATAGTGGATGGGCAATGGCAGACATTTAGAGACTGCATGGATGAACTACAACAATTGTACATCCCTGTCTGGCGTAAAAATAAAAAAGGGAAGGTGGCTGAACCATGGCTATCAAGGGAAATCGGGGATAGTATTAAAGCCAAGGAAGTGGCATACAAATTGGCCAGAAATAGCAGCGAACCCGGGGACTGGGAGAAATTTAGATCTCAGCAGAGGAGGACAAAGAGTTTGATTAGGGCAGGGAAAATAGAGTATGAGAGGAAGCTTGCAGGGAACATTAAAATGGACTGCAAAAGCTTTGATAGATATGTAAAGAGAAAAAGGTTAATAAAGACAAACATAGGTCCCCTGCAGTCAGAATCAGGGGAAGTAATAACTGGGAACAAAGAAATGGCAGACCAATTGAACAAGTACTTTGGTTTGGTATTCACTAAGGAGGACACAAACAACCTTCCGGACATAAAAAGGGTCAGAGGGTCTAGTAAGAAGGAGGAACTGAGGGAAATCCTTATTAGTCGGGAAATTGTGTTGGGGAAATTGATGGGATTGAAGGCCGATAAATCCCCAGGGCCTGTTGGTACTTAAGGAGGTGGCCTTGGAAATAGCGGCTGCATTGACAGTCATTTTCCAACATTCCATAGACTCAGGACAGTTCCTATGGAGTGGAGGGTAGCCAATGTAACCCCACTTTTTAAAAAAGGAGGGAGAGAGAAAACAGGGAATTACAGACCGGTCAGCCTGACATCGGTAGTGGGTAAAATGATGGAATCAATTATTAAGGATGTCATAGCAGCGCATTTGGAAAGAGGTGACATGATAGGTCCAAGTCAGCATGGATTTGTGAAAGGGAAATCATGCTTGACAAATCTTCTGGAATTTTTTGAGGATGTTTCCAGTAGAGTGGACAAGGGAGAACCAGTTGATGTGGTGTATTTGGACTTTCAGAAGGCTTGAGACAAGGTCCCACACAAGAGATTAATGTGCAAAGTTAAAGCACATGGGATTGGGGGTAGTGTGCTGACATGGATTGAGAACTGGTTGGCAGACAAGAAGCAAAGAGTAGGAGTAAATGGGTACTTTTCACAATGGCAGGCAGTGACTAGTGGGGTACCGCAAGGTTCTGTTCTGGGGCCCCAGCTGTTTACATCGTACATTAATGATTTAGACGAGGGGATTAAATGTAGTATCTCCAAATTTGCAGATGACACTAAGTTGGGTGGCAGTGTGAGCTGCGAGGAGGATGCTATGAGGCTGCAGAGTGACTTGGATAGGTTAGGTGAGTGGGCAAATGCTTGGCAGATGAAGTGTAATGTGGACAAATGTGAGGTTATCCACTTTGGTGGTAAAAAGAGAGAGACAGACTATTATCTGAATGGTGACAGATTAGGAAAAGGGGAGGTGCAACGAGACCTGGGTGTCATAGTAGATCACTCATTGAAGGTTAGCAGGCGATTAAGAAAGCAAATGGCATGTTGGCCTTCATAGCGAGGGGATTTGAGTACAGGGGCAGGGAGGTGTTACTACAGTTGTACAGGGCCTTGGTGAGGACACACCTGGAGTATTGTGTACAGTTTTGGTCTCCTAACTTGAGGAAGGACATTCTTACTATTGAGGGAGTGCAGCAAAGGTCCACCAGACTGATTTCCGGGATGGCGGGACTGAAATATCAAGAAAGATTGGATCAACTGGGCTTGTATTCACTGGAGTTCAGGAGAATGAGAGGAGAATGGAAACGTTTAAAATTCTGACGGGTTTAGACAGGTTAGATGCAGGAAGAATGTTCCCTATGTTGGGGAAGTCCAGAACCAGGGGTCACAGTCTAAGGATAAGGGGTAAGCCATTTAGGACCGAGATGAGGAGAAACTTCTTCACCCAGAGAGTGGTGAACCTGTGGAATTCTCTACCACAGAAAGTTGTTGAGGCCAATTCACTAAATATATTCAAAAAGGAGTTAGATGTAGTCCTTACTACTCGGGGGATCAAGGGCTCTTGCGAGAAAGCAGGAATGGGGTACTGAAGTTGCATGTTCAGCCATGAACTTATTGAATGGCGATGCAGGCTCGAAGGGCCGAATGGCCCACTCTTGCACCTATTTTCTATGTTTCTGTCTTCTTCCTTGGATTCGTCTGTCTTCCCTTTGCAGGAGTGTGTTGTGAGTTTGGTTTCACTCATTTACTGCTCAAGACCTGATGGTGTTGGAACACAATGAGTTCTGAGAAGAACCTTTGCTGTGCAACTCAGTGTTGTTATAATTTGATCCCTGCAGCTGGAGGCTGAGTGTGCTGCTGTTAGATATTATCAGTGAGCTCGCTGATCTCAATTGAGAAAGGTAACCAGTGGGGTGTTGGAGGCAGTAACAATTGGCCTCATTATCCCTGGGCTAGGGAGAGAAAAAGTTAAGTCTTCAAGAAAACTACAAAGGGAGGCGTGCTTCTACAATGATCATTCAGAATAAGTTACTTGCAAGATGCTCGTTACACGCATAAATAAATATAGTTAAATGTTTGAAAGACAATCAGCCAATATTTACTACCCATGCAAGCAAATGTGTGGGTGGACGTTGAATGAAGATGAGATTGGGTTTGCTTGTGAAGAAGTCCATGATTAAATAGCTTACCAGCGCTCACTGTCCAGGCTCAAACTCAAAGAACGGCCATTTTGATGAAGAATGCAGCAAGTGCCTCTGGGACTACACTGCAGCAAGAGTCGAGAAGGGAGAAAATTACTGAAACTGTTCGTTTTAAAAATGTATCGCTCGCTCTTAATTCGTAAAAGGAAAGACATAAAGTCTTGCCGACTTCAAGCAGTGAGAATGCACCTGAAACACGGTGTTCCGGCCTTTTTGGTTAGCATGGTCATAACAACTCTGGGCTTTGCGGGGAGGTTGTATGTGCATTTGACTGATCATGTAATCTTTCTCTGTTAATGCAGCTGGTTACTTGTTCAGGAGCTTTTAAAGAAGGCTCACTGAGAATAATCCGGAATGGAATTGGAATCCATGAACATGCTAGCATTGATCTTCCTGGTATTAAGGGTATGTATTCCAAAAATAAATATCACTGAATAAAAGGTGTACAGTTTTTACAAGTGCAAAGTAAGGAGATCGGGTGGTAGCTGGAGGCTTCACAAGCATTCTTCCCCTGCTTCAGGAGGGCAATTATTTTAGTCTCCCTCCAGTTGCCTGGAATTTTACCAGTTGCCAGTACCTCAGAAGAAGGTCAACCATCTCTTTGCTTTGGGTCCCAGTGCTTTTAAGAATTCTGAATAAACACCATCTGGACCAACAGCTTTTCCAGACAGGGCTGTGTTTAGTTCGCCCAAAGTGAATGGATCAGATACAGTTGACTGTCTTGGTGCTGCCATCAAGTTTGTCAAAGCTGCCGTTTCATTCACCTGGCGTTGAAATTCTTTGTTCACCGGGGCCTTTACGTTTGTATCAAGTGGGATGCAATGGTGCTGCTCTGAAGGTTGTCCTGGGTCTATAGACGGGGTTTGCCCCGCCCAGTTGACGGAGCAGCGCCCGTGCTTTCCTGCTGGAGTGAGTGAAGTTAGTCTTCTCCACAAAGCTCCTCCACCTTTCACATCTCACCGAGTTCAAGGACTCTAGTATTGCGGTGGTTGTGGCTGGGTTCTTGTTCAGAGAATATTCCTATTGGAGAGCCTCTCTTTCTTCCATCCAACAAGGAATATATGTCGTTCTAAACCCCCGAGGTATACTGCGTTTTGCAGCAACTTTAATGATTCCTATAAATCTGTTGAAGGCGTTGGTGGAATCCACCTGATATTCGGGTCAACCGACCTTTGGAAGGTTTCCCAGTGTGCTTTTTTGAAGTTCCATCGCGGTTCCGGTATTGATGTCATGACAAGAATTTCGATGCCGACGTTGATGATTGAGGCCCTCTGTTGACTGTTGGGGAAGTCGTCAAGAATGGTTCTGGAGGCGATGATTGGGTTTCCTTTGCTGTCATTAGAGAGGAAATGTAGGTCTGGGTTATATTCTTTTAGCTACCGAATGAAATAAAACTTGATCTTTGGCATCAAAAAGGAAGAATTTATTCTCCAGTGAAGCCCACTGTATAATTGCTTCTCCATTATAGCTGGCATTTGCACAGCCCCACATTGTGTGGTGGCTATTAAAGTCTCCGAGATGAATGGATGGATGTTGACTAGGAAGGAGCGGTGGGTCAGGCCACTTTACAAGTGGTTTGTCGACATTGGAGATTGTTTACTCTCCTACGCATATTGCTGTAGTGAAAATGGTGGCAATACTGGTATGTTTGAATTCGGTGCAGCCTTTGATGCCTTGTTGCCTGGAGAGAACCATTCAAATTGCTTGGTTTGCTGCTGTCACCGAGAGGTCGATTTAACGACTTTTGTCCTGTGAGATGCTATTAGTTGATACTGCACAATGGTACTTTTTTTGATGGTGCCAGGGATCACTGAGGGAGTGCTGCATTATTGGAGGTGCTGTCCTTCAGATTGGGTGTTGAATAGCAGCCTAGTCTGCTTGTTTTGGTTATTCAGGTGGACATTAAAGATCCGGTGGTACAGGTGGAACCTCTTAAAACCGGCACTATTTATCCGGCATAATTCCCGGGCGCGGGGGCGCGCATGCGCAGAACACGGCCAGGTCGTTGACCTCCGCGTAGTCAGCATTACCTGGTCAGAATTTCTAATTTGTTGATGTGTTTAATACTGCAACTGCTTTGTGTTCTTTAAATCTTTCCTCCTCTCTCCGGTGCTCCCCCCCCCCCCCCAACTGTTGCTGGGCCTGAAATGCTGCGCAGTAGCCTTCTGCACAGCGCATGCATAAAACCAGCTTCGGGGTCGGGACGCAATCTTGTGAGGCAGCGTTCAATAAAGCAGCGCGGAGGAGTGTGGCGGGAGTTTTGGAGTCTGAGCGTGACGGAGGCGGTCAGGGGCACGATTGCTGTCATCAGGACCCGGTAAGTCGAGGGTCGGCATGACCTTCCGTCGTCCGGCAAATTCTCTCATCCGGCACAGGCCAGGTCCCAAGGGTGCTGGATTTGAGAGATTCACCCTGTACTCTTTCAAGATGAGAAGGGAGCTCTCCTCATGTCTTGGTCAACATTCCTCTGAACCAAAAGCACCAAAAAACAGATTAAGTAGTAATTTATCTCTCTGCTGCTTGTGGGATTTTGCTGCGTGCACAATAGCTTCTCTGTTTGCCTTCATTATTTGTGAAGCGCTTTGAGACATTTATGAAACACATGATACGGTACTTTATAATGTAAATCTTTAACCTCCTGATTGTTCTGTCCCTTCTCAGGTCTGTGGCCACTGCGTTCCGATTCCACTCGTGATACAGATGATATGTTGGTACTCTCATTTGTTGGACAGACTCGGTAAGGAGTTGTTTCATAACTATATCTGTGTTTTATTTTCTTATCTTTGGACATTTTCTGCTTTCATATTTCTAGCATTATCAAACTTGTGGCAATGGTTAGTTGGAAAAATGACTACAGGTTGTACCTCTCCAGTCCGGGACTCTTTAGTCCAGAAACATCCCTGATCCGGCATCAGCCCGGCGTGGACTGCCCATTTAAGCAGTGTTGCAGCGGGCTGGGCTGTTGTGGGGTGCTGCTGCGGTGTGTGTGTGTGCAGCGATTGGCTGGAGCGGCTATCAGTCAGTGTGGGCTCTGCTGGCGGGCGGGGGGTTGTGTGTGCGTGGGTCGCCACGGTCTCGAGAGGGGGGGTGATGGGGTGGGGTGGGGGTTGTTGTGTATGTGTCTCGGTGCGAGGAGGCTGCCGCTTCCACCAGTCAGGTTCTGCTCGCGGCTTACACACGGACTGGCGCCGGGAGTAGGATCGTGGGTAAGGTTCGGTGTCTCTCCTTGACTTTATCCTCCACTTTGTCTCCGATCTCTAGTTTTTTTTGTATGTATGTGGTTTTTTAAGGTGTTGGTGTTCATTGAGGTAAGCGGACAAAGGAAGGGAAGGGAAGGGAAGGGCAGGCGGCTGACTGAGGTGCCGAAGCTGGGTCTGAGGATTTTAAAAAAACGGAGTGATTCTGGCCGACTAAACACTGCACAGTGGGCTTCTGCGCAGCACATGTGCAGAACGTGTCCGGGTCGTTGTCAGCAGTTGACCTCCCATGGGAAATTCTCTGATCTGTCACCGGTCAGGTCCCAAGGGTGCCGGACCAGAGAGGTCCAACCTGTAGTTTATTTCGTAATGAGTGTAGAACAAGAGGTTTCATTTTGAATGTTTTGTGAGGAAAGTCGTGCCACAGTGGAGTTGAACTGTTACTATCACTTTTGTGGCTTCCAAGCAGGCAGTTACAAATGAGAAATGGTCACTGTATTTTCCAAGGCACTTGCACCTTCTCGTGGCAGAATACTTTTAACAGAGAGTCTATTGATACCATTGTGTCAGCCAGTAAGTTGCACTGTGTCAGCCATTGAGCCAGAGGCAGGGCAGGGCTTACAGCAAACAGTCTATCTTACAGTGAACAAAGTCGATTTCATGAGTCTATTTAAAAAGTCTCTACGAACTACAGCAGTGTCTCCTGATTAAAAACAGGTTATTTCTCCAGCAAAATGTAGTGAGTGAGAGGATAGTTACATGATGCCCATCAGCGGCAGGTCGGGGCCATAAAAGGAGTCGCGTGTGGCCCGGGAGCAACGTGGAGGCCCCGACCTGCGAGAAACCATCAGCAGCAGGTCGGGGCAATGAAAGGAGCGGCGAGCGGCAGCCTGGGAGCAGCGTGGAGGTATGCCACTACAAGGTACAGCGCAAGCTGGTGCATGAGGACAACGGCAGCGAAGAATGTGACGTCAGCAAGCTCCAGGTCGGTGATTGGAGCGTGGACAGATGCAGCAGGAGCTGCGAGGTCGGGGCGAAGGAGCTGAGAGAGACTGTGGAGGGATGTGATCGGGGCCCAGGAGAGGCGTGAGTTCGGGGCCAGGGGCAGCACGGGCCAGCCCACACTGTGTGCGCACTAGGTCCGTGCAGCAGAGCAGGTCTCCAATTGTTTTGGGTAATCCTTGCCACTGGACCAAGACCTAGCTCTGTCGAGCCCGTGTGGTGGCTGGTGTGCAATGGCCACCACACGTTAAAAAAAATCCGTGCACAGGCATCTTCCACCCTTGAGGATGTAGTTCGGGTTCTTCATTCGAAACACCTGTGAACTCATCCTTTATTTTTGGTGTGGAAGTAAGTCATCCTCGTTTCGAGGGACTGCCTATGATGATGATGATGATGATGACATGATACTATATATAGCCTACTTTTACTGCAGGAAGAATAGGGTTAGCAAGGCCATTAAAAAAGCAAACTAAGCACGAGTGTTTATTTCCAGAGGTATCGAATTGAAAAGTAGGGAAGTTATGCTGAACCTGTATCGAAGCTTGGTTAGACCCCACACAGTACTGCATACAGTTCTGGTCGCTATATTATAAGAAGGATATAGAGGCAGTGGAGAGGGTGCAGAGAAGATTTACAAGGATGATACCAGAAATGAGATGATATATATACGTGGAAAGGATGGACAGGCTGGGTCTCTTTCCCTTTTTCCCTTGAAAAAAGGCTAAGGGTGAACTAATAGAGGTCTTTAAAATTATGAAAGGCTTTGATAGAGTGTATACAGAGAGAATATTTCCATTGTGGGGAAGAGCATAACTGGAGGCCATCAATATAAGATGGTCACCAAGAAATCCAATAGGGAATTCAGAAGAAAATTATTTACCCAAAGAATAGAGAACTGGTTGACAGACAGGAAGCAGAGAGTAGGAATAAACGGGTCCTTTTCAGAATGGCAGGCAGTGACTAGTCGGGTACCGCAAGGTTCAGTGCTGGGACCCCAGCTATTTACAATATACATTAATGATTTAGACAAAGGAATTGAATGTAATATCTCCAAGTTTGCAGATGACACTAAGCAGTGTGAGGAGGATGCTAAGAAGCTGCAGGGTGACTTGGACAGGTTATGTGAGTGCGCAAATACATGGCAGATGCGGTATAATGTGGATAAATGTGAGGTTATCCACTTTGGTGGTAAAAACAGGAGGGCTGATTATTATCTGAATGGTGACAGATTGGTAAAGGGGGAGGTACAACGAGACCTGGGTGTCATGGTACATCAGTCATTGAAGGTAGGCATGCAGGTACAGCAGACAATAAAGAAAGCTAATGGCATGCTGGCCTTCATAGCGAGGAAATTTGAGTATCGGAGCAGGGAGGTCTTACTGCAGTTGTACAGGACCTTGATGAGACCACACCTTGAGTATTGTGTGCAGTTTTGGTCTCCTAATCTGAGGAAGGACATTCTTGCTATTGAGGGAGTGCAGCAAAGGTTCACCAGCCTGATTCCTGGGATGACAGGACTGACATGAAGAAAGACTGGATCGACTAGGCTTGTATTCAATGGAATTTAGAAGAATTTAGGGGATCTCATAGAAACATATAAAATTCTGACGGGATTGGACAGGTTAGATGCAGGAAGAATGTTCCTGATGTTGGGGAAGTCTAGAACCAGGGGTCACAGTCTAAGGATAAGGAGTACGCCATTTAGGACCGAGATGAGGAGAAACTTCTTCACTCATGTGGGCATGTGGAATTCTCTACCACAGAAAGTTGTTGAGGCCAGTTCGTTAGATATATTCAAAAGGGAGTTAGAGGTGGCCCTCATGGCTAAAGGGATCAAGGGGTATGGAGAGAAAGCAGGAATGGGGTACTGAAATGCATGATCAGCCATGATCATATTGAATGGTGGTGCAGGCTCAATGGGCCCAGTGGCCTACTCCTGCACCTATTTTCGATGTTTCTAATGGTGAGAATATGGAACTTGCTACCACGGAGTGGTTGAAGCAAATAGTATAGATGCATTTAAGGGGCGGCTAGAGAAGTATATGAGAGAAAAGGGAATAGAGGGTTATGTCGATAGGTTTAGATGAGGAAAGACTGGAGGAGGCTCAACTGGTTGGACTGGTTGGGCCGAATGGCCTGTTTCTGTGTTGTCTATCCTATCTAAAACTTAGCACCTCCCCTTTGCGACAACCACCAAGAACATTAATCAGGCACCAGTTTTAATTAGAGCATCACCTTGCATGGACATTCTTGGTAGTTTGATAGCATAAGATTATTGGAGTTTTTCTTATGTAGTCACCATAGATATGGCAAAAAAAACAAGACTAAAATGTAGAGTTAGAATAATACAGGTGCAGCGTTGAAAATCTGGAGTTCCGGAATCCGGGACGATCGGTGGCAGGGTTGTCCGAAATTCATAAAATGTTCCGGAATCTGGACCCGACGACCCTGCCGACCTCTGGCCTTGCCGCTGCTCGCATCGCCTCACAGCCACTGCCCTGA
Organism: Pristiophorus japonicus; assembly: GCF_044704955.1. Classification (NCBI taxonomy): domain Eukaryota; kingdom Metazoa; phylum Chordata; class Chondrichthyes; family Pristiophoridae; genus Pristiophorus; species Pristiophorus japonicus. Next base: position 166,042,478 of record NC_091990.1, on the reverse strand, counting down.
CCTCACCTCGGGGCCTCTTCCTTGGCGGGGACCAGGCCAGCCGGCCCTGGATGGCTCCTCGGCAAATACCCTCTCCCTCCCCCCCCCCCCCCGTGCCTTTTGCTGACATTCCGAAATCAGGAAATACCCGAACCTGGGCTCGGGTGTTTCTGGATTCGTGACGTCAGAAAGGCGATCGAAAGTCCGGAAAAGCCTGGAATCCAGAACGGTCTCGGGCCATTTAAGCAAGTTTGGTCATTTAAGCGATTTTTTTTTAAGACACCGTATGTGATCCCTCGGAAAAACCTTCTGACCAGTTAACAAAATCAGCGCAGATAAGAGAATCAGGGCAGAAGATCCAGTTCCACGGGAGGGGGAAGGAGAGGGAAAAAATTGAACCCATTAAATGGATACAATTCCACCAACAAATCAGATATTTTTTTTATTCGTTCATGGGATGTGGGCATTGCTGACATTTATTGCCCATCTCTAATTGCCCTTGAGAAGGTGGTGGTGAGCTGTCTTATTGAACTACTGCAGTCCGTGTGGGGAAGGTATTCTCACAGTGCTATTAGGGAGGGAGTTCCAAGATTTTGATCCAGCGACGATGAAGGAACAGCAATATATTTCCAAGTCAGGACAGTGTGTAACTTGGAGGTGGTGTTCCCACGCACCTGCTGCTATTGTCCTTCTAGGTGGTAGAGGGCGCAGGTTTGGGAAGTACTGTCTAAGAAGTTGGCAAGTTGCTGCCGTGCCTCTTTTGGATGGTACACACTGCAGCGCTGGTGGTGGAAGGAGTGAATGTTTAAGGTGGTGGATGAGCGGGCTGATTTGTCCTGGATGGTGTTGAGCTTTTTGAGTGTTGTTGGAGCTGGTACGTGGACCATTCGGCCCAACCAGTCCAGGCAAGTGGAGAGTATTACATCACACTCCTGACTTGTGCCTTGTAGATGGTGGAAAGATTTTGGGGAGTCTGGAGGTGAGACACTCGCCTCAGAATACCTGGTCTCTGACCCGCTCTTGTAACCACAATATTTATCTGGCTGGTTTAGTTAAGTTTCTGGTCAATGGTAAACCCCAGGATGTTCATGGTGGGGGATTCGGCGATGGTAATTCCGTTTAATTTCAAGTGGCGGTGGTTTGACTCTCTTTTGTTGGAGATAGTCATTGCCCGATACTTAAGTGGTATGAATGTTACTTGCCACTTATCAGTACAAGCCTGAATGTTGTCCAGGTCATGTTGCATGCGTGCATGGACTGCTCCATTATCTGAGGAGTTGCGAATGGAACTGAGCACTGCAATCATCAGCGAACATCCCTACTTCTGACCCCACGTTGGAGGGATGGTCATTGATGAAGCAACTGAGATGGTTGGGCCGAGGACAATGCCCTGAGGAACTCTGCAGTGATGTCTTGGGGCTGAGATGATTGGCCTCCAACAACCACAACCATCTTCCTTTGCGCTAGGTATGACCCCAGCCAGTGGAGAGTTTTTCCCTTGATTCCCATTGACTTCAATTTTACTAGGGCTTCTTGATGCCACACTCTGGCAAATGCTGTCTTTTTGTCGGGCAGTCAAGGCTGTAATGTGGTCTGGCCAATTTTCCACATTGTCAGGTCGATGGCAGTGTTGTAACGATACTGGAACAGCTAGGCTACAGGCACGGCTAGTTCTGGAGCACAAGTCTTCAGCACGACAGCTGGGATGTTGTCAGGACCCATAGCCTTTGCTGTATCCAGTGTGCTCAACCGTTTCTTGATATCCTGTAGAGCGAATCGAATTGGCTGAAGACTGGCTTCAGTGATGGGGACCTCAGGAGGAGGCCGATATGGATCATCCACTTGGCACTTCTGGCTGAAGATGGTTGCAAACGCTTCAGCCTTGTCTTTTGCACTCGTGCTGAGCTCCGCCATCATTGAGGATAGGGATATTGATGGAGCCTCCAGTTCCCATTAGCTGATTAATTGTCCACCACCATTCATGACTGAATGTAGCAGGACTGCAGAGCTTTGATCTGATCTGTTGATTGTGGAATTGCTTAGGTTCGTCAATAGCATGCTGTTCCTGCTGCTTAGCTTGTATGGTGTTAGTCCTATGTTGTAGCTTCATCAGGTTCATTTTTAGGTAAGCCTGGTACTGGTCCTGACATGCTCTTCTACACTTTTCATTGAACCATGGTTGGTCCCTTGGCTTGATGGCAACGGTATAGTGAGCGATATACCAGGCGATGAGGTTACACATTGTGGTGGAATACAATTCTGCTGCTGATGGCCCACAGCGCCTCATGGATACCCAGTTTTGAGCTGCTGGATCTGAATCTATTCCATTTGGCACGGTAGTGTCACACAACACGATAGAGAGTGGCCTCAGCGTAAAGACGGGACTTCGTCTCCACAAAGACTGCGGTGGTAACTCCTACCACAACTGTCAGGGACAGATGCATCTGCGGTAGGTAGATTGATGAGAACAGTCAAATAAGTTTTTCTGTCGTGACATGCCTTTATTTTCATGCGTTGTCGAATATATAATTACTGTGTTATTTAATTCCTCCTTTTGTCCATTTTCTTATTTTTTTACCATTCTTGATCTGTGGTTAAAAAGGCAATTTACCTGTCTTGCAGTCTTCTGCAGAAGGCAAACTTTAACTGGTTGTTACAGGCACGCAAGACTAGAACAGATTAACTCCTTTTTTGTCCTATTTCCCTTCGCCTAGCTTCCTCTGTGCAAGTAATTTCTTGTGACAATACAGATGAGATCAGAAACTTAACTGTATAAGCACAGAGCTAGGCAGTGAATGATTTGGACCATGTTTGATACAAATAAGTTAATTTTTTCTATTGATGCCTTGCATTCTCATTACATTTGTGTGATCAGTGATCAAATTTTTGTTTTTTAACTAGGCGGGTGGATCTCCATCTTCCTCACCCTCATTACCATCCTCCCCAACCATAACTTGCAGATCGAGTAGTTTTCTTGAACAGAGGACTCCACTTAAGTAAATGGGCTCTAGTCTACCCAGGAGTCTGAGTGTAGTAGAGTAGTCTAAAAGGAGAGAACTTGGAGGGGGGAATTTAACTGGAAGCTGAATGAATTTTTGCTAACTGATGTGTGTTGTCATTGCAGTGTGCTGATGCTTAATGGGGAGGAGGTGGAGGAGACTGAAATGCCAGGATTTGTTGACGACCAACAGACCTTCTACTGTGGGAATGTGGCCCATCAGCAGCTTATTCAGGTAAGGGAGGCTCTGGGTATAACATTTATTTGTCATGTGCAAACATGTTTTTGTCCAGGATCCTATAAATCTAGGGGCCCCTCTCCTAACTTCTGATGGGCAGTATCAGTTACCCAAAGGAAACCGTACTATCATTGCAGAAATTTTTTTTTTTTTTATTAGTATATAGCAGCAGAATGTGATAAGTAAACAAATACAGTTAAACATAGAAATCTATGCCACTTGATCCCATAAGAGCCCAATTTGAAACCCTATGCCTGAAGGTTCTCTGTAAGCAGAAAGCACTGCATAATGACCATTCCATAACACCTATCTTCCTTATTCTAATTTATTTAATGCTATTTGTATAAAACCTTCTCTGAATATGTTTGCCTCCTAAAAAAAGGGGAAATAGAAACATAGAAAATAGGTGCAGGAGTAGGCCATTAAGCCCTTCGAGCCTGCACCGCCATTCAATGGCTGAACATGCAATGATGTGGAAAATTGTCCAGGTATGCCCTGTCCGAAAAAGCAGGACAAATCTAAACTGGCAAGTGACTGTCCTGCTCCCAATGATCAGCAAAGTGATGGAAGGAACCGTCAACAACACTATCAAATGCACTTAGTCACCAATAATATGCTCACTGATGCTCAGTTTGTTTTCCGCCAAGATTACTCGGCTATACACTTCATTACAGCCTTGGTGCAAAAATGGACATAGGACCTGAATTCCAGCAATGAAGCAGGAGTGACTGCCCTTGACATCAAGGCAACATTTGACCAATGTGTGGTACCAAGGCGCCCTAGTAAAACTGAAGTCAATAGTGATCAGGGGGAAAGCTTTTCCAATGGCTAGAGTCATACCTAGCACAAGGGAAAATGGTTGCGATTGTTGGAGACCAATCATCTCAGTCCCAGGACATCGCTGCAGGAGTTCCTCAAGCCCAATTATCTGCAGCTGCTTCATCAATGACTCCTCTATCATAAGGTTTAGGAGTGCAGCTATTTACTGATAATTGTACAGTGTTCAGCTCCATTCGGATGCACTCCTAAAGAAGCAGTGCCCGCATGCTGCAAGGCCTGATTAAGGTAGCTTCCTTTTGCATTCGATTGGTTTGAAAGATATTTAATTTTCCATTGGTATTATCACTAACCTCGCCTAATAGGGTTGTCCAATTGGCTTGATTTAAATCCTGTCATTTTTGCAAATTTAGCCCTTGTGAAAGCATTACATTTTTGGCAATTTTGTACGACTGATCAGGTTGAATCTAATGTTGTGGTCACTGTTGCCCAGGTATTTTCTCACATGGAGGTTTGATATTGGGGTCATTACTAAAGATTAAATCAAGTATGCAATTACTTCAATCTCCTAATTTTAATGCAGTGTTAGAAAACAGTAATTTATAATGACTACAAATCTTTCAGCTGATACACCTTTAATACTAGAGGGTTCACCATTGGACCATTGAACTCGTGGGAAGTTAAAATCTTGCATGATGTAAATGTTACTCAACTCCAATGCTTCAGTAATTTGTGTCCAAATTTGTGCCTTTTGGCCTTTCCCTCCTCCCAAAAATTCTTAGTTTTAATGTGAGACTGAGTAATCAGCTTGCATCCCCTATGTACAATCCATTGTTCAATGTCAAGAGTCAGTTGTAACATTTATGTAGAGTTTAGTGCCCTCCATGTGCTAATAACTGTTACACTATGCAGATAACGTCTGGTTCGGTGCGACTGGTCAGCCAAGAGCCCAAGTCACTGGTTAGTGAGTGGAAGGAACCAAATGGAAAGAATATCAGTGTCGCATCCTGTAATAACAGCCAGGTGGTGGTGGCAGTGGGTCGTGTGTTGTATTACCTGGAGATCCACCCGAAAGAACTGAAACAGATCAGGTAATCAACCCATTGTAATGGTGACCATTGACTTCCTTCTCCATTTCACACCAGCCATCCTGTGAGCCCTCAATTTAAAATTGCCAATTGGTGCCAAATTGGAGAGGGTGGGGGCAGTTTTGTGCTATGGCCTATACACATTAAAGAAAGAAAGAATTTGCATTTATGTAGCACCTTTCATGGTCTCCGGACATCCTAAAGCACTTTGCAGCCAATTAATTACTTGTGAAGTTTAGTCACAGTAGGCAAAGATGGCAGCCAATTTTCACACAGCAAGGTTCCACAAACACAAGGAGAAAAAATGACCAATTTAATCTGATTTGGAGTTGATTGAGGGATAAATATTGTCCAGGAGATCTTGGAGACTCCCTTCCTCCAAGTAGTGTTATCGGATCTTCTATATCTACCTGAACAGGCAGACGGGACCCTGGATAAATATCTCATCCGAAAGTCAGCACTGTGACAATACAGCATTTCCTCAGTACTGTACTGAAACGTTGGCTTAAATTATGTGCTCAAGGCTTTGAGTGGAGCTTGAACCCGTGACTTTCTGACCAAGTACATAGACTTAGTGACTAAAGGGGAAGTGGGCAAACTTGTTTCTTCTATAGATCACTTGCAATAAACACAGAATTGCATTCTATTATTCTAAGATGTATTTCAATCCACATCTCGGCTTGAAAGCCAGTTTCCCTCTGCACAGCCCAATTCCACCCCCATCCGCCAAACCCAGTAACATGACTTTTCACTTCATAACATCAGAGGAACAATTGCAATGACCTTAAACATACGGCTTCAAAGAAGAAAGCAGAACTTTATAATATGATTTAACAAAATATATGTGGGTTAACTGTTGCAAATAACATTTTTTTAATAATTTAAAAGGGAAGTTTGAGTGGTGTAGCATTCATTACCCTCCAAGGCCATTGTTGCGCATATGGGCAAGCTGGGTGGTCTGATTTACATTCTAATTTGCTGTTTCACAGATGACTGGTAGTGTCAGAGAAGGTAGATTTACTGAGAGGCAAACTAAATGAATTCCTGATGTGGGAGGGGAATTCTTAACGACAAAAAAAAGCCTACGACCATAACATTTCTTTTCAAATTAAAAAAAAAACCCTTTATAATATTTCTGACTATATATCATGAGTTCCGAGCAGTCTTTTACGAGCATCAGTGGAAACTGACCAACTACCTTTTTAAAATTCCACCAGCTTTATAGAAATGGAGCATGAAGTGGCCTGCCTAGATATCACTCCATTGGCTGAGGGCAGTAATATGTCACCCCTGTGCTCTGTGGGGCTATGGACAGATATTTCAGCTCGGATCCTCAAACTACCATCATTTGAAACCCTGCACAAAGAGATGCTCGGGGGAGGTAAGAGAGAGGCAGTGTAACTTTCAGCATTGTTGAATTGATTGAACTTTTACTTTGGTTTTTTAAATATTTTATATTAATATTTAAAGTTATGGTTTGAAAAACTCTTGTTTAAAATAAAGATGAGTAATCGTATCTTTTGTGCATTACAAGTCAGATAAATGTAATTTTATATTATACCTGACTTTTTGTCAACATAGTATTGTACTTGGCAACAATGGGCTAGTCTTGATGAAACCATCTCTGGCTGAGTAAAAGTATTTGTTTTCATCATCATCATAGGCAGTCCCTCGGAATCGAGGAAAACTTGCTTCCTCTCTTAAAATGAGTCCTTAGGTGGCTGAACAGTCCAATACGGGAATTACAGTCCCTGTCACAGGTGGGACAGATAGTCGTTGAGGGAAGGGACTGGTTTGCCGCACACTCCTTCCGCTGCCTGCGCTTGATTTCTGCATGCTCTCGGCGACGAGACTCGAGGTGCTCAACACCCTCCCAAATGCACTTCCTTCACTTAGGGCGGTCTTTGGCCAGGGACTCCCAGGTGTCAGTGCGAATGTTGCACTTTATCGGGGAGGCTTTGAAGGTATCCTTGTAACGTTTCCTCTGCCCACCTTTGGCTCGTTTGCCGTGAAGGAGTTCCGATTAGAGTGCTGATTCATGTGCCTAATTATGAGAGTGTGAGAGCTTGGGAGACAACAGCATAACTTCTCACTCACCATGAACAAAGCCACAAGAGATCTGCTACTGTTCAGAGAATTTCAAGCACCCATCATTACGTTTTACTGAGCGCATGATGACCATAGTTTCATGCTTAAGAGAAGTACAAGGTTTCCTGTGAGAGCTAAAGTGCCTGTGTTTTAGATTAATTGGAGCAATAAAGTATCTTCACTGTGGATAAATCTTCTAATATGTTAGTTCACGAGTGATGTTTTATTCTTTGATTTCTGACTTTGAGAGCAGTCAAAATAACATTTTGTATTTTTGGCTTGACCTTTGCACATAAGGTGAGAGAAATATACTGGGGATGATGGATTGAATGAGAACACACTTTCTATTCCAGAACTCTGGCAATAATTACTCCACTATACTGTTAATCGGCATTCTTTCATGTTAGAAACATAGAAAATAGGTGCAGGAGTAGGCCATTCGGCCCTTCTAGCCTGCACCGCCATTCAATGAGTTCATGGCTGAACATTCAACTTCAGTACCCCATTCCTGCTTTCTCGCCATACCCCTTGAACCCCCTAGTAGTAAGGACCTCATCTAACTCCTTTTTGAATATATTTAGTGAATTGGCCTCAACAACTTTCTGTGGTAGAGAATTCCACAGGTTCACCACTCTCTGGGTGAAGAAGTTCCTCCGCATCTCGGTCCTAAATGGCTTACCCCTTATCCTTAGACTGTGACCTCTGGTTCTGGACTTCCCCAACATTGGGAACATTCTTCCTGCATCTAACCTGTCTAACCCCGTCAGAATTTTAAATGTTTCTATGAGGTCCCCTCTCGTTCTTCTGAACTCCAGTGAATACAAGCCCAGTTGATCCAGTCTTTCTTGATAGGTCAGTCCCGCCATCCCGGGAATCAGTCTGGTGAACCTTCGCTGCACTCCCTCAATAGCAAGAATGTCCTTCCTCAGGTTAGGAGACCAAAACTGTACACAATACTCCAGGTGTGGCCTCACCAATGCCCTGTACAACTGTAGCAACACCTCCCTGCCCCTGTACTCAAATCCCCTCGCTATGAAGGCCAACATGCCATTTGCTTTCTTAACCGCCTGCTGCACCTGCATGCCAACCTTCAATGACTGATGTACCATGACACCCAGATCTCTTTGCAGCTCCCCTTTTCCTAATCTGTCACCATTCAGATAATAGTCTGTCTCTCTCTTTTTACCACCAAAGTGGATAACCTCACATTTATCCACATTATACTTCATCTGCCATGCATTTGCCCACTCACCTAACCTATCCAAGTCGCTCTGCAGCCTCACAGCATCCTCCTCGCAGCTCACACTGCCACCCAACTTAGTGTCATCGCAAATTTGGAGATACTACATTTAATCCCCTCATCTAAATCATTAATGTACAGTGTAAACAGCTGGGGCCCCAGCACAGAACCTTGCGGTACCCCACTAGTCACTGCCTGCCATTCTGAAAAGTACCCATTTACTCCTACTCTTTGCTTCCTGTCTGACAACCAGTTCTCAATCCATGTCAGCACACTACCCCCAATCCCATGTGCTCTAACTTTGCACATCAATCTCTTGTGTGGGACCTTGTCGAACGCCTTCTGAAAGTCCAAATATACCACATCAACTGGTTCTCCCTTGTCCACTCTACTGGAAACATCCTCAAAAAATTCCAGAAGATTTGTCGAGCATGATTTCCCTTTCACAAATCCATGCTGACTTGGACCTATCATGTCACCTCTTTCCAAATGCACTGCTATGACATCCTTAATAATTGATTCCATCATTTTACCCACTACCGATGTCAGGCTGACCGGTCTATAATTCCCTGTTTTCTCTCTCCCTCCTTTTTTAAAAAGTGGGGTTACATTGGCTACCCTCCACTCTATAGGAACTGATCCAGAGTCAATGGAATGTTGGAAAATGACTGTCAATGCGTCCACTATTTCCAAGGCCACCTCCTTAAGTACTCTGGGATGCAGTCCATCAGGCCCTGGGAATTTATCGGCCTTCAATCCCATCAATTTCCCCAACACAATTTCCCGGCTAATAAGGATTTCCCTCAGTTCCTCCTCCTTCCTAGACCCCCCGACCCCTTTTATAACCGGAAGGTTGTTTGTGTCCTCCTTCGTGAATACCGAACCAAAGTACTTGTTCAATTGGTCCGCCATTTCTTTGTTCCCCGTTATGACTTCCCCTGATTCTGACTGCAGGGGACCTACGTTTGTCTTTACTAACCTTTTTCTCTTTACATATCTATAGAAACTTTTGCAATCCGTCTTAATGTTCCCTGCAAGCTTCTTCTCATACTCCATTTTCCCTGCCCTATTCAAACCCTTTGTCCTCCTCTGCTGAGTTCTAAATTTCTCCCAGTCCCCAGGTTCGCTGCTATTTCTGGCCAATTTGTATGCCACTTGCTTGGCTTTAATACTATCCCTGATTTCCCTTGATAGCCACGGTTGAGCCACCTTCCCTTTTTTATTTTTATGCCAGACAGGAATGTACAATTGTTGTAGTTCATCCATACGGTCTCTAAATGTCTGCCATTGCCCATCCACAGTCAACCCCTTAAGTATCATTCGCCAATCCATCCCAGCCAATTCACGCCTCATACCTTCAAAGTTAGCCTCCTTTAAGTTCTGGACCATGGTCTCTGAATTAACTGTTTCATTCTCCATCCTAACGCAGAATTCCACCATATTATGGTCACTCTTCCCCAAGGGGCCTCGCACAACGAGATTGCTAATTAATCCTCTCTCATTACATAACACCCAGTCTAAGATGGCCTCCCCCCCCTAGTTGGTTCCTCGACATATTGGTCTAAAAAACCATCCCTTATGCACTCCAGGAAATCCTCCTCCTCCACCGTATTGCTTCCAGTTTGGTTAGCCCAATCTATGTGCATATTAAAGTCACCCATTATAACTGCTGCACCTTTATTGCATGCACCCCTAATTTCCTGTTTGATGCCCTCCCCAACATCACTACTACTGTTTGGAGGTCTGTACACAACTCCCACTAACGTTTTTTGCCCTTTGGTGTTCTGCAGCTCTACCCATATAGATTCCACATCATCCAAGCTAATGTCCTTCCTAACTATTGCCTTAATCTCCTCCTTAACCAGCAATGCTACCCCACCTCCTTTTCCTTTTATTCTATCCTTCCTGAATGTTGAATACCCCTGGATGTTGAGTTCCCAGTCCTGATCATCCTGGAGCCACGTCTCCGTAATCCCAATCACATCAAATTTGTTAACATCTATTTGCACAGTTAATTCATCCACCTTATTGCGGATACTCCTTGCATTAAGACACAAAGCCTTCACATATGCACAGAATGCCGCTGTTGCAAAATTGAAATGAGTCAAAAATAAGCAGCTAACAAAGTGCAGACTTTGGAGGAGGTCTGAGATCTGTTTTTTTAAAAAAAACACTCCACGTTTTAGCATGGTTTAATGTCAATATGCACTTTTTCTGTTTGGTGTAATTATAAATAGTCCGAGTATACTGTTGGTTGTCTCTGAAGTGTGACTTCCTCCCTACCCAATTTTGTGCTGTTCCTATTTTTGCAGAGATCATTCCACGGTCCATCTTGATGACAACATTTGAAGGCAGCCATTACCTGCTGTGCGCTCTGGGTGATGGTGCTCTCTTTTACTTTGGACTTGAAATAGAAACAGGTATAGTAATAATAGCTCCATACATAGGCAAATGTTATCTAGTAACAGTACAAGGCATCAGTTAATGTCATCACCTTAAGCTGATTATTTACTGGATAGGATTTGACATCTTTACATCAGGATATAACGTCATAGTGACATTGCCTTTATAGATAGTCATTCTGCATAAAATTGCTATAAAAATAAATATATTTGTCATTTCAGAAAGGATTTAAGTTAATATTTATGGTTTCGTTATATGGTGGGATCCTGATCTCGGGCAGCAAGGAGTGAAATATTATGCAGGCTTGAGGAGCTTTTTTTTTTAACTTGTAAGACTTGGCAGAAAAGTTGAAGCCCATGGGATTAAAGAGGCAGTGGCTGCATGGATATGAAATTGGCTATGGGACAGAAAGCAGAGAGTTGGTGATGAACAGTTCGGACTGCAGGGAATGGTGTTCCCCAGGGGTCAGTATTGGGACCACTGCTCTTTTTGATGTATCTGAATGGCCTGGACTTGGGTATACAGGGCATAACTTCAAAGTTTCCAGATGACACGAAACTCAGAAATGTAGTAAACAGTGAGGAGGATAGTAACATTCTTCAGGAGGGCATAGACATTTTCAGGGCATTGGGGGAAAGAGCGGGGGTGGGGATGAGTGGGGGAGTTATTTGGATAGCTCTTTACACAGAACCATTCGGCCCAACCAGTGCCAGCATTTATGCTCCACTCGAGCCTCCTGCCATCTTTCCTCATCTAAATCTCCCAGCATAACCCTCTATTCCCTTCTCCCTCATATGCTTGTCTAGCCTCCCCTTAAAAGCATCTATACTATTCGTTTCAACCACTCTGTGTTCGTGAATTCCACATTCTCACCACTCTTTGGATAAAGACGTTTCTTCTGAATTCTCTCGTGGATTTCTTATATTGATGACCTCTAGTTATACTCTTCCCCACAAGTGGAAACATTCTCTCTGTATCCACTCTATCAAAACCTTTCATCATTTTAAAGACCTCTATTAGGTCACCCCTCAGCCTTTTTTCAAGAGAAAAGAGACCCAGCCTGACCATCCTTTCCTGATATATATATTCTCGCATTTCTCGTATCATCCTTGTAAATCTTCTTTGCACCCTCTCCAGTGCCTATTTGTCCTTTTTATAATATGGTGACCAGAACTGTACGCAGTGCTCCAAGTGTGGTCTAACCAAGATTCGATACAGGTTTAGCATAACTTCCCTACTTTTCAATTCTATATCTCTGGAAATAAATCCGAGTGCTTGGTTTGCTTTTTTCTATGGCCTTGCTAACCTGTGTCGCAACTTTGTGATGTGTATGTGTACTCCGAGATCCCTTTGTTCCTCTACCACACCTAGACACACACCCTCCAAGTAATAAGTGACCTCCCTGTTCTTCCAACCAAAATGTAATACCTCACATTTATGTGTGTTAAACCTCACCTGCCAATTATATGCCCATTCTGCAAGTTTATTAATGTCCTCATTTGTCACAGTCCTCAGTATTGACTATCCCCCCAATTTGATGTCATCTGCAAATTTAGAAATTGTGTTTTTGATTCCAAAGTCTAAATTATTGATATGAATTGTGAACAACAGTGGTCCCAGCACTGATCCATGTGGAACACCACGACCCACCTGCTACTGTGAATAGTTACCTTTTGCCCCTACTCTCTGCTTTCTGTCTTGAAGCCAGCTCGTGATCCATTCTGCTACTTGTCCCACGACTCTGCATTCTCTGACTTTGTTCATCAGTCCATTATGAAGGCCTTTTGAAAATCTAGATAAATTACATTACTGCATTACCATTGTCTGCTCTCTGTTACCTGTTCAAAAAATTCAATGAGGTTAGTCAAGCAAGACTTTCCCTGTTGAAATTTAAAATTGAGATGAGGAGGAATTTCTTCTCTAAGAGTTGTAAATCTCTGGAATTCTCTGCCTCAGAGAGCTGTGGAGGCTGGGTCTTTGAAAATATTTAAGGCGGAGATAGACAGATTTTTGAGCGATAAGGGAGTAAAGGGTTATGGGGAGCGGGTGGGGAAGTGGAACTGAGGCCATGATCAGATCAGCCAGGATCTTATTGAATGGCGGAGCAGGCTCGAGGAGCCAAATGGCCTACTCCTGCTCCTATTTCTTATGTTCTTATGAAATCCATGCTGACTATTTATTACTTTATTTTTGGTTTCTAGATGTTCTATTTTCTCCTTTAGTAGGGATTCCATTATTTTTCCTACCACTGATGTTAAGCTGACTGGTCTATCATTCCCTGGACATGTTCTATTCCCCCAATGCTAGTCCTCTGGCACTACACCTTTTTCTAACAAATTATTAAATATGTGTAGTAATGCCTCTGCTATCTCTTCCCTAGATTCTTTTAAAATACATGGATGCAATCCATCCAGACCAGGGGTTTTATCCTCTTTGAGTTTGATTAGTTTATTTAATATATCTCCTTTTTAAATTTTAAATGTACTTATCTCATTACTAATCACCACAGCCATGTTGGTCTACGTAGGTGTACCCTGTTTGTTTAGTAGTTTGTAAGTAAAAATTGAGCTTTTTAGAATTTTTTGTTGCCCTTCAGCCTCCCTATGACTGACTCCAAGTTAAATCCCAACTCTGTGATATGACACACTCAGCTTCTCTTCCTGAATGGTATCCAGTGGGCATGGTGGACCCGTCAGTAGTCCCGTCACTTGACTCTGGTTGCTTCTCTCACAGCTAGCCCCTGTGATCACCTCTCCCAAGTGCTACCGCCCATTTGCCAGGCAAGGCCCGTGATTGCAAATCTGTTTTCCAGCCACTCACCTATTGTACCAGTTTTCCACCAGAGCACTAACAATGAAGGCCTGTGTGTATGGCCTTCTGTTTTAACCCCTTTCTAAGCACGTGGCTTTTGTAATACAACAGCTACAACACAACTCTCCCACATCAACAGCAGTAATCATCAGCATAATTGGGTGTGTTCCTGGGCACGCTGTAGTACATCTGGGTCCACACTCCCCACTCTTCCCCAGTCACACAGCTCTCCTCTTCCCACCTCTCACCCCTAAACACATGAGTTGCTTCCCTTGCATGCCCCCATACAGCATTCCTTTGGAAGTACTGAGCAGTATCTAGCCATCTGGGTTCTCCTCTCTTTTCCACCCCCTCCCCCCCCCACCACGTAAAGCCCCATGATCTCCCTTAACTGGTGGGCGGTTAGAATTGGAGTGTGGCAAGTTCACAGTTTCAATTAGAAATGAGGACATAGGAATTTTTAATGGAATTATAAAAGTAAGGACAGCCTGTATGACTTTAAATTGGGGACTGAATAACGTCTGTGCGCGCTGGTCCAACTGTCCTCTAGTCTCTAGTCCTCTTTCAACTGGAGACGACTCATGGTGTGTGATACACCATTGAAGATCGGTTAATATGGAATCCTGTCCCCTAGGCACTGGCAAAAATCCTAGAATACTAGATAATAAAAAGTGAAATTGAGCTATGTCATTACTGTAAGTCAGTGTTCCTGATATGTCCTACATGACATACCTCTATTGTACAACAATGTATTCTTTGAGTCACCATGAATAGTGTTGCTGGAAATCTATTAAAACAAAAGTGTGTCAGCATGTCTGATATCACACTCTAAATGTCACACTTTATTGCAGATGCAAAACAAGCTTTGTAAGTTGGTTATTTAATGCTAGGTGATAGTAATCTGGAGCCAAAACTCTTAATTTGTAAGGTCCCTGACTGACCAAGAAATAAACTCTGAATAACCTGAGTTTCTGTTTACTTAACAGTAAAGAGTTGGTTGCTTCAAAGGGACACAGCTCCTTTATATTCTGCATTACATAGTAAAACACTCGGCCTCATCAAACACAATATCACATGACTTACAGCAAGCCATGCCATGGAAAATCCACTAGTAATATATTGAAAACACTCAAAATGCTGCTCGACAAAAGATAGCTCACAGATTCTTTGTCCCATCATAGTGATAAAAATGCCTTACAGGTGAAGGAATTTTATAACAACTTGAAGTTATATAGTGCCCAACGCAGTAAAATGTCCTAAGGTGCATCACAAAAGCATAATCAGACAAAATTGACACCAAGCCAAAGAAGGACGCTCTTGTAATTGGCAGTTAAGATACATTGTTGAGGCTGTTGGGAGATCTAACTCAGAAATGCTTGATGCTGACTTTGCATGCCAAAAGTTGAACTGATCTATTCTGAGCAGTGACCTCCCTTTCCCTTGAGTCTAAACATTAGAACTATTAAAACAAATAAACTTATAGTAAAAAAATAGTAAAGGACTCAATGGTTGAATGCACTGTGTGGAACTGACCGATACATATCGGAAGGTTTTATTTCTGATCACTGCTGAATTAGCTGAACTGAGTTGGGGTAACATTAAAAAGATGCTAAAATTTGTTTGTGTCCGTGGAGAAAAATTGCCCAGGTTTCCTGCTTGTGATCACTATCCAGGAACCTCTGCTGAAAAGTGCTCAAATGTGGTCATGATCAAGCTCAGCCATTATCCCACCTGGTCAACAGTCTACTGGCATTTGCTGTCTTGGTTCACCTGTCATTTGTGTAAGACACCAGAAGGTAGCAGATACCTTTGGAACTGTACCCTAACGTGAGCCGTGCCCTTCAGGAGAGGAGGGAAAATTGCAACAGGGAAATAATAGTGAAATTAATTCTAATTATATATGTTGCTCGTGGCAATAAAGTAATGTTTTTATGTTTTTTTTTAAATTAGGTTTGCTGAGAGACCGTAAGAAAGTCACACTGGGAACCCAGCCAACAGTGCTGCGAACTTTCAGATCTTTGTCCACCACAAATGTCTTTGCCTGTTCTGACCGCCCCACTGTCATTTACAGCAGCAATCACAAGCTGGTTTTCTCGAATGTTAACCTCAAAGAAGTAAACTACATGTGTCCTCTTAACTCCGAGGGATACCCTGATAGGTTAGTGGTCTCCGGAGGGTGGAGACACTCAAACAATTGATTCCTTTATTGAAGCCAATTTTCTGATTTCATTGAACCTAATTATTGTACATGGGGATTTCTATGTATTATATTTGGGCTTGATTTTGTACTTGCTAAAATTCATCCATGCTCTATCCCCTCCAATCTTGACTTCTGCAATATTCTTCTCGCTAGCTTCCCCAACTTCACACTGCACAGACTCCACAAACGCAAACTTGTCCAAAGCTCCATTGCCTGAATCATACCCTGATCACTTTAACACCTGTCCTTACTGACCTCCATTGGTTCCCCATCCTCGAACAGATTGGCATCAAAATCCTCATTGTCATTTGCAACATTTTTCATAGCCTCATTTCACCCTAACTCCGTGATCTCCTTCAGTTCTATATCTTGGCCCACAGCATCTGTTCCTCTGGCTTACTCTGCATCCCATTTCTCCCTCTGCTTTATTACTGGCATTACACCAATGTTCCCATTAAGCTGCATGGCCGTGCAGTAGTCTGGAGGTCCTGTGCAGTACGCTCAGTGGCTTTTAAATGGTAAAAAAAACTCGTATGCGCGGAAATCTGAATGGGCCACGCAGCCAGTTTTAAAGGGGCCTTGCACACCTCCAAAAAATTACACCATGAAATTGTCTTCCCAAAGCCCTACAGCTTGAATCTTCTGAAGACCTATCTTTCCAGCCAAGTGGTTAATCACCTTCCCTTACCCCTTGTGAAGCTCCTTGGGATATAGTAGTAATTTAAGGTGCTAAGTGAGTGCAGATCTTGTAAATAAATTGGGATTTTGTGCCACACGGAGTTGAAGAGTGCTTTACCTGTTCTGGAGCCTCGACTCAAATCCAACCCGACTGATTGGGAAAAAAAATCATCATCAATCTCAATGACTGCAACACTTAAAAGAAATGAATTGGGTCAGTCTTAACTCTGTTCCCAGTAGATGCAACCACACAACTCTAGTTGGATGTCTCGGGTGCAGGTTTTTAAGTTTCAGGTCTGCTCAATATTCTTATTTGTTGGTTTCACAGCTAATCAGTTTTGTCCATTTGAACTGAGAAGGTTGTGGGTTCAAGGGCCTGAGCACATAATCCAGAACGACACTTCAGTGCAGCATTGAGGCTCAGTTCTATTGTCTGAGGTGTTAGTATTCCAGGTGGGTGTTAAAGATTCCATGATGCTATTTGAAAAAGAGAGTGGCGTTCTCCTGATGTCCTGGCCAACGTTCCCCTTTGTCAACATCACTTAAAAAAAAAAAGTGCTGTGCACAAATTGTTATTTCCCTTCATAACCGTCACTACATCTCAGTATTTCATGGTATGTTAAACACTCTTGCATCTGCTACCTATCTGCTAATCTACCTGTGATCTTTTGCTTTCTCAGTTTGCTCTGCCCCTTTGGTATTATCACAAATCTTTAATATAATTTCATTTGCACTTGTGATCAAATCATTTATGTAAATGTTAACGAGATCCAAGCCCAGGTCCCTGTGGCACATCACTACCCAAAACCTGTCGATCTAAAAAGCACCCATTTACCCCTACGTTTCTGGGCCTGCTAATTGACTTTTTAATAGATTCCTTCTGAATATTTATCTCCAGTCGTAGCTCTTCCAGATCTAGGTAGTCCTGCAGTCCCAATTTCACATTGCTATGTGAAAACTGAGGCAAAATACTTGTGTGTCTGCCAATTCTTCACTCTCAAGGTTCTGCCCCTCCCCTTCATCTCTTCAGTGACCACGTTTCTTCTTTGACTATCCTTTTGCTCTTGAACATATAAAAGCTCTTCCTAGTTCCCTTTATGTTGACAGCCAGTCTTATTTCATACTTCCTCTTAACCTTGCTAATTTCGCTTTGCTTTAGAATAATACATTCATAAAATACAGCACAGGAGGCCATTTGGCCCATCATGCCTTTTTTCCCTTTAAGTATTTATCCAATTCTTTTTTGAATGTTAGTATTGAATCTGCTTCCACTACCCTTTTAGGCTGTGCATTCTAGATCACAGCCATACTTTTATTATTTTGGTCTTAAAAATGCATGGTACAACAATAACCTTGACGTGGCAATAAAGACATTTGCAGCACAAATAACAAACTGAAGTTAAACTTTCTTGGGGTTGATCAGTGTTAGTAAAATATGTTTCTCGCAAGGTTTTGTGTCTCAGAAATTCAGGAAGATAATGAGACCCCAATAAATAAATTAGGAAATCTTTGTTAGAGGTGATTCTAAGAAACCAAAGTCTCTGCAGTCTTGCTGTTCATCTCCTAAGCATTATTTTAAGCACTCTGATTGCTTTCTGATTGTGCCTTGTTGCTCTGTCTCACAGCTTGGCCTTGGCCAACAACAGCACTTTAACCATAGGAACCATTGATGAGATTCAGAAACTGCACATCCGGACGGTGCCCCTCAATGAGTCTCCAAAGTAAGTATTCCTCATCACTAGAAGCAAGTATTAAATTGTTTCAAGATGTTGACTTTGTGTACAGTATTAAATATTGTAACTGCTTAAGTACACCAAGCTTTCATTTTCTCTTATGCAGATGTACGGGACTTGCCGTACAGACTGCATTGGAGGTAGCAACTCTATAAATCCTGTTTGAGCTAGCCAGCTTGTGGCACCATGTGGAAGACTGTTTTTAAAAACAAATTGTTCCCTTTTAATCATGGGTCCATTTAGACGATGCAGAGTACTCATAACTGCTTGAGGAGCTTCTCGCTCTCAAATGGTGACTTTTCACATTTTGAAAATCCCTACCTTTGAGAATAGTTTAATTAGAGATGAGGCAGTAAAGTACAATCCCCAAATGTACTATTTTTTTTCTATAGAGCTAGTTTGACGTTTTGATTCTATGATTTGTGGTTTGGAAGTGAACATTTAAAACAAAGTTAAACTGGATTTCCAGCATTTGTAGCTTTTTAATCAAAATATGGATTATGAGTTTGGGGCGTAATGATATCTGTGGCAGTTCATGGTGCACAGCAACTTTGTTGATGAGGCTAGATACTGTTTTTAACAGGATCATCCACTAATTCAAAATTTCCCTGCTGCTTTGAGATCCCCACAATGGTATCATCAGGACATTGTGAATAAAAGGATGAAATTCATGTAAAATACTTGTTTGCAGTATACCTTTCTGTTCAGCTATTTGTTTTTGAGACTCGGAGTATTGATGCAAAACTGCCAGTGACCTTGCTACACATTTAATGCACAAATCTAAAGGTTGCAGACAGTTCCAATTAAATATTTAGTTGGTTAATTGCAGTTGACATTTCATTTAGTCTACTCTGGTTGCACTCAGGAAGCTAATCTAGGATGTTCCTAATGAAGCTTTGCTTGCATCTGGACAGCAGTGTGACGAATGCATATTGCCACATTGGGTTTCCAAAGAAATATGGGAACATGGTTCTCTTACTTATTATTGTCAATCTGTTAAAAAGGTATTCTCCTGCTCTCCAGAGTAAGCACTGGTTATTTAGTTATAAGATGATGCCCATAGTAGACCCTGAAGTGTTTCGATTCAATCTGTCACTAAGTGTAACCATTTTAGATTATATGATCTGTATTTTTTTGACAGAAGTTATATATTGAAACCATTTAGATGCACAAATCTGTCATCAAAGTGTATTTGAAACTGACCTTTATTTTATCTGTGTATTCCATGGTTGGACCAAAGATGATCTTTACTTTGAATCAGCTACTTCAATAGATGGGCCCAGGTTTGAAGAGATTAAAAGCCTTTCACGTAGCAGCAAATCAGCACGTCATTGTAGAAGTCAATACTTTCCTTTTCAGAAATAAAATACATATTGAAGTATAACAAAATATTTAGCATGACAAATCTCACCCAGTACTTGATGGTGACTGCAGTTCTTTCAGCGAAGGTTAACCCTTTCATCAGACCCACCTGCACCTGAGTTTCCACCAGGTGTTTCCAGGAAAGCAGTCGTTAAAATAACAGTTTAATGTGCAAACACATTGTTCGTTGCTAACCCATACAGATCAGCAGGTCTTAGCTTAAGATTCCAAGTTTGTGGTAAGTTAACTGATTGCAGCTGAGCAGCACTTGGGATACTACAGTTAGCCTCAGCGTGCTGCAGTTGGCCTCAGCATCTTGGATTAGGAAGATAAAAAATTCAGTCTGGGTTCAATTTCCTGTTCGCTATCCAGTGGCTCCTAGGTTTTGATGCTTGAGTTGATACAGGATAATGGGTAGCTAGCAACAAGTTGCAAGGCAGTAATTCAGTTGAGCGCTTATATAATGTATGAGAACAAAACTTAAGTGTGTTATGAATGCAACCATAAGTGTGAGGCTTCATTTCTATCGTAAACTCATTGCTGGACTTAATTTAAAATTTGTTTTAATGACTTAAGTGTGAATTTTTGTGCTCATCATCATGAGGGTTTTTAGTGCTATGGAATAGAATGCTTTCAATTTCAGGCACAGTCTTAACATCAAGCACTCCTAGGTTAGGTACAACTTATTAAACTCCCTCTACTCGAATCCAACAATGTGCTTGTTCAACCTGTGGTCTCTAAATCATATTACCATTTTAATATTAAATCGGGGCAGATTTATGCTGCCAATGGCAACTACATTTAGATTGCCCACGCTTCATGGTGTCTAATCTTTAGTTCCTTTGATTTATTTTAAAAAAAAGTGAACTGAATTTAATTTTAATTCTGCATTGGGTGTAGTGGGGAGAATGTGATATTGAACAAAGGATAGTAAAGGTAGGATTGACAGAAAAAGTCAATGAAAATGACATCACATTGCTAGTATATTTTGTTTACTGAATTTAGGGCAATGTCTTATGCATGATGTACTGTTTATAAGGATTGCAGTATCATTTGCTTTACCTTAGTTCGTGCTTTGTCTTAGCTTTTCCTAATCTTGTGCAGGAGAATCTGTTATCAAGAGGCATCGCAGTGCTTTGGCCTGGTAAGCAGCAGAGTGGAAGTGTTGGATCCCAGTGGAGGAACCACTGTCCTGAGACCAAGTGCAAGCACACAGGTAAAAGCATGCTTTAAGCTTTTATACACCAAAGTCCTTTTTAAAACAAAGATGTTGTGCATTTTTATATTATCTTTAATGTCGAAAAATGTCTCAAGGTGGTTCACAGGAGAAAAGGAGCAAGTATCAAGCCTTTGTGAGAGATTCTGGAGACGTGACCAAGAGCTTGATTGCAGAGATGAGCTTTGTAACAGTCTAAAGGTGGGGATGGAGGTAGAGAGGGAGAGTAGGGAGAGGGGGTTCCAAATAATGTGGTGGAAGAGCCTTCAACTGCTTTGACCATAAGTGGAGGGGAGGATGAACAAGGAGCCAGTCACAGTGGACCGGAAGATATCTCTCTTGGTAGTCTGTCGAATCCAACAAAGACGTTGATGTGCTAATCATCAATGGCATGTGCCTTCAAGTGGCTGGATAGGTCAATTCTGGATGCACATAGTCTCTTGCACGCGGACAAGGGAAGTTTGATGTGCCTGATGCTGACATTACTGCCACCTGATGTAGTCTATCTCTAGTGTCCCGCAGGCGTTGACATTGGCTTTCTTCGAAGGTCTGGCAGGCAGTCCTCGTGAGGGTTCGCCACTGGATTTTATTAGCTGCTGTATTCTCGAGATCCTTTGGTCGGATGCCACAGTACTGGAGGTTAGCCTTGATGCAATCTTTGTAGCGCTTGCGGGGGCGCCCCTGGTGTCTTTGACCTTCACAGAGCTCGCCGTGAAGAAGCTGACGAGGGATCCTTGACTCATCCATGCGGATGACATATCCAGCCCATCGGAACTGGGCTTGCATGATCATCACCTCGATGTTAGTTGATTGTGCTCTCTCCAGAACCTGAAAAGTTTGACACCCGGACTTGCCAGCGTATGTGGAGTATAGATCTGAGACTGCGCATATGGAAAGCTTCCAACTTTTTGATGTGATGCCTGTAGGGTGTTCAGGTCTCACATCCATAAAGGAGAGATGAGAGAACGACTGCTCTATGCACCAACAGTTTAGTTGACAGTCGGATGTGGTGGTGACTCAACACCTTAGTGCACAAGCGACCAAGTGCCTGGCTGGCTTTACAGACCCTTGCATCAATCTTCTTGTCCAAGGACCCATCACTTGATATGGTGCTGCCAAGGTACTTGAAGCTGTCCACTGACTTTAGTTATGAGGGGGACATAAAGTGCGCAGTTGCAGAAATGGGGCCACAGAGGGTTTTTTTGGACAAGGTCAAGATTTTAAGTTTAATCTGTTGGGGGTCAGGGAGCTAATGTCGGTCAACGAGGATTAGGAAGATGGATGACTGTGGCTTCGTGCAGGACAGACTACAGGCAGCAGAGTTTGGCTGATTTGTAGTTTGTGGAGATTGGAAAAACATTGGAGAAATCAAGTCTAGAGGTGAAAAATGTATAGATTAGGGTTTCTGTGGTAATGAAGATGAGATGGGGTTGGGGCTATATAATGTTGCAGGGCTGGCAGTGGCTAGGATATAGGGTTTGAAGCTCAACTCTAGGTCAAAGGGAATGCTGAGTTTATGTGCATCTGATTCAGCCAGAGCATGCAAGCCAGGAAGGATGATAGAGGCAATGGCAAGGGTTTGGAGTTTTTTGACACAAACTTTGGGCTTCCCAGTGTTCACAATTTAGAAATTATGCAGGATCCACAACTTGGTGTCAGAGAGGCAGTCCAACAGCATGGAGGTGGTCCATGGGAGAGGTGGTCCATGGGTCTTTAGTCTATGGATGTGTCACTGAAGAGCCGCATGTAGTTGAGAAGGAGGAAGGGACCAATCATGGATCTGGAGGTGACCAAGGGGAAACCATTGCTGGAAATGCACTAGCAGTGTTGTGACGGGTAGGAGTGGGACCACAAGGATTTCACTGCAGTGGACCATGGGGGAAAGGTGGAGTTGGACAGTGCATTCGACCGAGTGAATTAATGTTGCGAAGTGTTCAATGAAGGTTAAAGAATCATGGTCACAGTCAAAGGATTTTATTGGTGCATTTGATCAGAACGGTTCTCAGTGCTTTGGGCGCAATCGAAATCAGGCTGAAGGGAGTTGTGGGAGAGGTGATCACACAGCTTCGAGATGATGGTATGTTTAAGCAGCTTTTGGTGGCAGGAGTGGCGTTGATTGGAAAGGAAGAGCGATGGTCCCTAGACCGAGTGAACATTTACAATGTCGGTGAGCACTGGGGCCAGGAAAGGTAATTGAGTTTCCAGGATGGGGAGGGGGTCAAAGGGCCAAGAGGAGAGTCTTAAAAAGAGAGCAGCTTAGAGAGAGCAGGAGGCGACGGGATGAAAAGCTCCAAAGTCATGGATGGTTGGGGTTGGAAAGGTAGTTGACAGGAAGAGAGGGAGATGGTATCTGAAGCAGCTGCACAGATGGTCTCAATCTTTGAGTTAAAGAAATCTGAACTGTTTGCACTTGGAAGAGAGTTTCAGGAGGTGGGTGATTATAGAGAAAAAAAAGAGTTGAGAGGTGTTCAAAATCAGGGGTCGAGACAGAGTAGATAGAGAAACTGTTCCCATTGGCGGAAGGGTCGAGAACCAGAGGACATAGATTTAAGGTGATTGGCAAAACAACAAAAGGCGACATGAAGAAAAACTTTTTTACGTGAGTGGTTAGGAACTGGAATGCACTGCCTGAAAGAGTGGTGGAGGCAGACTCGATGATGGCTTTCAAAAGGGAATTGTATAAGTACCCAAAGGAAAAAATTGTGGAGGGCTACGGGGAAAGGGTTCGGGAGTGGGACGAGCTGAAGTGCTCTTGCAGAGAGCCGGCACGGGCTCGACGAGCCAAATAGCAGCCTCCTGTGCTGTCACCATTCTATGATTGTATTGTCCTTGTACATCGCTGTGATCCTGGAGTACGAAGCAGATTTGACTATGGAAACAGAATTGCGCTAATACATGGTACAGCCACATTTTGCAATGGTCAGCTAGACTACTTGTGCACCAGATAGGCTTAGGTCTATGACCCTTTGATATAAGTGTGGAAAGGTGAAAGCTGTACCAGGGCGACCAAGGGTTGGAAGGTGGTGAGTGACTTGGTGGGGACAAGGACATTGATTGGAGCAGTGCTGTGAAGATGTTTTGAACATAAGAACACATAAGAACATAAGAAATAGGAGCAGGAGTAGGCCATTCGGCCCCTCAAGCCTGCTCTGCCATTCAGTAAGATTATGGCTGATCTTCTACCTCACTCCCCTTTCCTGCACTATCCCCATATCCCTTGATTCCCTTAATATCCTAAATCTCTGTCTGGAATATACTCAAAAGACTGAACCTCCACAGCCCTCTGGGATAGAGAATTCCAAAGATTCACCATCCTTTGAGTGAAGAAATTTCTCCTCCTCAATCCTAAATGGCTGACCTCTTATTCTGAGACTGTGACCCCAGCTAGAAGTGTTCTCCATGCATCTACCCTGTCGAGCCCTGTAAGAATTTTGTATGTTTCAATGCGATCTCCTAAACTCTAGAGAATATAGGCTTAGTCTACTCAATCTCCCCTCATAGGACAATCCCCCAATCCCAGAAATCAGTCCGGTGAACCTTTGTTGCACTCTATGGCAAGTATATCCTTCTTTGGGTAAAGAGACCAAAACTCTTCCCCAGAGAGCTGTGGAGGCTGGGTCATTGAAAATATTTAAGGCGGAGATGGAAGATTTTTGAATGACAAGGGAATCAAGAGTTATGGGGAACGGGTAGGGAAGTGGAGTTGAGTCCATGATCAGATCAGCCATGATCTTATTGAATGACAGAGCAGGCTCGAGGGGCCTAATGGCCTACTCCTGCTCCTATTTCTTATGTTAAAACTGTACACAATACTCCAGGTGTGGTCTCACCAGGGCCCTATATAATTGCAGTAAGACATCTTTACTCTTATACTCAAATCCTCTTGTAATAAAGGCCAACATACCATTTGCTTTCGTAATTGCTTGCTGTACCTGCACGTTAACTTTGTGATTCGTGTACAAGGACACCCAGGTCCCTCTGAACACCAACATTTCCCAATCTCTCACCATTTAAAAAATACTCTGCTTTTCTATTATTTCTACCAAAGTTGATAACTTCACAATTCTCCACATATTCTATTTGCTATGTTCTTGCCCACTCACTTAGTCTGTTTTCTGTCCGTTAACTAATCCTCAATCCATGCTCGTATATTGCCCCCAATCCCGTGAGCCCTAATTTTGTTTAATAACCTCTTGTGATCACCTTATGGAATGCCTTTTGAAAATCCTAAGACACCACACCTTACCTGTAAAGCGCTTTGAGATGTCCGGTGGTCGTGAAAGGTGCTATATAAATACTAGTCTTTTAGCCACGGTTGGATCACTTTTCCTGTGGGGATTTTGTGCCTTTAAAGGAATGTATGTTCGTTATAAATGATGTATTCATTCTTTAAATGCTAGCCATTGCTCATCTACCGTCATACCTTTTAATGTAGTTTCCCAATCTACCATAGCCAACTCGCCCCTCATACCTACATGGTTTGCTTTGTTTAGATTTAAGACCCTAGTTTCGTATTGAACTACATCACTTTCAAACTTAATATAAAATTCTATCATATTATGATTACTCTTCCCTAAAGACCTCTTTACTGCAAGGTTTTTAATTAACCCTTTCTCATTGCACAATACTAGATCTAAAATAGCCCGTTCCCTGGTTGGTTCCTCAACATACTGATCTGGAAAAACATCTTGTATACATTCCACAAATTTTTCCTCCACACTATTACTGCAAATTTGGTTTGCACAGTCTATATGTAGATTAACGTCCCCATGATTACTGTAATACCCTTGTTACATGTACCTCCAATTTCCTGATTTGTATTGTGCCCTACATTACAACTACAGTTTGGGGGCCGATAAACAACTCCCACCAATGTTTTCTGATCCTTGCAGCTTCTTAGCTCCACCCAAACTGAATCTACTATTTGTTTTTCGGAACGAAGATCCTTTCTTTCTACTGTTTTAATCCCATTCTTTATTATCAGGGCTAACCTCTTTTCCATTTTTCCTATCTCTTCTAAAAGTTAAGTATCCTGGAATATTTAGTTCCCAATCTTGGCCACTTTGCAACCCCATCTCTGTAATGGCTAATTGATCAAACCTATTAATTTCTATCTGCGCTATTAATTCATCTATTTTGCT
Source organism: Pristiophorus japonicus (assembly GCF_044704955.1). Classification (NCBI taxonomy): domain Eukaryota; kingdom Metazoa; phylum Chordata; class Chondrichthyes; family Pristiophoridae; genus Pristiophorus; species Pristiophorus japonicus. Next base: position 166,016,526 of record NC_091990.1, on the reverse strand, counting down.
GTGAATGCTTTGCGCATTCAGATATAGTGCCTTTAGCTTTGACTTTTTTTCTATTTTCCTTGATGTCCACATGAGTAGCAGGACATTTAGAAGTAGTGGTAGTAGCAGGACATTTAGAAAATCATAATACAGTTAAGCAGAGTCAGCATGGTTTTATGAATGGGAAATAGTGTTTGACAATTTATTAGAGTTCTTTGAGGATGTATCGAGCAGTGTGGATAAAGGGGAACCAGTAGATGTATTTATTTGGATTTCCAAAAGGCATTCGATAAGGTGCTGCATAAAAGCTACTACACAAGATAAGAGCTCATGGGGGGTAATATGTTAGCATGGATAGAGGATTGGCTAACTAACAGAAAACAGAGGGTCGGGATAAATGGGTCTTTTTCAGGTTGGCAAACTGTAACTAGTGGGGTGCCACAGGGATCAGTACTGGGGCTTCTACTATTGGCGATCAATATTAATGATTTGGATGAAGGGACCGAGTGTACTGTAGCCAAATTTTCTGACGGTACAAAGATAGGTGGGAGGAGGACACAGAGTCTGCAAAGGGATATAGATATGTTAAATGAGTGGGCAAGTATTTGGCAGATGGAGCATATAATGTGGGAAAATGGGATGTTATCCACTTTGGGAGGAAGAATAGAAAAGCATAATATTTAAATGGAGAGACTATAGAATGCTGTGGTGCAGAGGGATCTGGGGGGTCCTTGTACATGAAACACAAAAGGTTAGCATGCAGGTACAGCAAGCAATTAGGAAAGGAAATGGAATGTTGGCCTTTATTGCAAAGGGATAGAGTATAAAAGTAGCAAACTGTATAGAGCATTGGTGAGGCCACACCTGGAGTGCTGCATACAGTTTTGGTCTCCTTATTTAAGGAGGGATATACTTGCATTGAAGGAATTTCAGAGAAGGTTCACTCGGTTGATTCCTGGAATGAAGGGGTTGTCTTATGAGGAAGGGTTGAGCAGGTTGGGCAAATTGGAGGTTAGAAGAATGAGAGGTGATCTTATTGAAACATGCAAGATTCTGAGGAGACTTGACAGATGCGTGAGAGGCTGTTTCACCTCGTGGGGTAATCTCGACCTAAGGGACATAGTTTCAGAATAAGGGGTCGCCCAGTTAAGACGGAGATGAGGAGAAATTTCTTCTCCCAGACGGTTGTGAATCTTTGGAATTCTCTACCCTAGAGGCTGGGTCTTTGAATATATTCAAAGGCTGAGATAGACAGATTCTTGAAATATAGGGAGTCAAGGGTTATGGGGAACAGGCAGGAAAGTGGATTTGAGGCCAAGATCAGATCAGCTATGGTGGGGCAGGCTCGAGGGGCCATATGGCCTACTCCTGCTATTTTTGTACTTATGTCACTGATATCCTATTACCTTTTGTTACTCTCTCTGTGTCCCTCCCTTATTTTCACCCAAAACTCTGCTCTGCTCGAGAGCATTGACATTTATCTTGCTGCTTTTAAATTTACTCTTTTCTGAATCCTTCCCCCATCCCTCTTCATTAGTTTAAAGCCCTGTCTACTCTAGTTATTCAATCGCCAGGACACTGGTTGCAGCCCGGTTCAAGTGTAGCCCGTCCCAATGGAACAGCTCCCTCTTTCCCCAGTACTGATGCCAGTGTCCCATGAAGCAAAACCTCTGCCTCCCACACCACTCTGTGAGCCGTGCATTTAACCTTCTAATCTGCTTATCCCTTTGCCAATTGGCGTGTGGCTCAGGTAACAATCTTGAGATTATTACCTTTTGAGGTTTTGCTTTTTAATTTGGACTCCAACTCCTCAGACTCTCTCAGCAGGACCTCATTCCTACTTCTACCTATGCCGTTTCCATTAGATTTGGACCCATCTGTCACAGCCAACTGAAGTGCAGTAGTTAGATGTCAAGTTCTTATATTCTTTGTATCCACACTTCCTTCGAGATTTTCACATGCACATCTCAATGATTGATTCCTTTAGGGATCCCTATACCACTTATTATTCATGATTGGTTCACACTTTAGTGGGGTTACCTCATAATGCATGGTGTTTGGTTTCTTATCTCAAAACTGTACCAGTCAGTTCTTCTGATTCCACAGCAATCCAAGATTTCTCCTTTGTTACTAGCTTCCTTTATCTGACACACAATGTCTGTTAATGTTCCTCTATATGCCTGTTTCTCAGCTTGCAGTTAATGTGGTTTGAAACGTTTCCTCTGCCCACCTGGGGCTCGCTTGCCGTATAGGAGTTCCGTGTGGAGCGCTTGCTTAGGGAGTCCCGAGTCGGGCATGCGGACAATGTGCCCTCAAAGCTTCTTTGATAAAGTGCAACATCCCCATCGGCACCTGGGAGTCCCTGGCCTAAGTCCTCCAAAATGGAGGAAGAGTATCCGGGAGGGCGCTGAGCACCTCGAGTCTCGTCGCCGAGAGCATGCAGAAATCAAGCGCAGACAGCGGAAGGAGCGTGCGGCAAACCAGGCTCCCCACCCACCCTTTCCTTCAACCACTGTCTGCCCCACCTGTGACAGAGACTGTAATTCCCGCATTGGACTGTTTAGTCACCTGAGAACTCACTTTTAGAGTGGACTCAAGTCTTCCTCGATTTTGAGGGGTTGCCTATGATGATGAATGTGGTTTAGCTATTGTTATAGTTCTTGTTAGGGATTTTTAAAACACATTTTCCCTTCAGCAGAGAGACCTTGGTGTCCATGTACATAGATCCTTAAAGGTGGCAGGGCAAGTTGATAAGACGGCTTTAAAAAAGCATATGGGTTACTTGGGTTTATAAATAGAGGCATAGAATATAAAAGCAAAGTGATCATGCTAGAACTTCATAAATTGCGCTTTTTAAAAGAATCTAGGGAAGAGATAGTAGAGGCACTATTACGCATATTTAATTGGTCGTTCGAAATAGATGTAGTGCTAGAGGACTGTTGGATAGCTAACATAATATCTATAGTTAACAAGGAAGATAGAACATGTCCAGGAAACTGTAGACCAGTCAGCTTAACATTGGTCGCAGGAAAATTAATGGAATCCCTACTAAAGGAGAAAATAGAAAAAATCTAGAAACCAAAAATTTCAAAAGGGAAAGTCTTGCTTGACCAACCTCATTGAATTCTTTGATGAAGTAACGGACAGATTAGACAAGGGTAACGCAGTAGATGTAATATATCAAGATTTCCAAAAGGCCTTATATAAGATATCACATAATAGACTAACAAATAAAGTCAGAGCTTGCAGAGTCAGGGGACAAATAGCAGAATGGATCGCTAGCTGTCTGCAAGACAGAAAGTAGAGAGTAGGGATAAAGGGTAATTATTCAGAGTGGCAGAAAGTGGGAAGTGGCGTCCCAGGATCAGTGCTAGGACCACCGTTGTTCACAATTTATATTAATAGTTTAGACTTTGGAAACAAAATTTCTAAATTTGCAGACGACACCAAATTGGGAAGGATGGTCAACACTGAGGAGGACTGCAACAAATTACAAGAAGGCATTAATAAACTTACAGAATGGGCATATAATTGGCAATTGCATTTCAACATCGTTAAGTGTGATACTATATTTTGCTAAGAAGAATAAGGTCATATTTTACTTAGAAAATAAGAATCTAACTGGGGTAGAGGAGCAAAAGGTTCTGGGAGTACAAATACACAAATCACTGACGCAGGTCAATAAGTCCGTAACACATGTAACCCAAGCACGGGGGCTTATTTCTAGAGGGATAGAATTGAGCAGAGACATTATACTAAACTTTTATATTGAACCTTGGTTAGACCACACCTGGAGTACTGTGTACAGTTCCTGTTGCCATATTTCAAAAAGGATATAGAGGCCTGGAGAGGGTGTCACAAAGATTTACAAGGATGATACCAGAACTGCGAGGTTATAGCTGTCAGGAAAGGATAAACCGGTTGTGTGTCTCTTCTCTTGAAAGGGGTGATCTAATAGAGGTCTTTAAAATGATGAAAGATTTTGATAGAGTAGACAGAGGGAGTGTTTCCACTTGTGGGGAAGAGCAAAACTAGAGGCCATCAATACAAGATAGTCACCAAGAAATCCAATAGGGAATTCAGAAGAAACTTCTTTATCCAGAGAGTGGTGAGAATGTGGAACTTGCTAACACAGGGTGTAGTTGAGGCGAATAGTATCGATGTGTTTAAGGGGAAACTAGATAAGTATATGAGGGAGAAGGGAATCGAGGGTTATGCTGACAGAGTTCGAAAAGGACAGATAAGGGGAGGCTTAAGTGATGCATTAATGCTGGCATGGACTGACTGGACCAGATGGCCTGTTTCTATGCTGTATATTCTATGTAATTCTATGGTTAGGCCGCAGCTGGAGTATTGTGGACAATTCTGTGCTCCAGACTTCAGTAAAGATGTAAAGGCCTTAGTTAGAAGGGGTGCAGAGGACATTTACCAGGATGTTACCAGGGATAAGGGACTTCAGTTATGAGAGGTTGGAAAGATCAGGACTGTTCTCCTTGAAACAGAGATGGTTGAGGTGACCTATTACAGGTTTTCAAGATGATGAAAGGTTTTGATAGAGTCGATGGAGAAAGACTGTTCCCTCTGACGAGTGGGTCAATAACCAGAGGTCATAGATTTAAAATCATTAACGAAAGAGCTCGAGGGGAAATGAGAATGTTTTTCACTGAGTGGTCGGGATTTGAAACACTCTACCTGAAAAGGTGGTGGAAGCCAATTCCCTAAATAAATTTAAAAGGGAGTTGAACAGGTTCTTGAGGATGAGGAACTTAGGGTTACAGACAAAAAGCAAGTGTGTGGGACTAAACACGAGCACTCTTTCATAGAGCCAGCACCAGCAACAACGGGACGAATGGTCTTTAGTGCTGTAAGTTTCTATGATTCTGTGAACATTTTGGTGCTTCAATGAGCTGCCAGTGTGCTTCCAACTAGATGGAGCGGTTTGTGTTCAACCTCTTAACATCGTTAAAACAAACCAATTAAAAAAAATTTAAAAAAATTCTCTGGATATGATTGAATTGTCGGTACTCATGCTCTCACAAAAATAATTACTTGAGCCTGTGCTGCAATGCTACACGCTTTTCGTGAAGGATGCAAAGTGACTTTTTGATACTCGTTAATATTTTTTCCCCAAGGCCTCTAACCCGATCAATATCTTGTTCGAAGACCACTTTGGGAATGCTGCATCAAGGAGTGACGGGGCACTGGTGTGTTCCTATAGTTCTCCAAACTCAGAGCACCTAATTTCAATCATGTGACCATTGTCAAGTGGAGACCATTACTTCCCTGAAGGAGCAGGGTTACAAAAACATAGGACCAATAGTTGCATTATGTATTTATATTTAAATAGGGTACTTTCTGTCACTTAATAGAAGCTCAGATAACTATAATCTCTTAATAGTGTTTTCTTACTGCCGTTAACTGTAGGACAAGTAAAAGTGAAGAAATGGCACTGAATTGCAGCTCATTCAGAATCCTGCAGCTGGCCATGAATGGAGTTCAGAGGCATGTTTAGCAGCAAGTCTGACAAAGGTCACAGATGCTGGGGAGGCAATCTGCAATGGTCCCAGGGGCCATGGCTGTAATGAATACCACTGTTCAAAAATATTCAATATAACATTGATAATATCTTAAAGCTAGCAAAGGTCGCTAGCTAGGAATGCCCCATGTTGCTGCTTCATTCGTGATTTACTGAACTATTCTTTGTTTCCTCCTCAGGCTCTTTCTGCCAGTGTCAGCTCCAGTAAACTCTTCCCAAGTAGTACTTCACAGCATGAGAGCTCATTTGGGGACGAAGTGGAAGTCCACAATCTACTAATCATTGATCAGCATACATTTGAAGGTAAAGGTTATCTCTCGTGTAGAGTCAGCAGTTTGTCTGCAGTTTCACCAATCTCAACAAACTTTCAGCATGTTCCCATTTCAGCCAACCATTCAGTGCTGTCAGCACTCTTGTTGTATTTTGTTTTTCTCAAAGTTGTTTACAGAAGCATAGTTGTTTGTCAAATACTTGAGAATATAGCTATTTTAGGACCTTGTTCTGGATTATTTTTCTTTATTAGCCATATTATAAAATTTTACAGAACTAATTATTACGTGTGTTACACGCCTCCGCTCTTTGCAACATGTAGTATTTGTCAGGAGAAACAAGAGGCACCCATGATTTGACTGAACTGACTGATCATATGAACATGGTGAGAAGGACCAGATATGATTCAGGATAATCCTATTGGTCTTCTGTTACTCTGCTGTTTGTTTGTTTACTACTTTTCACAACATCAGGTCGTCCCAAAGCACTTTACAGCCAATAAAGAACTTTTCAAGTATAGTCGGTGTTGTAATGCTACAGGGCTCCAGCCATGTAAGTTACACCTCTCAAAAATGATTTAGGTGTAAGTATTTACCAAGCTGTAAAATTCCTCCAATTAATTTTGTATTTTTATACATTGTCCCTCTCCATTCCATCACCATTACATACTTGTGTGAAAAGCTTGTCTCTCTACCATCTCTGGGGCTTCATCCACAGAGTTCCTCGCTGGAATCTTTTGTTTTGCTGTTCATGTTTTGTAAATTTCTTTGTCTACTAGCTCTGTAGTGAAACCCTATAATGATTTCAGGGAGTTAGTGTTTAGCAGGCATTCTGGAGTGACCTCAATCAGAAGAATACCTTTCAATGTTCCCTCTACTGAATGTAGTTTTTTTTAACCTAGTTATCCATCCAGTTTTCTCCCCTAATATCTGAAAGGGTGTGATTGGTCCTGTTTTTAATTTAAAAAATCTTCACTTTGACCAACCCTTTGGGAAACGCAGCAAAGAATCGCTTCTTTCTTGAATAAGCAGAGGATATCAGGAAAGCTGCACTGTACACCTTGTCATTGCTAGAGCAATAGATAGAAACTCACCTTCCTGTCTTCTAACCAAGATGGTGTATGAATCAGGAGGGCCAAAGGAGAATGGAAAAAAAATAGACGGATGTGAGGAGATCAAACTAATTTTTCATGTGGAGAAAATGTTCTCATTCACCCTGTGCAATTATCTGTTCATTAATTTCAGATACTGTTAGTTGGAATTTTATACAGTCCCTTGCATCTATTCACCTTTCTAATATATTTACACTGGTTGAATAATCCACTGTCGAAGCAATGTTCTACTCTATTTTGGGGGCTGAGGACAATAAAATGAGAATTGTGTGTACTTTTTTGTCCCCTTCTGAATGTGCTGACTCTTGCAGGAATTGGTTCCAGGGATGCTGGCCAACCTCTGGTCCTTCACCATTGTGGCCTCAACATGGACTCTGAACCCCATGAAGCCTCATGGCATTAGGTCAAACATGGGCAAGGAAACCTCCTGCTGACTACCACCTTCTGCCCTCCCTCAGCTGATGAATCAGTACTCCTTCATGTTGAACATCACTTGGAAGAAGCACTGAGGGTAGCAAGGGCACAGAATGTACTCTGGGTGGGGACTTCAATGTCAGTCACCAAGAGTGGCTCGGTAGCACCACTACTGACTGAGCTGGCCGAGTCCTGAAGGACATAGCTGCCAGACTGGACCTGTGGCAGGTGGTGAGAGAACTAACACCTCGTCCTCACCAATCTACCTGTCGCAGATGCATCTGCCCATGCCATACTGGTGGTCGTGACCACCGCACAGTCCTTGTGGAGACGTAGTGTGCCACTACCACTGTGCTAACTGGGATAGATTCAGAACAGATCTAGCAGCTCATAGCCTGGCAGATCCCTCCCTCTACCATTACCATCAAGCCAGGGGGCCAACCCTGGTTCAATAAGGAGTGTAGAAGAGCATGCCAGGAGCAGCACCAGGCATACCTTAAACTGAGGTACCAACCTGGCGAAGCCACAACACAGTACTACATGCATCCTAAACAGCGGAAGCAGCATGCTATAGACAGAGCTAAGCGATCCCACTACCAATGGATCAGATCAAAAGGCTGCAGTCCTGCCACATCCAGTAGTGAATGGTCGTGGACAGTTAAACAATTAATGGAAGGAGGAGGCTCCATGAACATCCCCAATCCTCAATAATGACGGAGCCCAGCACTTGAGTGCAAAAGACAAGACTGAAGCGTTAACAACCATCTTCAGCCCAAAGTGCCGAGCTGATGATATTTCGACCACCTCCTGAGGCACCCACCATCACAAATGCCAGTCTTCAGCCAATTCGATTCACTTCTCGTGATATCAAGAAATGGCTGACTGCACTGGCTATGCACCCGACAACATCCCGACTGTAGTACTGAAGACTTGTGTTCCAGAACTAGCTGCCTCTAGCCAAGTTGTTCCAGTACAGCTAAAACACTGGCATCTACCCGACAAAGTGGAAAATTGCCCAGGTATGTCCTGTCCACAAAAAGCAGGACAAATCCAATCTGGCCAACTACCGCCCCATCAGCCTACTCTCAATCATCAGAAAAGTGCTGGAAGGCATTGTTGACAGTGTTATTAAATGGCACTCAATCACCACTAACTGCTCACCAATGCTGTTTGATTTTTGCCAGGGCCACTCGGTTCCAGACCTCATTACAGTCTTGGTCCAAACATGGACAAAAGAGCTGCATTCTAGAGGTGAGGTGATAGTCACTGCCCTTGACATTGACCGAGTGTGGCATCAAGAAGCCCCAGTAAAACTGAAGTCAATGGGAATCGAGGGTGAGGGTGAGATAGACAAAAATCCCAGTCCCAGGACATCGCTGCAGGAGTTCCTCAGGACAGTGTCCTAGGCCCAACCATCTTCAGCTGCTTTATCAATGACCTCCTCTCCATCATAAGGTCAGAAGTGGGGATGTTCGCTGATGATTGCAGTGTTCAGTTCCATTAGCAACTCCTCAGATAATGAAGCAGGCCATGCCCGCATGCAGCAAGACCTGGGCAGCATTCAGGCTTGGGCTGATAAGTTGCAAGTAATATTTACGCTACACAAGTGGCAAGCAATGGCCATCTCCAACAAAAGAGATTCTAGCCACCTCCCATGACATTCAGTGGGATTACCATCGCTGAATCCCCCACCATCAACATCCTGGGGGGGGTCACCATTGACCAGAAACTTAACTGGACCAGCCACATAAATACTGTAGCTACAAGAGCAGGTCAGAGGCTGGGTATTCTGCAGCGAGTGACTCACCTCCTTGCTCCCCGAAGACTTTCCACCATCTACAAGGCATGTCAGGAGTGTGATGGAATACTTTCCACTTGCCTGGATGAGTGCAGCTCCAATAACACTCAAGAAGCTCGACACTATCCAGGACAAAGCAGCCCACTTGATTGGCACCCCATTCACTCCCTCCATCACCGGCGCACGTGGCTGCAGTATGTACCATCTACAAGATGCACTGCAGCAACGTACCAAGGCTTCATCGACAGTGCTCCCAAACCTGCGACCTCTACCACCTAGAAGAACAATGCAGCAGACGCATGGGAACACTCTACCACCTAGAAGAACAATGCAGCAGACGCATGGGAACACCAGCACTTGCAAGTTCACTCTTCTCTTTCCCCCCCCCCCCCCCCCCTCCCCCCCCCCCGAAGTCACACACCATCCTAACTTGGAAATATATTGCCATTCCTTTATCACCGCTGGGTCAAAATCCTGGAACTCCCTCCCTAACCGCACTATGGGAGTGCTTTCACCTCCGGACTGCAGTGGTTCAAGAAGTTGACTCATCATCACCACCACCACCTCGCGGGCAATTTGGGATTGGCAGTATGCCAGTAATGCTTACATCCCATGAATGAATAAAAAAATGTTGGAAGTGAGACAGTTAGCATTGACGAGCTATATGATCATGAGGATTAGCACAACAGAGCCTGATTCTGTCCTCATCTACATTTATACTTTCCAGCAGGAATCAATGGAATACTTGCTATTGAGGGAGTGCAGCGAAGGTTCACCAGACTGATTCCAGGAATGGCTGGACTGATATGAGGAGAGACTGGATCAACTGGGCCTTTATCCACTGGAGTTTAGAAGGATGAGAGGGGATCTCATAGAAACGTATAAGATTCTGACAGGACTGGACAGGTTAGATGCAGGAAGAATATTCCCGATGTTGGGGAAGTCCAGAACCAGGGGACACAGTCTTAGGATAAGGGGTAAACCATTTAGGACTGAGATGAGGAGAAACTTCTTCACTCAGAGTTGTTAACCTGTGGAATTTCCTACCGCAGAGAGTTGTTGATGCCAGTTCATTGGATATATTCAGGAGGGAGTTAGATATGGCCCTTACAGCTAAAGGGATCAAGGGGTATGGAGAGAAAGCAGGAAAGGGGTACTGAGGGAATGATCAGCCATGATCTTATTGAATGGTGGTGCAGGCTCGAAGGGCCGAATGGCCTACTCCTGCACCTATTTTCTATGTTTCTATATGATCAAGAAGAGCATGAGTGTTAACTGATTTTTGTTTTCTGTCTCCAGTGGCAATAATGCCAATTGTAGCACCATGATTCCTGCCCTTGTTGAGATCAAACACCTTTATGGATCTCTTGGTATTTCATTCTGTACAGACTTGTTATTTAACCAGGTTATATGTTCAGATGCCCTATGATTTTAACAATGGCTTTATCTTCGTTTTCAGTTCTTCATGCTCACCAGTTCCTTCAGAATGAGTATGCACTAAGTATTGTGTCCTGCAAGTTGGGCAAAGATCCCAATACTTATTTTATTGTTGGCACAGCAATGGTTTATCCTGAAGAAGCAGAACCAAAACAAGGACGAATTATTGTGTTCCAGTATTCTGACGGTAGGTCAAGTGTTCAGCTTATATTTATTGTCAACTCATTTCTGACTAGTCCAGACACTGATCCATTTTTGTTTGGTTTTCCTCCAGTCCCCAAACCCAATTCCGCCCACAAATACAGACTCTGGTGTTGATCTCTTACTCCTGAGATGCAATGCTACTGGTACTAACCCACAAAGTTCTTCCTGCACCATCATTGACCACCCCTGATGCATAGAGTTCCTCCTGTACAATTACCGAGCGTTAATGAACCATCAAATTTCATCTGTACTATGGCTGTGTAGTGCAGACCCATAAGAGTTCCCTGATTTGTAGAGTTATTTCTGTCCTATTGATGCGAAGTAATGACCCATGCTTCCAACTGCAGATTTGGGAATAGATCCAGAATCAGTCTGGAACTGCATCTTTGTTGTTCCCTGTTCCAGACATAGCAGTAGATTTTAGATAGACTTTGTCCTTCCCTCTCCTGCAATATCGTTGGAGTAGATCTGGTACCAGTAGAGAAGTGTAGATACAGTTACAGGATTCAGACCTGTTTTTGTGTACACCGGATCACACCCGAATCAATGGATTCTGTTTTTAAAACACCAGAAATTATATTCTATTAACTACCATATTGTTTCATTCAACAGGTAAACTTCAGACAGTAGCAGAAAAAGAAGTAAAAGGTGCCGTATATTCCATGGTAGAGTTTAATGGCAAGTTGTTGGCAAGCATCAATAGCACGGTACATAAGTCTAAGATTCCTCATAATCTTTTTTTGCTGGAGTGGCAGGGAGTCTGCATGTTTAGAATGGTCTTTTGGTGAGCGGAAATTATTCTGTGGTGTTGGCTATTGTGTTTCTGTATGAAAATTGGGCTGAGTGGAAGTTTTTCCCCCTATTAATATTAGAAATTGACATGTTTTGTGGTTTAATATATTTAACTTTGCTCTTCCCCTTCTAATGGGTCTCTTATTGCTGCACAAAATCCCTCACTAAGCTTTCACTTGACACGAGAGGGTGTGTAACTGTGGCTTGGGTTACCTTGTGTGTATTTTTAATTTTTTTTGTTTTCTTTCCTGGGGTGGAGGAAGAAGAATTAAAACCTCAGTTCCACTTGGTTTCAGACTGCGAGCTATGCAGTCAAAACCAGCTCCGCCACTCCGCGAGGTTTTGTCTCCAGTTAAATTTCACAATACGAGAATGCAATTACTAATTTAACCAGTTAAATCTAGGGCTGCAACTATTCAAAATTAGTTAAATAAAATGTGTGTGCTTTTTCTGTGGCGGTATCTTAAAAAGCACATGATACTTGCAGATATATAGATTGAGAATTACACAGTTCCGTTCCCTTGAGTGATACAAATAAATAATACTTGCATTTATATAATATATTCAAAAAGGAGTTAGATGAGGTCCTTACTACTAGGGGGATCAAGGCGTATGGCGAGAAAGCAGGAATGGGGTACTGAAGTTGAATGTTCAGCCATGAACTCATTGAATGGCGGTGCAGGCTAGAAGGGCCGAATGGCCTACTCCTGCACCTATTTTCTATGTTTCTATAACGCGTTATCGCATTGAAACATCTTGAATCACTTCACACAAGTCTGTGGCAGACTTTTAATCGCCATTACTTCACTCTAGTATCATACAGTTCAAAAATGTTCACTCCAGACACACTACAATTTTGGAAAGATGTAATATATAATTATACCACTGTGTGTTCTTCATAGAATGAAAATTCACACATCTAACATTACACTTAACTGAAATCCTAATAGCAGCTTGCTTATTCATTTGTCTCATCACTTTGAGTTTATTTTGATCAGGTGCATCAGCATATTTACTCTGATCTATACTAGATATGATGAAGTAACAGTATGATTTTCACTCTAGGTGCGATTATATGAATGGACTGCTGAGAAAGAGCTACGCACAGAATGCAACCATTATAATAATATCATGGCCCTCTACCTGAAAACAAAGGGAGACTTTATCCTGGTGGGAGACTTGATGCGCTCAGTGCTGCTGCTTGCATATAAACCAATGGAAGGGAATTTTGAAGAGGTATAATTCAACTTGAGTTTACATCATATTTTTCTTTGCGTTTTCCCTGCTGCTCTGAAAGAGCTAACTCCTGTTAGTCCATCATGTTGGGCCTAGAAATATGTGTCGGGAGGATGTTCATCCATGGAGGACATCACAGCAGAGTTTGGTTCTATCCTCACCCAAAGTCTACATGCACATTTCTGAGTCGAGGATCACTGATGAGGGGTGAGAACCGTGGTTGCTTTATTTTCCCCCACTTTCCCTAACCTGGGGATGCTGAGACCAGTTTTGACACCCGAACTGTTGCCTTGATCTGGACCAGCTAACTGATCTCCTCGCAGGTCAAACCTGGCAGCTTCATGTAATGTTGGCCACTAACAGAGATATGTACTTTTTTAAACTTTTGCTTCAGAGATCCCAGTCGTCTCAGATCTGGTCTACTTTATCTCAAACTGAAACTGCTCATTACTGCGAAACACTCAAAGTATGCACATCTGACTCGGGCCGACCCTTACAGAAATTGTCTGCACAGACGTGCACTATTTACAATATACATTAATGATTTAGACGAAGGAATTGAATGTAATATCTCCAAGTTTGCAGATGACACTAAGCTGGGTGGCGGTGTGAGCTGTGAGGAGGATGCCAAGAGGCTGCAGGGTGACTTGGACAGGTTAGGTGAGTGGGCAAATGCATGGCAGTTGCAGTATAATGTAGATAAATGTGAGGTTATCCACTTTGGTGGCAAAAACACGAAGGCAGAATATTATCTGAATGGCGGCAGATTAGGAAAAGGGGAGGTGCAACGAGACCTGTGTGTCATGGTACATCAGTCATTGAAAGTTGGCATGAATGAGGTACAGCAGGCGGTGAAGAAAGCAAATGGCATGTTGGCCTTCATAGCGAGAGGATTTGAGTATTGGAGCAGGGAGGTCTTACTGCAGTTGTACAGGGCCTTGGTGAGGCCACACCTTGAATATTCTGTACAGTTTTGGTCTCCTAATCTGAGGAAGTCATTCTTGCTATTGAGGGAGTGCAGCGAAGGTTCACCAGACTGATTCCCGGGATGGCAGTACTGACATATCAAGAAAGACTGGATCGACTAGGCTTATATTCACTGGAATTTAGAAGAATGAGAGGGGATCTCATAGAAACGTATAAAATTCTGTCGGGACTGGACAGGTTAGAAGCAGGAAGAATGTTCCCGATGTTGGGGAAGTCCAGAACGAGGGGTCACAGTCTAAGGGGTAAGGGGTAAGCCATTTAGGACCGAGATGAGGAGAAACTTCTTCACTCAGAGAATTGTGAACCTGTGGAATTCTCTACCAGAGTTGTTGAGGCCAGTTCATTAGATATATTCAAAAGGGAGTTAGATGTGGCCCTTACGGTTAAAGGGATCAAGGGGTATGGAGAGAAAGCAGAAAAGGGGTACTGAGGTGAATGATCAGCCGTGATCATATTGAATGGTGGTGCAGGCTCGAAGGACCGAATGACCTACTCCTGCACCTATTTTCTATGTTTCTGTCTTGAATATGTGCTTTGATGCTGTTTTTCAGGCAGCAGGGTGGGAGGGATCACAGCTTTGATATTACGTCATTGAAATGGAGGTTTGAGAGTTGGGACATCCAATCATTTTAGCGCTCTCTTCATTCCTGTCGTCTTTCAGTCCCAAGATAGCTAGCCGGGAAAGCATCAGAGTTAAAAGGATTTAGGGATTGCGTAGCAGAGCGCATGAATTCGTGGATAGACAGTATCTTTACTAAAACTTAATTAGCATATTGGTACCAATACAATTGGTACAAAAGCAAAATACTGTGGATGCTGGAAATCTCAAATAAAAATAGTAAATGCTGGAAATACTCCGCAGTCAGGCAGCATCTGTGGAGACAGGAGCAGAGTTAATGTTTCAGGGCGATAACCTTTCGAAAGTGCATCGAGCTGAAACGTTAACTCTTTCTCTCTCCACACATGATGCCTGTCCTGCTGAGTATTTCCAGCATTTTCTGTTTTTATTTCCAATACAACTGGTGATGCTCTCAATTCATCATCTGATGTTTCTCCCTCTACTTATATTCCCAGTAACAAACCTGTAACCATCTTTGATTCACCTTGGTGTTATATAGCTCAAAATGCTCTCTCCAGGCACAGCCCATGTTTGGAAGGACAGAACATTTAATTGCACAGCTGCATTTTTTTCAAAGTTTAGGAGGATATACAGTGGAAAGGTGTTCACACTTGCATTACCTGTGTTCTTAACTATCCATAAAAATAATTGTAGGTAATGGGCGACCCATGGAATTTCAGGCTGCAAGTGTTTTTTGTGTTTTAGAACATGGTCTTCCTGCCAGCGGGAACAGCGCTGCTACAACAGCTGATTAATTAGCTGCTCTCTTGGCTCACAACTTCCCTCCCAGATGTGGATCAGATTTTTAAAAAATGTTTGTATTTATTCGTTCATGGGATGTGGGCGTTGCAAGGCCGGCATTTATTGCCCATCCCTAATTGCTCTTGACAAGGTGGTGGTGAGCTGCTGCCTTGAACTGCTGCAGTCCTTGTGGTAACGGTTTGTTACAACTGAGTGGTGTACTAGGCCACTTCAGAGGACAGTTAAGAATCAACCACATTGCTGAGAGTCTGGATTCACATATAGGCCAGACCAGGTAAGGACAGCAGATTTCCTTCCCTAAAGGACATTGGTGAACCAGTTGGGTTTATCCCAACAATTCGGTAGTTTCATGGAGACCTTTACTGATGCTTGCTTTTTAATTCCAAATGTATTTAATTAACTGAACTTAAATTCCCCTAGTTGCCGTGGTGGGATTGGAAAGAGCTGGCCAAAAGTTCTCTTCTCCCCCCCCTACTCCCACCTCCACTATAGTCAATTTGTACTAACTTCCACTGATTTCATTGGCATCCTTCAGGCAGACTCTGGGTTAATTTTAAAGAGGGTGTAATTGCTTATAGGTGAGTACAGACTGTCTATAGTATACACTCCGATAGCTAAGGACTGTAGTTGGCCAGCTTGATTTGGCTACTGGAGTTGCCAGTAAGGCCTGGTGTTGCAGTGCCAGCTGATTGCGCTTGTAGAATTACAGATGAGTGTTGCTGAGCAGGGTGACAAAAGGCAGAGTAATTCTGGAAATTTTGAGTACACTTGCTTTTCTGCCAGTTTCAAATGTCTGCTGTAGTTGGGTCCCCTCCATTATGGTGGATTGTTTGAATTTTCACGCCCACAATTACTCCACTAAAATCTATGACTGACTGAATCTTCATGATCATGATGCTTTGGCTAAGATCAAACAAGCACTTTGTGTCTGTGTAGAAGTATGTGGTTCGTATCCCTTCATCTCCACACTCCAGCTGTACAACAAAATGTTGCTCTTAAAAGCAGAGACATATGAAGTAAGCATTGGGCCAGAGTGCGCCGAAATCGTGGTTAGAGGGTTGTTTTAAGAGTCCTGTCACTTTTTTCAACCAGAAGAAATCTCCCTAACCTGTCTTCACCATTGCAAAAAAAACATTTTATATCCCCTTTCATGTCGTCAAGATATCCCAACACACTTCAGTTAATTTGAAATACTTTTGAAGTGTAGTCACATTTATTTTGTCGGCAAACGCGACAGCCAATTTGTGCACAGGAAAGTCCCACAAATAGCACTGAGGTAAATGACCAGTTAATGTCTGATTTTGTGCTGGTGCTTTAGAGATAAATGTTGATCAGGAGATTGGAAGCATTGCCATCAAGTGGGTAGTGCCTCGGTGTAATGTCTCATTGATGGTACTAGAAACACATATGTCTGATATTTGTACTGGTATATTAATGAAATAGAGACTTTAAAACTGATTTTGTTCCTTTATTTTTACACAAGATTGCCCGAGACTTCAACCCTAATTGGATGAGTGCTGTCGAGATACTAGATGACGATAATTTTCTGGGTGCGGAAAACTCCTTCAACTTATTTGTTTGTCAGAAAGACAGGTGAGCAGGTTCTGACATCCGTATGTATTCTGTGTGTCGCCTTTAAAGCTTTCAACCCATTGTATGGCAAGTATACTTTGGCCTTGGACCTGGGGTCATCAGATGAAATATGGAAGAATGTTCTTGCAGAGTGAATACCCAGCTAGTTTTGAACCAGACAGACCAGTTTTGGGGTGTCGATGTCAGGCAACTTTGAAAATTGAAAGTCAAATCTAAAAATGCAGTTCCAGTTGCTTCATTTAAAAAATGGTTGATCTGATTTATTTTACGTTCAGGATGCAGGAGCTGAACACTTTGCAAATGTGCACAATGATATCTTAAATACACCAACGCTTGAATTCTACCGATGCTTGTCAATTTTCCACTCTCCAGCCCTCACTCATCCTCGGACTTATCATCAAGTGGTACCCTGCCACTTCAAAGGATAACATAAGCAAGGCCATTACTGATCACTTCCTCACCTCCACCACCATTGAGCTCTGTCTACCTGTCTCCAGCATCATTCTGATTCTGTTTCTAAAAGAAAATACCTGGGTTCTGGATCCAGCAGATTAAATAGTTGTTTTGATAATCAGTCGCTAGTAGAACCTACAAGCTCTGCTAGTTATCTTTGGAACCAGAAGATTAGCCACTGGGCTGAAATCCTATCAGTATGGGCTGCATTTTTTATTTCATACATTTTATTCTGAATTACATATTTTTGTTCTTGTTTTTGCAATATCTTTTTGTATTTTCACCCTCTTGCCTGCTGTCAGTACCTCTACACAGGGAATGAAGATTTTATTTGAGAGATTATAGATACAAATTCACATTCTATCATTCTGTGGAAGGAACATCTGCCCTGTCCCTCCCCCCAGGTGGCACTAAACTAGCGATGCACAAACTTGGTGTGCTGCTTAATTTCAAGGTGAGCTTCCTCGGCCGCATCCATTTGGCTACCAAGATCAGTTATTCCACTTCAAACATCGCTGATCACCATTTGCACCGTTTCCCCACAATGCTGATAAAACTCTTTACTATAAGAACATAAGAATTAGGAACAGGAGTAGGCCATCTAGCCCCTCGAGCCTGCTCCGCCATTCAACAAGATCATGGCTGATCTGGTCGTGGACTCAGCTCCACTTACCCGCCCTCTCCCCGTAACCTTTAATTCCCTTATTGCTTAAAAATCTATCTATCTTTGACTTGAAAACATTCAATGAGCCAGCCTCAACTACTTCCTTGGGCAGAGAATTCCACAGATTCACAACCCTCTGGGAGAAGAAATTCTTTCTCAACTCGGTTTTAAATTGGCTCCTCCGTATTTTGAGGCTGTGCCCCCTAGTTCTAGTCTCCCCTACCAATGGAAACAACCTCTCTGCCTCTATCTTGTCTATCCCTTTCATGATTTTAAATGTTTCTATAAGATCACCCCTCATCCTTCTGAACTCCAACGAGTAAAGACCCAGTCTACTCAATCTATCATCATAAGGTAACCCCCTCATTTCTCGAATCAGCCTAGTGAATCGTCTCTGTACCCTTTCCAAAGCTAGTATATCCTTCCTTAAGTAAGGTGACCAAAACTGCACACAGTACTCCAGGTGCGGCCTTACCAATACCTTATACAGTTGCAGCAACACCTCCCTGCTTTTGTACTCCATCCCTTTCGCAATGAAGGCCAACATTCCATTTGCCTTCCTGATTACCTGCTCCACCTGCAAACTAACCTGTTGGGATTCATGCACAAGGACCCCCAGGTTCCTCTGCACCACAGCATGTATAATTTCTCCCCATTCAAATAATATTCCCTTTTACTGTTTTTTTTTTCCCCAAGGTGGATGACCTCACACTTTCCGACATTGTATTCCATCTGCCAAACCTTAGCCCATTCGCTTAACCTATCCAAATCTCCTTGTAGCCTCTCTGAGTCCTCTACACAACCCGCTTTCCCACTAATCTTGGCGTCATCTGCAAATTTTGTTGCACTACACTCTGTCCCCTCCTCTCGGTCATCTATGTATATTGTAAACAGTTGTGGTCCCAGCACTGATCCCTGTGGCACACCACTAACCACTGATTTCCAACCGGAAAAGGACCCATTTATTCCGACTCTCTGCTTTCTGTTCGCCAGCCAATTCTCTATCCATGCTAATACATTTCCTCTGACTCCGCGTACCTTTATCTTCTGCAGTAATATGTGCTTGTATCATCTTGTGACGCAACTTCTCAAACATTTTCCCAACCAACCTTCCCACCTTCACCTTCCTCAAATTACAGCTCATTTAGAATCCCCTTGCCCCTGTCATTATGGCTTTCCATATCCCAGTGAATTGGCTTCCAAATTTCTGTGACCTTTTCTATTGATCCTCTGTTCCTCCTACACTCCATTCCACCATCAGTCACTATTCCTTCTGCCACTATATCCAAGCCTTCAATAAATTCCTCTAATTTCATTCCTCTCTTCTTCTAGAAACCTAAAAATACTCATCGACCATGCTTTAGGCACCTCCCTTAACTTTTCAATTTTTGTGTTCTGCTGAGTGTTGAATGTTTTCCTAACCATGTAAAGTGTTCTGAGATGTCTGTCTCTGTGAGGAGCACAGTAGAAATGCAAGTTTTATACTGGATCTGCAGTGAGCTCTACCACCTCTGCCCATAAAATGAAACAAACACGTTTAAATTGAATTTGCAGCAACAGTCCTTTTTTATTTTCAGTGCGGCTACTACAGATGAGGAAAGGCAGCATCTCCAAGAAGTGGGGCTGTTCCACCTCGGCGAGTTCGTCAATGTGTTCTGTCATGGATCTCTGGTGATGCAGAATCTTGGTGAGACCTCCACACCAACACTGGGTTCGGTGCTGTTTGGCACAGTCAACGGCATGATTGGTGAGTTTGTACAGGAAGGTTGAAGGTCAGGTGAGCAGCACAAAAGCTGCCATAGAATGTTTATTCCTGCAACAACAATAACCGCTTGTATTCATAGCACCTTTTAACATACTAAAATGTCCCTAGGCGCTTCACAAGAGCGTAATCAAACAAAATTTGACACCGAGCCACAAAAGGAAATATGACAGATTTCCAAAAGAGGTAGGTCTTAAGGAGTGTCTTAAAGGAGGAGAGAGAGGTAGCGAGGCAGAGAGGTTTAGGGAGGAAATTCCAGAGTTTATGGCCAAGACAGCTGAAAGCACAGCAGCCAATGGTGGAGCTATTAAAATAGGGGAAGCACAAGTGACCAGAATTGCAGGGTTGTGGTGCTGGAGGAGCTTACAGAGGAGGCTTGAAACGTTTCCTCTGCCCACCTTGGGCTCGCTTGCCGTGTAGGAGTTCGGAGTAGAGCGCTTGCTTTGGGAGTCTTGTGTCAGGCATGCAGACAGTGTGGCCTGCCCAGCGGAGCTGGTCGAGTGTGGTCAGTGCTTCAATGCTGGGGATGTTGGCCTGGTCGAGGACGCTAACGTTAGTGCATCTGTCCTCCCAGGGGATTTGCAGGATCTTGCGGAGACATCACTTTGAAGCAGGAATGGGGTACTGAAGTGCATGATCAGCCATGATCATGTTGAATGGTGGTGCAGGCTCGAAGGACCAAATGGCCTACTCCTGCACTTATTTTCTATGTCTACTGTACATGGTCCACATCTCTGAGCCATATAGGAGGGCGGGTATCACTACAGCCCTGTAGACCATGAGCTTGGTGGCAGATTTTAATGACGACCTTTGGTAAGTCAACCCAATATGGAGGCATAATATGCATTCAGGGTTTGAGTGGTTCAGCACCCTTCATGGTTGACAAAATGGACATCATACTGTCTAAGTGGGTGTGGGAAAGGTTGTGCTCTTTGGAAAGGAGGTGACGGAGCTGACCCATACTTGTGAGCCTCTGCCGCTGTTGATGGGATGGCTCGGAGGCACAGTCCTTGTGTACCGAAAAAAAAAATAAGCTGGCAAGTATTCTCCAAAAAACTTGGCTATGGAAAAGTCATTGTTCTACGATAAGAGCTGCAGGGGCAAAAAAGCATTTTCAAAACAATCGGCACAAAGTCTCCTAAAAATCTAATAGGGAGCAGACAAAAAAAAAATCAGAAGACAGTGAAGAATAATGCCTCTCCGTCTCAACAGGGTCAATACTGCAACCTCATTGCTTTTTAGAAAAACTCTTAATATACTCAGTATTGTTTCACAGGTTTGGTTATCTCATTGACTTTTGTTTTACAGGTTTGGTTACCTCATTGTCTGAGAGTTGGTATAACTTCCTTTTGGAAGTCCAAAATCGACTGAATAAAGTTATCAAAAGCGTGGGCAAGATTGAACATTCATTATATCCTTTCTGTGAAGTCATCCCTTTACATGGGATTGATGGTTTTATTAAAGGGGAAGTAATGCATACCCAGCTGCTACCCATTCCTTCCTAGAATCTGGCAGGCAGTCAGCAGCTCTGGATTCACTCACAGGGTGCTCTCAAATCATAGAACCTGTAAGGTTTTTGTGGATCTGCTTCAGGATACACAGGACACTTCACTACTGGTGTCACCACCATAGTGGCTGAACGGTAAGAAGACCTGACCTGACACAAATCTGTTAGAGGTAAAAATTTAACCTTGTTAAAGAAAGCTTTCAAGACTTTGAGATTGTTATATTTTTCAGTAGGCGAGGAGAGTAGCTTGAAAAAATATTTTCCTTGTTCCTTGAGTTTTTTTAAAGGCTGAAGGAAGTTATTGTAACGTCATTAAGTATGGGTGCAGCCCTAACCATCTGTATGGTCGAGGACTTAACTGTTAACTGGAAAGCCTTGTTTGAAAAGTCCATTGGGCACTAGCACAAATTGCAATACTTCGATTGTTTTTCTAAATGCAATCTCTCTAAGGTCTTTCTGCTTTTCTTCAAACCTTTTTGGACAGAGTTGGAATATAAATTCCACAGTTTGCTCCACATAAACTCTGAGCATGAGGGGCCACTTCAGATTTGTTACAGTGCTGTCGGGCTGTGAACACTTCATAAAACATGAGTTTCCTATGAAAAACGTGAACTGTCCTGTGACGTCCATATAAGGTAATGTCACCTCAGTAACTTAAAGTGTCTTGGTTCTTGCACTTTCACTACTCTATACTCTGAGCCTCTGTGAAATTGTACACCAGAAGTTGTCAGGATTAAAGGATGCGGTGACTAGAGATAGGTGGGGATTGTTCGTTTTCCTTCTCCTATATGTTCTCTGTGTAAAGCAGATCTAATGTGGCCTGTCTTTGCTGTTTTATGCTAACTGCTGTTCAACAGAATTCTTCCTTGACTTTTCTCTACCTGGAGATCATTTCACTCCGAGAGGAAGACTGAACCTGCTGCAGGATTCATAGATGGAGACCTTATTGAGAGCTTCTTGGATCTCAGCCGACCTAAAATGCAGGAGGTGGCTGCAGGCTTACAGGTAATGTGTGACTGTGTAACTAATTAAACATGAGGTCTTTGCAGATGAGGTAATTTTTTTAAAGCAGCTTTAATACTCCCATTCTTAATTGCTCGATTGGCCAAAACATGCTGTCACTTCCTCGTGTGCTTCAGACCCAGCTTCACTCCAAAAACCAAATAGAAAAGTTCTCTCAAATCTAATCTTCAAAAGTACCTACCTGCCTGTAATGTGAAATTCCTCACACCTAGCCTGAGGAGACATCACTACTGCACTATCCCACAGCACATTAACATGCAGGGAGCTATGCGGGATACACTAGGAGTACCATTTACTGGGTGATGGCACAAACACAACTGCAACATAATACGCCAAGAGAAATTGTAATAATGGGACATGCTTGTTCTATACCAGGTTGCTGAGGGTAGCAGACTGATTCTGGCTGTCTCCAGAATGACCTGTTCATCTTCCATTTTCCCAGAATGGAAAAGGTGCTCATCCTTTATTATTTATTGCATATTTATAATGGAAATTATCTATGTAAACTTCTTGTGCTGTAATAACACCCTCCCTGGCACCAGTAGTGCTTTAGCGCCTCCATTGGTTGGTGGGCGTAATTACAACATGACCAGTTTACATCGGCAGTTTGAATTACAAATGTGAATATAAGAATTTATAATGAGAAAATGTTGACAGGAAGTGCACACAGATTTAAGATATTTAATGTATTAATACATAGATTTTTCGTGGGCACATTGCACATTGACAGTTATAGTCATAAGATTTGACCAAAGAAAGAATAGACACATCAATCTATCCACAGATAGAATTGAAATCGTGGCTTTTATAAGCAATAATTTATGTTAGACAGTGACTTAAAATCTGACAACCAATTTAATGGTTTCGACTACAATTATAAAATGATTAGACTTTGATCTTGTAGTTTGTAATTTTATCCTGAACCCCAAAGAGCAACACATCACATATATTCCTCTGCAAACCATCTGTGGAAATATCATGGTCTGATGATAAACTGAAAATTGGGAGCATAAACCGGGAAGAAGAAAAAGATATTTAGCTTATCGGGATTGTTCTTTCAACAGACTATGTATTGTCAAACTTATCACGGTTTTTGCCTCATCCTTTAAATTTCCCGAGCGAAGGTACTGCAGTTACTCCCTGACTCCCAAAGATAATAAGGCAAAACTTCAGAATATTCTCTGTCCCCTTATTTCCATTAATAACCCCGTGTCTCCTCCTTTGCACCAACAATTCCCTCCATAGATAACACAACTATCCTCAATAGTACAGAAACCAATATATCTGTATATTATTTGACTCTCATTCTGTACCTATGTGTCCAACCAGCAATCCCATCCCCAGCCAAATATTTAGCTAATTCCTTTTTGAAGGAGTTTCAGCAACATGACATTGTTGTGTTTGCTGCGGACCTGTTTCGAGTCTTTTGCTGATTAGGAGCTTGTGACTTTGAGAGTTGGCAACTAGCAGGCAGGTCTTCTGCCCCGCAATTGGCACTTTCTTGATTATTCTATAGTTTTTACCATGGGTGAAGCTTGGATAGTTCATGGGGTATAAAAACAGAAAATGCTGGAAATACTCTAGGTCAGGCAGCATCTGTGGCAAGAGAAACGGAGTTAACGTTTCAGGTTGATGACCCTTCGTCAGAACTGGAAAAACTTAGAGTGGTAACAGTTTTTTAAGCAAGTGTTGGGGGGAGGGGAGGAAAGAACAAAAGGGAAGGTCTGTCATAGGATGGAATGCAGAAGAGACAAAAGGGATGATGGTGCACGGCAAAAGGAGATGGTAATGGGGCAAGTTTTAAAAACAAAACAAAAGATGAGTCTAGATAAGGTGTAAATGGCAGAATCAACAACAGCTGCCGTGGGAAAGAGGAAAAAAAACAGGGGCAGAGGTTATGGTCTGAAATTGTTGAACTCGATGTTGAGTCCAGAAGGCTATAAAGTGCCTAAACGAAAGATGAGGTGCTGTTCCTCGAGCTTGCGTTGAGCTTCATTGGAACAGTGTAGGAGACCGAGGACGGAGAGGTCAGAATGGGAGTGGAGCGGAGGGTGACAGGCGACCGGATTAACTTTAAAGTAAAGTAACTTTTTCCAGTTCTGATGAAGGGTCGTCGAACTGAAACGTTAACTCTGCTTCTCCACTGATGCTGTCTGACCTGCTCAGTATTTCATCATCTGCAGTATTTTGCTTTAGTATTGTGGTTCATGGTGTGTTGGGAATGGAGTCTTACATGGCTGCTTTTATTTTCAGATTGATGACGGAAGTGGGATGAAAAGAGAAGCAACTGTAGATGATCTGATAAAAATAGTTGAGGAGTTGACCAGAATACATTAGCTGAGCGCTGGGGCTGTGCCGTGAATTTATCAGTGACAATGCTGGTATTATTGGAGTGAATCCTTTGTAAACAATAAAAACAGCTACAGAGCATCCATGAAATGAACCAATAATGCCTGGGAAGTAAAGCCTCTTCACTCATAGCTGTGTTTCATCACTCTGTCCAGAGCTGCTGAGATAGGACATCTTTGTTCATATGGAAGGGAACTCCAGGGAAGGCTGACAAAAATTACATTTCCCCTAGTGTCTGCCACTACACAAGGCTAAAAATTAAATGTTAAATTACCTACAGAAGATGTTATTTTATTAATTTGCCAACCGTCATCCCATGTGACGTATTATAGTTTTTGGAGCAATGGAATAGGCAGAAATGCCAAGTGGGTCTGTTGGACACCAAGTCAATGGCCACTCAGCTTTAGTCCTGAGCAAAGTGCTCAGTGAAAAAAACTTATTTTAAGAGTCTGCTATGCTCCCAGTGACTGTCCTTTTAAACTTTGTGATAAAAAGTGTGAAGGTAGTTCCTGCAGGGACGCAGTAGGATCTTCTAGTTTTATTTACAGACACTGACTTTTCACTGCTGGGACTTGGGTTTGACTCCAGTTCACATTGAAGATTCCTCTCTCGGCTGTAATTGTCATACCAGAATTGAATTTAAGCTAGTCTGAAGCCAGTTCTTATTGCTGTTTTATGCTGTGGATCCACAGTCACCAAGCCAAGTTGACAATCTCACTGAGGTGGTATGGTGTGGGAAATGAAAAAATGCAATGCAGTAGGGGGTATTTTTCTGAAATTAAGGTTAAGGCACATTGTTAGGACAGTGTCGAAGTAGCTTTACTTTTAATTTAACCTGTGCTATATCTGACCTAGGAGTACCTGGTGGTACTGAATGCTTAAAATGGAAAATAATTCCATTCCTCAGTGTCAACCAACAACTTTATACGTAAAAAGTGTAAATGAATTGAGAGATATTTGCAGACATGCAGCACTATAGTTGGGGACTGCAGACTCTGCCCAACACTCATGCATTGGCATTTCACCTTTTGCCACTATGAACATGAGCATGGGAGATCTGGGACAGCTGTTGGAAAATTCTACAAAATACCTTCTGCATTTTCTTTTTGAGAGCATCCCCGGGATTCTTAAGGAACTTCTATTGGTGAGATTCGCGTTACCGAGCACCAAACAGTGTCAAAGTATGTGTGAAGAACAGCAGTGAGTGGTTATAACTGTCACTTAGCATGCTTTAAAATGACAGCATAATTACAGAGCTCAAAATAACTGGCATAACATGGCAAAATTGCACTGTAGAATGGGCATACACGCTCCACCCCCCCCACCCCCCCCCCCGCCAAGTAATACATTCATATTGCTTGGAAGAAAATGTTAATTCTTCCCATTGTGGCTTCCCATTGCACTTTGGCTTGGACCACTGACGGTGCTGTGCAACCGACAATGAATACCTGAAAGTGGTGATGGCCAATTATACAGATTTAAAAAATCAAAATCCGTTAGCTGTCTAATGGGTCTTACTTATGCATTGTAGTAATGTTAATGAATTTCTGCATTGCATTGATGCAAATCAATGTTAAATGTTATTTTGAGCCCTGCCATTTTTTTTTTAAGAGGGTGGAGAATGGGAGTTGGTTTAGCATGGTTTGATTTCAGAACTCAAATTTACATAGTCCACCCGTTAAAGTCGGTCCTACATGCATGTCCTTTATTGGAAAAAGAAAGCAAAGTTGATTGTTAAAACTCTGAAATGAAAATAACAAAATGCTGGAAATACACAGCATGTTGTCAACATCTGAAAGAATAAAAGTTAGTTAACACATCAGTGAAAACCTGCGTAGAACCCAGTTCTAGCAATTTGTGTTCTGATAATACCCTTACCCAAGAAGCTGCATTTATCAAAGGACATGCTTTAGGATTTAATTTATTTTTAAACACTATAGAAAGCGGTTATGCAGAAATCCACCCACTCCCCATTCAACAAAAACACTGGCATTAAGGTGGCAGCAATAACCATTGAATATCCTTACATGTGGGCTGATATTTTGATTTTAAAAATCTGTTCATGAAACTGGGAGGTGATTTGATGGTTGCTCGTATTTGGAGCTGTTTCTAGAGCCTATTTTGAACTCTGGCCCCATATCCCTTGAGCGGGAATCACTGTGAAGATGGTATGCGGACAGTGCATAGTACAGTATTGTGTACCTATTTCCTTTGGTTTATAGATAGAGCCTCCTTCATATTACTCCGAAGAAAATGTTAATTCTTCCCATTGTGGCTGTTTAAACAAAAAAAAAACTTGTGTCCTTTTTGTAGGCTGAAAATAAAACTGCTTTATAAATAATGAACAGATGTGAACTGTGCTCGAACCTTTTAATGAATATTTGTTATTTTCTTCAATAAATTTCAGTTTCAAAGTGTACAAAGTGTAATTTTAATCTGTGTCCATGGGGGCTTGATAGTTCTGTGGGGTTAGATACTGGGTCCAGTGGGGTTAGATACTGGGTCCAGTGGGGTTAGATACTGGGACCTGGGTCCAGTGGGGTTAGAGACTGGGACCTGGGTCCAGTGGCGATAGATACTTGGACCTGGGGATAGATACTGGGACCTGGGTCCAGTGGGGTTTTAGATACTGGGACCTGGGTCCAGTGGGGTTTTAGATACTGGGACCTGGGTCCAGTGGGGTTAGATACTGGGTCCAGTGGGGTTAGATACTGGGTCCAGTGGGGTTAGATACTGGGTCCAGTGGGGTTAGATACTGGGTCCAGTGGGGATAGATACTGGGTCCAGTGGGGTTAGATACTGGGTCCAGTGGGGTTAGATACTGGGTCCAGTGGGGTTAGATACTGGGTCCAGTGGGGTTAGATACTGGGACCTGGGTCCAGTCGGGATAGATACTGGGACCTGGGTCCAAACCTGACTCAAATGGGATGAAAGATTCCTCCCTCTGTTTTGATTTATGATTGACAGGTAAGTAACACTAACCGCTTGTAGCCTGATGTACAGTCTAACAAATCAGGTTTAATTAGAAGTAAAATTAAACAGAAATAAGGACAAACATTAATTTCACTAGTTTATAATACCTTAATTTGTATAATTAACTGTGGTACTTCAAACAACTTATGTTCTTGATGAAACAATTGTATATGAGAAATGCAAACTCAGCATTCTGTTTGCATCTGCTCATGTGGCAGTATAGGGAAAAGGGAACTAAAGAACTAGTATTATCGTACCCAGTTATATTCAACCTTAGAAAACAACAGTCCCTATGCTTCAAAATTGTCTATGAAATATTTTGAGATTTCTAGAGGATGTGGAAGGTGCCATATAAATGTAAGTTCCTTATTTCTCAGGTTTGACCCAATGCAGTACAATTATGATTAGTTATTAATCTTGAAAAGCCTGTTTTAGTTGGAAAATTCCTGTCTACAACAATGGCAGCAACCACTAACTTAGAACACCTTTAACATTGAAAAATCCATGGCATTTCAATTGGGTACAAAGAAAACAGAAGGGAGAAAACAGGAGGGGATAACCAAATGCTTTGTTAGATCGGTTTTGAAAAGGTTTTCTAGAGTAAAAGAGTTGGGGCACAAGCTTTACTTTGAAGTCTGAGCTGGAACAAAGGATGATTAAAAGGGTATCTTTCACAATTAAAACTCAATCACAAATAAGGTTGAAAAGCACAATCTGAAGATTTTGCTAATATGTTTACATTTAAGAAACAAAGCAACTCTTGCTCAGAAAGTAATAGCTTTCCTCCGATGGGGTAATCACAAAGCCCATGGATAGACATAACTCAGTGATCAATAACTTTGACACCTGCTTGAACTTTGCAGCTATCCAATACATCTGTGAATATATAAGGCAGGGGGGAGAGACGGGGAGAGGCTTATTGAAATAATGTTCAAATAATAGACATATGGCATCCAATGTATTTGTCATTTGACCCATAACAACACAGACTATCATAATGTAAATTTAACAATTAACGTTTTACTGGCAGCTCAGAGACCACAACCAACACTGCACTGCAGCAGGCAAATCTCTCTCGGCGTCCGTTCCCCACTACTGACTAACTCCATGGCAGATCCCAAAGCCTTAAGATTAGTTGGGGTCAGGGCAGAATCCCACTCTGCTGAAGACGCTTCAAACCCACAGAAGCAGAAGATCTGGGCTACAAAATCTCTAGTAATTGAAGCAAGACAAGTTTTTTCCGGGTCATCACACAGGGATCCCTGGAAAAGTGCCAATCTTTGCAGAGGGTTGCCCCACACAAAAATTGTTGACCTGAAGGTCACCAGATACACTCACCACAAGTGATGCACAGCAGTTGAAATTCTAAGTGAAGTTTTTTCTGGAGTTCATTGCTTTGCCAGTGCTGACAAAAAGAATAAAAGAAAACAGCGAGCATTTTTTCTTTGAAGTTTATGAACAAATTGATTTGATGAAAACCACTATTTCAGGAGCAAAACCACATTTTAATGAAAAAATTGCAAAGTGAGGCAATGTAAAACATTCAGTGGAGATGTGTAATGGAAACAATCAAAGTTTAGTGAGCGTTCCATGGAGTAAGCAGCACTTGAAGGTATGGCAAAAGACCTAGGACATCCATTTCTGGAAGCTATCGATCCTGATGGGAGAGAATCCAAGGAGCTTGCCTTCTGGGATAAATGCAAGTGTTTTGTCCTGAAATAGGATATGCAGAGCTGACGAAGACATGCATGGTGTGTCATGTATTCTTTTAAAAACACATTCCTTGCAATTAAGTTTTTTATGTTACGGTGATTGCATCAAATATATTAAAACATTTAGATGTAGAGGCTCCAAATTTGCTTGTGTCCCAATCCCAGGAGTTATGCTGGAATATGCGGGGTCACTGGGAGGTTACCTCATTTGGATGGGGCAGATGTGTACAAGCATCACTTCAGACACATCTTGTGTCAATGAAAACTGCAGCCTTGCTCTCTCGGAGTCTGGTAGTGCTCTGATT
Source organism: Pristiophorus japonicus (assembly GCF_044704955.1). NCBI lineage: Eukaryota > Metazoa > Chordata > Chondrichthyes > Pristiophoridae > Pristiophorus > Pristiophorus japonicus. Next base: position 165,987,040 of record NC_091990.1, on the reverse strand, counting down.
GACCCTGAGTGAAGGGGGCACATCCATTTTTCTTAAACTGCTTTCTTTTTGTGGATCCCGATTGCTACCAAGCCTGGACCCCACTGTTGGGGCTAACTTGCGTCCTTTTGGAGGCCAGTTTGTCTCCACTGGGCATTGTGAGCTTCACTAATACACTGGATCGCTTCCAGGCTCAGAAGCAGGAACTGCTGCCTTGCAAAATCCAACGCTGTAAAGGATGGATGGATGTTCCATCCTTAGAAGTCAATGTGCAAATGCCTGGAAATAGCAGAGATTTAACATAACCAGACCTGTATCATTTGTCACTGCAGCCCGATGGTTCTATAAAACTTAATTCCATTAATTACCCTGGCAAATGGATCACTGCATAATAGAGAATTTTGTCTGCTTTTTATATATTTGAGATTTATCTTTGAAATAAGATTTTAAAAGAGTTTAGTCCCGTTACTCCATCTTTGCAGTCACAAACATGTTGAATCCTTTCTTGTTATGATGCCTAGCTTGTTTACATGCTAGAATCTCTTAAATTCTTTCCAGATAACAGAGGAAACCAAGGCTCTGCCTTCCGATCCAGTGCTCAGGTGATTACTATAAAGATCTCATGCTATTGGAAGAAAAGCAGGGTCTACTCCCAGTGTCCTGGTCAACATTTGTCCTTTAGTCAACACCACCAAAAAAAAGTTAGACACATTTATCTCATTGTGGCGAGATGTTGCTGGTGCAAAATAGCTGCTGTGTTTGCCTACATAATAACAGTAACCACACTTCAGAAAGTAAATCATTGTGTGAAGTGCATTGTGTATTTTAGCGTATAAATAACGTGTTCTTCTAATAATTTCTGAATTATTTAATTCTGAGTTTCATTTCAAGCTGCTTGGCTTCTTCGATTTTAGTGAAGGAACAGTGATGGTCAGATTTTCTGGGACATTGAATGCATTCTTTTTAAGAGGAGATGGTGGAGGGGTGTTTTCAGGTATAACTATTGGTACAGTCAGCCTGGACCATTTATGAGGGATA